>NC_064670.1:121965715-122269754 GCF_943734685.1 Anopheles coluzzii | reverse complement strand
CTGGACGACCCTTCGAACGAATGTCACTTTATCCGCTCAATTTGTGGTGAGCGCTAGCTTCCTCACTCGCTTCCCATCTATGTGTGCGTGTATGTGTGTCTCGGTAATTTTGGATTTGGTCAATTTGGTGGAAAATCTTCGTCCAAATGGACTAGTGTCGTCATGTTGGCCGCACCCTCGCAGTGAAATGCTCAGCCTTTTTCGGGTCAGCACGCGTGTGTGTGTGTGTGAAACAACAAGTTACAACAAGTTCCGCATCGCTAAACACGAACACGTGCGCACACTTACACATACACACACACATTCAAAAGCCCGGTTGATGGGACGCAAGTGAACGGAACCACATCACAAGCGATAGCCAGCGTTTAGGTCAACCTATCAATCAGGATTAGGAACCTTTCCTGGCCCCACTCGTTTCTCCCAGTTTTCCTATGTCCCCCACCCCGGGAATGGGTAACCCTTCTTTTCCTCCCCATTTCTATTGCCCACGGTAAAGGTCTAATTGCAAAGGTGTGAAGTTTGGCTGGCTCATACTGGCTTTTATTTGTACTGGCAGAGCGGGAAGGCCCACAACAAGAAAAGACCACCATTCAACACCAAAACCCCGCTTCCCAAAACAGATGAGGGCTTTTGAAGTTATTTATCGCCCTCAAGCTCTTCTAAGCTCGTTGGGTAAGGTTTGAGTGGAAAAGAACCGGGATTAAAGCCGGGGACAGTATGGGCATGGTCCCGAGCGTGCACCCGATCGATGCCGAACAAATGTGACCCATTAGAAGGAACGGCAAAAAGAACAACAACAACTGGCAGGCAAAAAAATGGTCACTCATAAATGTGACCACAAGACAGGTGACTAATTTGAACCATTTACGGGTCTGTGCGTAATCCTTCTTTTTTTTTGTCTGGATTAATCGTAATGCACTCAATGGCAAGCGAGGACGAAGGGTGAACGTTTTGGTTAATGAGTAAGATTGAAAGCTGGGCTTATAGGAGGACACATAAAGCTCTTAAAGTTGGAGTAAACGATCCCTTTTCCGTACGATGCACAGAAAACAGCCTAAAAGTATGCAATAAGCATGACAAGCGTCGGCTATTCAACCCGCAAACGCGCTCTTTAGACGCTTTCCAAACACGCTTAATACTGCATTGCATACGGAAACATACCGTTTGTGCCAACGAAAGCTGTATGCCATTGTCATTATGGAAACCCTCACATCTACTACGTCATTCATGGCGACGATCCGTCATTTAATTTCCTTCGTTTCGTTTGGTTGTTTGTGCGGTGCACGACGGTTTTCGGCACGACAGTTAGCGACTCATCGCGCCCCGGCAGCACCGTACCACGGAACACACTGACCACCATATTACTGTGTCATACAAACACACACAAAAACCTTCTAGTCTCGCCAACCCCAAGCTGTGAAAGGGCCCACCAAATTCCAACTTTCACGTGACCGAACCCGGGGTGTCGTGACCGAGGACAACACACACACACACACACAGAAGAGAGAAAAAACGAACGAAACAAATGGCAAAATGTAACAACACAAGCAGCACCAGCGGGTTGCCCGACCGTGTCCCGTGGTAACTGGGACACGCTAATTCGTGCACCACAGCGTGAGGTTTGTTAATTTTCCAGCTCGCTCGGGACGGTTCGCTTTGCTGTTTTGCAGGGGTTTATTTTTTTTTTTCTTTCGTTTCACTCCCATTCTGTGTCCTTTCAATTTTTGGGCAGCCCAACCAAAAAAAAACGTTGGTACCACTGGACGGCGGATCGTCCCGACCGACCCTAGAACGTAGGGTCTTATTTGGGAGTCTCATAATCGTGACCGAAATTGCTCAACCGTTCTCAAAACTCTCCTCCTGCTGCTCCAAGCATGCAACGGGGAAGGGTGGGGGGGGGGGGGGTCAGTATGAGTTTATAAAAATATATTTGCCTTTCTTTTGTACAACTCGTCACGGACACCCTGTGGATGGATGGGAAGCAACACACACAAAAAACACGCTCCAAACTGAAATAAAAACCCCCCAACTGTGACTGGGAGGAGACAAAAAAATGCTCCCGGTGGGTGGTTTAATAAATACGAACAGCGCACAGCACACATAATCAGTCCCGCATACACACACACACACACACACCATCAGTTGGGTATAAAACACATTAAAAATCCTCCAAAAAGCTTGGATTCGCGCACTGTGTGACCACACACTGTCACACGGGCGGCAGCAGCAGCAGCAGCAGCAAGTCACCCGTCAGCAAGTTGTCAGTTTTGGGGTTTGGGAAAATCTTTTAAAAATGATACCCAGTAGAGTGGGCCACATATTTTTTTGCCACCAAACACACACACACACACACATGCTACATGGACGTTATAATGAATGCGATGTTAACTCGCGATTTCAGCACAAAATCACAGCCACACTGACACTGAGGAGCGTGTTGCGTAAATTGTCACATTATCGTCGGCGAACCGTGTGAACATCATCATCATCATCGCCATCGTCATTGGGCGTTATCATCATTCGTCACCTCATCGAGTGGACAAATGAGAGTCCTAAGCTGGATGAGGGGGGATAAAGTGGAGTGGGTCATATCACTCACACAAACTGAGCACGTGAATGGGAAATCGGAACCGGAAAACGGGGTGACGACGACGTCATCAACGCTCTCCCCCCATCGCAAGCCGTTTCAGGCGAGGTCAGCTTTGAGTTGTGTGTGCGTGTGTGTGTGCTCTAGCAAAAACAGTTTGTCCTTTTTATATCATTCCTCTTGCCTTTATTCCTTTTGCATTTTATATTTGCATGTCCGTGCCGTTTGTGTGTTAGTTTGTAAGTTAGTGAGCAAAGCAAAAAACAGGGAAGAGCCACGCAAAACTGGACTCTAGTTTTATATAAATATTACTTTCCATTTCTGGACACGAGCAGACGAGCAGTCCTGGGAAACCTTCTTTTTTGTATTTTACACTCCCTCCGCGGGGTGTTGTTACATGTTACACTCACACTTACATACATCCATGCACATGCCATGTGCGGACGTCATCAGTGTAATAAAAATAAAATACACCAAAAAGAAAAATGGGAAACACAAACCTTCCGCTTTGTACGAGCCACCAGCACACACGTGGGATGGGGAAGGATGTGCACGTGCTTTCCATTGGTTTTGTGTGGCACACACCGTTTTCACTGTGCGAAAAGCACAGCCAGAGTTCCGGGAAAAAGGGGCAAAGCTTCCCATCGCATGGTCATAGTCAAACTGGACACGGTATGCACACACAGCTCAGTTTTCGCCTCCCCTTTAACCTAAACCTGCAGCTATACTATTTCACCAACTCGGAAGCACTTTTCCGTACGGTGCGCATCTCCGGGAATGATACGGAACACCAACTGGGAGGGCGAAGATGTTAAATTAAACTCTTTTGCTTTTTTGTTTGCTGTTTTGTCGGTGCTGTTACGATCTTTTGCACTGCACTGTGTAGCGTACAGTAGTAAAGGAACGGGTTAGCTCACATTCTATGTACTCTTATTTATCATTTTTAAAGTTGAATATGTTGCACCACTCAACAAACGTCATTTGAAAACTGCATAATAATGAGTTCCTGGAAATCAAGTGAGCTTTCAATTTAATTTTACAAGATTCCATGTAATTATGTGTCTTTCCCCGTTTGTGCTCATTACGTTAACTAAACCCCAGGCCAAGAAAAAAAGAAGCGCACACACTGTACGAAGCTTAATTATAAACCCTCCCTTCCTCCGCTCATTAGTTTCGTATCATTAATTATTTTTCTTCCTCCCCCGGGGTCCAGATAAGCTCCCAAACCCTGTCCGTCGGAACTTTCGATCATTAAAGCACATGTCCAGGCACATTAATGGCCGCCATCGCGGTTCCATCAAAGGAAAAGAGTCACGCGTGCTGCCCCAAAAACTCACCCAGAGCTTTGCAAAGCTTGCATTCCTGACCCGGGCGAGCGGGGCGGGCGGAAAAAGGAGTTTTGCGGGTGAGGGTCCGGCGACAAGCGTTGCATTCTAATTATTATAATTAGCGTCGGTGAAAAAGATGGACCCACGCAGCAGCCACCGCCTCGCCAAACTAATGCTAATGCCACCGGGTGGACACCGGGCATAGTTGTGGGGGGGTCAGGCGAGCAGGCGAGCGAGCTAATAAATCCTAACGAGCTCGGCGTACAAAGCACGGCGTCCGTTCGCGCTTGCGATGCACTGAATATTGAACCAATTCCACCATGCGTCCCGCACTCTCCCAGGGCACCGGAACATCCACTCCCTTCGGTCGGGTTCGGGAAAAGAGAAACGAACGTGTGTACGTGTGTTTAGTATTCGATTAAAACTGGCGTGGCGTGGTTGCTCCAGAAACGCTTGCTCACGCCACGCAGCACCTCCACGCAGTGCTCCACGTTCTGCTATCCCTTTCATTTTTTGTTTTATATCTCCCCCCTTTTCCATTATTGTTATTCGATTCGAGTTTGAAGGTACGATATTCCAAAATGGCACCATCAGCACATTCCGGTGCCACATTTACAGTCCAGCCAGGCTCGTCGCTCGTGGCTCGTTAGATGCGAAATGCAACGCGCCCGAAATGGAGCGTTTCGCTAGTGGGTCGGCCCAGGAATGCAGTGACCAAGGCTGGCCGTTTGTGGGGGGGGGGGGGGGTTGGAAGCGATGCTTTGGTGTGCGCACTCGATTAATCCACGACCACGACGAGCACTCTCTGTCTGATGTCTCTGTGTAGAGCTTTCCAGCGAAGCGTTTATTAGACTTTATTGGAATGGTACACATTTTGATCAAAACTGCGTTAAGTCAATAATTCCCCCCCACAAAGCGCCATTATCATTCTACAGAAAGGGTTTGCATTGGTACGTTTCGCTCGCTAAAAGCTAGTTATAGCTCGAACTGTTATTTGTGGAACACTTTTCCGTTTTGTAGCGCTGTTGAAAATTATTTTGGATAGTATTTTCATCGTGATTTAGTGAGAAAAGACTGATTAGCCGCTTTGAAAGCACAAATGGAGCAGTTTCATGATGCCAGCATTCAAGGCGAACTGTAAAATATGCAATCATTAGTTATGGATGTGGAAAAACGAGCAAATATTCGTTGTGCCATGTAAATTGCATACCTTTAGGCGCATTTTGTTCGCTAAGTGTACCTTTTCAGCTGAGTATACGCTCAACCGCAAATAAACAAGTATCATACTCAGTAGAATAGTGTTTTTCGCTAAATATGTTCTGATGCTCAATTGAAACAAAGTTTCTAGATTAAATAATATCACTAAAACATTTTTAACATTAAATATAAGCATAAAGTTCTCCACGAACAAGCACTAACGTGCGAGACGACGAACTCGGTTTGTTACTGGATCATTTTCTAATCATGTCCACTTGCTGCTTGCATTGATTGCAACAGAAAAAGCACCATTTATCATTCCCTTGGTATAAAACCAGCCTGCACGAAAAAAAACCCTCCCAACCATTGTAAAAATTCCTCCAAACCTCGATTTCAAACACAAACACGCTTTCCAAACCCAAACCCTCTTGCAGCAAGTTTATCAAAGTTTTTGCCCGCCAAGAAACGCAAGATCGTTCCCCATTCGCACAACCCCAAATGAGAGAGAGAAGGAGGGAGAAAAAATACGTTCACAGTGCTTCAGGCATCATTTTCTATCCCCTGCCCCTCGGATACTGCCCCGTGGTGGGTTTGCCGCCGTAACAATCGCCCATTTCGGGCCGGGATGGCGGAAACTTTCCAAGAAACCTGCAAAAGGCACCAAAATAAAACACCTGCAAAACTTACCGCTTTTTTTTGCGTTGCGTTGTTTGGTCACTGGCAGCCGGATCATGCTGTGCTGGCGAACGAACTGGGTGTACGGTTTTCTTCACATTGCTCTACATTAACACAGCCCTGAGGAGCACACAAACACCTGAGAAGAAGGCACACACATCGACGCCACACGCTGTTCACGCTTTGGTGCTTTGGGGTGGTCCACCCAGTGCACTTACCGCTGTCCGCTCCCTCTATTGCTGTGGGAGTCTGTAGAGAAGTTTCTAACACGTCCTGCCCACACACACACACACCGAGTCACTGCCAGACGCATACACTGTGCTTGAAGTTAAGATGGTCTTGTGATTTTTTCCCTCCACTTTCTGTACTCCTACAGAGTGGTCGGCAATTTTTCATGCAGACTTTTCATACGCTTTTTATTTACACTCACCGTTTGCAAGTGGCAAGTTTTTGATTTCCACCCCAAATGGGAAGAGTCTGAAACTGTATTACAACGTCCAACTGTAGTCCCTGAGTGTCCCTCCGACAGTCCATTATGTAAGGGTAAGATCTTTCTAACTCACATCAGATGGGCAGCTTTTTAACACACAACGAAGAGAATTTAAAGTTGTTGTTTTTTCCCTTCTCTCTGTCACTTGCTTAACTCACACGATGACTCACACTTGTGCAGTCGTTTAAATGCTTTGCATTACTAAACTCGTTCCCAACACTCACATCGTACGATTTGGACCATTTTCACCATAACACTCGAACGGAAAAACTCATCACCAATCAATAAACTACCTTTTTTCACAAACTCTAAACGAGGACGGAGGACAGAAGAAAAAATGAGGCGAAACCCCCAGTAAGACGAATGAAAAATAAATACTCCCAACCCAATCACCGCCACAGTTACTGGCGTGCACCCGTTCCCCGTCCCCGTCGCGCTCCGTTAGTGGTATTGTTTTAGCTCAAATTAAATCGATTCGGGCCTGCCGCCTTGTGTGCCGCCCTACCACCATCGCCCAACAACCCCATTCAGTAATGTTTAAATATTCAACGTTTGCTTCTCGCTGCTGCTGTACTTTCTGCCGCGTCTCCCGCACCTTCGCACGATAAACCTTCCGTGTTTAAGCGTGTGTACGTATGTGTGTGTGTACGTTGGTCTACACATCTGCAGTCCGCAGAGTGTGTGCGAACCGTTTGAGTTGACCGCTCACCCGCTCCGCACACTGCACGCCCGCGCGGAAATCCCGAACCAATCGAAGTAGTAGTAGCTGGCCCCGGTGGCCTTCTTACCGAGCAACCGAACGGCAGAACACTAACCACGCCAACTGCCAGCCCAGCCAGCCAAAGTTAGTCTCTGGCTACCGCCTCCCTCCTCCCACTGGTTCCTTCGCTGCCACCGTCCTGAAGGTTGCGCCGTGGAGTGAGTGTGTGTTTTGTTGGTCCTGGCAGCGATAGCACTGACCAACGGCGTTGTTGGCTCCCACGGCACGGTTCGAATGTACTGTGTCCTGGCGCGGAAATCGTGTCTCCCCGAACGACGCGTCACTCACGCGGTGAGCCCTCGGTTGAATGAGTGCTCGGTTCGGAGTCCTTTCGGGGCACGAATTTTTCCTGCAACGAATCGGGTTGGAACCGAGCCACTCACTCACACTCACACGCGCACAGTCGAACGAAAACGTCACACGCAAAAGTACGAACAGTCACGTTCGGGCGCTATATCTAACGGTTTTGCGGGTTCGCTTGTTTTGCTACTCCAATCTCAGCAGGCTGCTACTCTCTCTCTCTCTCTCTTTCTCGTTCTTCCTCTCGCAAAACAATGCTCTCACCATTCTCCACCGTGCTCAGCGTGCATCCTTTCCTGGACGGGCAAGCGCCAGTAAGTCTCTCGCACCGAATTCGCTCGACTCAGCTCCGTTCTACCCTCTGTCCCTGTGCTGCTGCAAGTGGCCAGATCTGCCAACCACGCATACGTCACTCTTACCGGGGATACCGCTTTCAGTACGGAACCACCACCACCATCACCACCACCACAACCAACAACAACATCAACAGCAGCACCAGGCACTTTGTCGATAATTTCGGGGCTGCGTCAAGGATCAAACGGAATGCCAAACAAGTGCCAAACGGCAGCACATGGGACCATCCGCCCGTAATGAAGAGAGGGAAGGTAGGAGGGAACAAATTCTTAGAAGCTCGCACACACGCGTGCGATTGCGAGGGATATTGCGGATCACTGCAGATGATGACCGACCCGACCCGACAAGGCGCTGTGTCACACAGTTCCGACACGGTTGACACCCAACCCTCTGCTCTGCATTAAATTAAACACCCATCTCAGGCGCAGCTTTTCCTTCTGTTGTTTTGCAGATTTACTGTTTTTGGTGTCATACACAAACACACACACCCGCAACACGGTACTAAACTCTTCAGCTTCAAATCAACTGGGATGGGGAATGGAGAAATGGTATTCCCTTCGGCGGAAAGGCAAAACAAGCACACACGAGGCTCTACGCTATGGCGCACGCACAGGCCACCAACCGGGAGGATGTAAAACCACGTACACACAGCCCCGTCCTACACACACACACCCGCGCGCCCGGAACAACGTCCCTCGGAACAAACGGTGCTTACGGCTTTCGCATTGCTTGCTGGTTTGGTGCGGAACCGCCCTAAAACCATCACTGCTCTGGGCTCATTCGCTTGGCGCTCCCAGCAACTTCACTCAGTTGCTCTGCGAGTGGGTATGAGTGACTGAGAGTCCGCCTTTTGTGCATGCAAGAGCGGCAGGATGTGAAGCTTTCCGATCAGGAAGCAAAGCAACCATTGCTGCGGGGGGAGATGTGAGTTAAGGGGGTGAAGTAAAAGAGAGAGAGAGATATAGAGAGAGAGAGAGAGAGAAGTTAAGCAGGATACAAGCAAGAGAAAAAGGTTTATTTAACGAAATTCAAAGAGGAAATGAATGAGCATTGGAGACCACTCAGCGGACCAAACCGTATGTTTGTCAGTTTGCTACACTCTCCTCCTAGACATGCAGGGAATGAAGCGACTGTGGTGGGGAGGATGCAAGAGGAGCTCGTGTGTGATGCTTTGCTATTATTATTTTTTGCTGATGTAAAGGAAAAGAGGGCAAAAAATAGGCTCAAGGAACAGTATTAGAAACAAATGTGCCTAAAAATGCATACTTTTGTTAAGAAATTACTGCTTTTAGTGTAAAAAATCATCATTTTCGTGAAGCGATCACAAGCATAGGACGGTTTAGAATGCTAAACACACTCCCTTTCCAGCAGCAGTGCGCTAGTGCACATACAAAACACGCCCGTTTCGCCAGGCCAATCGATATGCCCATTGCTTCGCTCGCCATCCACCCATAAAATGTCGAAAAGCGAAAAGAGCTGCTTGGGCTTACATTTTTAATGCTCGCACACAAACAATCCCTCGCTTTTCCCGTTTCAAGATCAAGAGTTTTGGCCACGATTTGGGCCCCACTTTACTCTTCCATAGCTTCGCGTAATAATTTGCCACATTGGATGCGCGCCACCAACACAGGCGCCACTGCAGCAACCAGCAGCAGGGTGGCTCCACCGCAGCACACTCACACACACACACCCAACGTACGCAGACTCACGCACACACACATACACACACATACACACGCGGACACGGGTACAGAAACGGTGTGGCAGGGCAGCAGTAGAGATCAATATCGTCCTGCAGAGGCCTCTCGGGGTCGGCCGAGCAGCGTACACACCGCGAGAACCGTGTACGGAGATGACCGGACGAAGGTTGCTGGTGGGGGTTGGTGGGGGAAGCGCATAGAGGACGGAGTAAAGGTGTGTTCATTTTTTTTTTTTGCTGCGATTGTTTTCCACCGCTCACTTATGATTTCAGGCGCTTACACTTTACGCTTGTTTTCGGGCTCACACAATTAAACATTCAGCACAGGTTCGCACAGCTCTCCCCGCCTTGTCGACACTCACTCAGAGGGCAGTAGGGCAGCCGCCCCGCCCTGCCGCGTTTTGTGGCCAACGTCCACGCCGTGCTCCGTGGTTTGGCTCCAATCCCGCTACACACACACACGTTCCACAAAATCGCGTTTTTTGAAAAGAATGATGTGAAAGGTGAAGCACACACGAGACACACAAACACACAGAGACGGAGTGAGAGAGAGAACGACGGGGGAGGAGGTGCACACGCACACACACACACTCCTGAGCGCGGGGGAGCGTGATGTCTCCTGGCGGGTACGACGTCACGTCCTTCACGTGCGAGATGGCAAAATACAACTGAAGCCAGCAGCAGCACCACCGACTGGTTGGCTGGATGATGTTGGGTTCGGTTTTGTCTGCAGGAGAAGAGATCTTGGGCTCTTTTCAAGGGAGAGAGAGAGTGAGAGAGTGAGAGAGAGTTTGGTGAGAAACGTGGTGCGAATGGCACTGAGTGGCCCTCGACGGATGGAGGCGCCTGGTGAGTGTGGAAAATGAGTGTTTCCTTCCAGCGGAGGCTGAGGCGATGTCATGTCACAGAGGCTGTTAGTGTTTGGAGTGTATTGGTGGCATCGTACTTTCCATTAGTGTGTGTGTATGTGGTGAATGTCAGATGGTTTGACGGACTGGGCGAAAAAGGCTCGCAAGGCTGTCAAGTTTTCGCCCGTTAACACACGATGCAGATGTGTGTTATCGTAGCGTTTGATTTAACTTTATCGTTTTAGAATGTTTGTTGGCATCATACAGGGTTTCCCACGATAGATTGGTTGGTTCCCACGATTTATTGGTGCGTTCCCACGATTTTTTGGTCATTTCCCATAATTTTTTGGTAGCAACCCACGATTTATTGGTCGGTTCCCAAATATTATTGGTCGGTTCCCAAATATTATTGGTCGTTTCCCAAATATTATTGGTCGGTATTATATTATATTATATTTGGGAACCGACCAATAATATTTGGGAAACGACCAATAATATTTGGGAACCGACCAATAATATTTGGGAACCGACCAATAAATCGTGGGTTGCTACCAAAAAATTATGGGAAATGACCAAAAAATCGTGGGAACGCACCAATAAATCGTGGGAACCAACCAATCTATCGTGGGAAACCCTGTAATGGCTAATTTACAGGCTTTATAACAAGTTCAATCTATTTTTATGGCTACAATTTGTTCTTTCTCAAGCAATAATATATTATACTGGGGAAAGAATGAGTTCAAACCATTATATATTATAATTGGGAAGGAATGAATAGTTTGCATAGCTTTAGGCGTTTTATTCCCTACGTGAAGTTGAGTATACAAACTATAAGCGAGTATGTAAAAGTTAACTACGTTTATAAAATATAATTTTATAATTGCTGAAATAGAGGACTAAAACAGACTTAACGATAAGCTTAGAACAATCATCATTTGAATCATTTGGACCTAGAAAATCAACCACTTACATAAAAATAGTAAAAAACTAGGCGTTTATCAAGTCATATAAAAAGAACATCCTATCACTCGAAGCAGTCATATTAACTCCCAAATTAACCAATCAACGCATATACTTTGTCTCCCCTCCACCTCCTCTTCTACCAATGCCCGAAAGCCATTTATCTTTATTGTTCGGTATTCTTTAATCACACCGCATTAACCGATAATTAGATTAGAAGTTGAAATCCACTACTTAACACACCCGCCCGACATAAGCAGCCCGAAATTGTACAAATAATAGGTTTCCTGCTCATACCCCTCCGGGTGGTACCGGCCCACTTCATACTCTTTATATAATCAACCCACGTCAAGTCACACAATCCTCACTGTATGCTCTGGTACTTTCCCTCTTTCCGTACAATTTCCACACGCAATTTGATCCCAAAATCCAGGACCCCAGCATCCCGATTGCTCCCTGCTCCTGCTGCATCAACTGTTCGCTCTCTCTTTCTCTCTCTGATAGACAAATAAACGCAGACCACCTCGCCTATGAAAGCCCGACAACCGTCACCAGTGTACCGGCCGTCGGGAAAAGTTAAAGTTCACATAACATAATCCTATTAATAGCTTCCCATGGTGCTTTCCGAGGAAGAAACAACAGCTTCAAACTACCGCTACACACATACACATCAATGCTGGCCTCTCTCTAGAGTACGTACGGAGCTGCGGCCCAGCAGCTGGGGCAGCATTAAATGAAAAGTTTGGCATAGAAAAGCACAAACCGTTTGAGAATTGGTCGTTCGTACGAATTTCCTACCGCTCGACCGAATCCCAGCTGTCCCGGGGGAATACGCTTTGATTGTCTCGAGCCCCAAAGTTCGGGAGGAAAGCTCAACTCCTCCGTTCCTCGTCTAACCGAATGAAGACAGGAAAGTTTGTGTGTACCTTCCTTGTGCTTCCCTTCTCCCTTGGTTCCCTTTGGTGTGTTCTGGGGAACAAAGTCACTCTCAATGTTTGCTACAAACTTTCGGTTTTTTGCCTCCGTCTCTCTCTCTGCTTCTGGCGCTTCAAACGCCGTTCCCTTGCTCGTTCCCTATAGGTCACAGGATATGCAACCCGTTCGCAAGGACTTTGTCCAAAAACTTTGCCTAATAATACCAGACGAAGCTTAACCGCTCGGCCCATTTGCTTGCGAGTTGACACATAGTGAGGAGTTTTCCTAGAGAACCACTCTGTGGAAGTTGCGGAAAGGTGAGGTAAGAAGGCTTACGCATCGGACGATGCTATTCACGGTCAAATGTAGTGTAGTTAGGGGAAATCGACAATTGAAGATGTCAATTGCACTGAACAATTTAAACCGATTGTGGTGAATGCGAAAAACAAGCAGATAACAAGATGATTTTGTAGTATCGGTTGTATACTTTCAGGCAATTTGTCGCATTAGCTTCCTTCCCCAACATTTGCCTAAAAGTATGCAATCGCTTGTTTTCATTCCATCACCTTTAAACTTGTTGCTATGATTCCGATTTTTATTGACGTCTCCATTTGACCTGCAATAGTTTCCATAATGAATAACACCATCATACAAAAGGTTTCCATCTTGTGGTGGGAGCCCCGAACGCCCATCCCACCGGCCACCGGGTCAGCTCGTCCATGTCAATACCGATAAGAAAAGCATTCCCGGAATAACCTGGAATGTTCAATAAATCACTCATAGAGCTGGGTTTCCCCCCGGTTTTGCACCTCCAGTCCCGCCAGCTATGGCTTCCACTCGAAAACGGAAAAATGATGTCCGTTTGTGTGTGGGTGTGTATGTACCGCCCTGAAAGCAGCAAAGCTTACAACCACCCCGAACCCCCGGGTCTGACGTAAAAACACGCATCCATTTGGATTAAATTTTATAGCTTTACGATTATTAACCAAAGCCGAGCCGTCCCACATTGGCCCCCTGGTCGTCCATTTACCCCTCCATGCGAGAGAGAGAAAGAGAGTGCCGATGCTGATCAGCAGCAGAGGCTGTGAAAGTGGATGCAGTCGTAAATATCGCTCGATAGCGGTGGCTTTCGGTGCGCAAATCTTACGCTCGCTGTCCCTTGCTCGAATGCAAGGCTGCTGGGCCTGGATGGTGAAGCTCAAGTCTCGTTTCGAGCTCGTAAAACCCTTAGATACGCTTGCTAACACGGGCCGCTCCCCCACTACGTCTTTCGTGCGATGTTTTTGTGTTGGTGGAAGTAAAGCTGGAAAAAAAACAAAGACAGGGGTATTCATTGGGTATTTTATGAGATATCGTATCATCCGCTACCAGTCACTCGATAACGACGTGCCAATGCTGAGATGGTTTTAATCTCTCTTCATCCTACACAATTTGTTGTGTGCCTGTGTCTGCTTGTGTTTTGCGCGTCGTACAGAGGCATGGTTTGCCAATTGCATACCTTTGGGCGTTTCTACAGTACTGTATCGAATTTCACCACAGGTTGGATTAAATGTTCAAAGGAAAACAGTTTACACGAAAAAAAGAACTCTTCATCTCCCAATGTAACGTCAAATGAGCGGTCAGCAGCACTCTTTTCCCTGTATTGCGCCTATAAAAAATAATCCACACCTTCAGCAGTACCCCCTTTGTGCCCTCAAACTGCGTGAAAAAGAAACGCTCGTCTTCTTCCATCGCTCGTTCATTTTTTCTCCCTTTTTGTCTTCCACCTCATGCGCACGTCAAGATCCAAGATCAAGAACAACTTGTTGGATGTCATAAATTTAGCGTGGAATTATCGCTTTTCGCTTTCACCGGCGCGGGTGGTGCACACACACACAACCAACCCACACCACCACCATCAGGGTAGATGAGGGAGAAATATCATCATCGTTTTGCGCGTCTAAATTACCCATGCCCGAAGGAGGATGCATTCCCGATGAATATGCACTCCACCAGCCACTCTGCAGTTGCAGGGACACAGTCGTGTCAGCTTCGCGGGATTTTCGCATCTCTAACCGTACTAATCGCTTGACCCAAAATGAGTTTTCAAGCATATTTTGTACAACATTGCGGCGTTGTCACACACAAAGACACGCTTTACGCTTTGGGTTTTGAATAGCATTTTGCAGAAAAATGAGCAGCGCAGCTGGGAACAATTAAGCGTGATTGCACGATCTTTCTGCTCTGTTCATATGGCAGCACGGGGAGAGAGTTTACGATCTGCTAATTGTAATACGCCACAATACGAGACGAGGCCATCTCTATTTATTAGTTGAAGGAAAGTAAATTGCTCCCCTTGTTGATGGAGATCCATGAAGTCGTTGTGATTGCCATTTGGCAGCCAGAACACAGTCAGAAGACGCCGGGTCCGCCTTTGTACAGGTTCCACTTGAACTTGCAAAAACAAAGAAACGCTCGAATGGTTGTTGCTTTTGGCACGTTGCCCCCCAACGTGGGACACGAGCCGCACGTTATGTACAAGTACGTTCCCTGTGCCATATCATATCGCATGATTGATTGCCGTGTGCTGTACACCGACAAAAGTGGGGTCTTAAAATTGAATTTTCCGCTTTTCTTGAGCACGAAGAGCAAGATACTACTTCGCTACTGTCAATTAGCAGCTTCCTCTTTCTCGCTTAAAGCGGAAAAAGATCCCCTGCAACGTCTAAATACGATCGAGTGAACTAGTGAAACAGCCAGATGCAAAGCCGGACGTGTGACAACACTCGGTCCTGCCCTGTTGAAAGGTGATTCACATCACTACACGATCACGCCTCTTCTTCACCTCTGACTAAACATCAAGTTCACCGACTTCTTCCCAATCTGAGCATGAGGGGAAATAGGGGGGAACTAAGAACCAGGTACCAGCGTCAGCAAGTCTCACCCGACAATTATGGTCGCGAAAGAAAATGAAAAACAGAAAAATCAACAAGAGACACGGTGTCGGTGTTCCACTTGGTCGTCGTGCCCATGGTCGGCGCGGTACAAAAATTATGACTTTTCTCCTACTTCTTTCCTTTTCCTTCGTCATCGTTTTTGCTGCGGGGGCAGAACCACAGCGAGATGTCGTCTGATGATCGCGTGTGCGTGTGTCTGTGTGTTACACTGTGTTATAAATAGCCAGCCCACTTCCAACTCTTTCTGATTTATGCGTCCCGAACCGTTTCCGAGAAGCGATCAACGTTCACGTCACACATCGTTCCCAGCTGGTGGAGGTGGGTTTTTGGGGGAGTAAGATTTGTCCCCGATTTTGGAGCTGGATGAGGGGTTTCTTCTTCTTCTTCTTTTTCCTTCAACCAATTGCAATAGCAAATGCACGATCAAACGTTTGCGTTTGCTGGAAGGGCGAAAGAAAGAAAAAGCGAATGATCTACGATGGTGGTTCAATTCCCAATGCTGAGGAGGTGGATTTTCAAGTGGATGAACCCATGGAAAACGGAAAACTCTCTCCGTCCCAGGAGGATGGTTTTGGATGGCAGCAAGTGTGCAGGTGAAGACAACACAACAGTTGTTGATTTATACCAGACAACACAATAACAGTGGCGAGCGTATACTTGTTGACCTATCCGTACCTATCTCTCAGCTCAGTCTAGCTAGGATTAAATCCGACCCAGGAGACGCTTTTTTATTGAGATAATTCCTAGAGACAGTTAATAAGGCTGTTATGGTAAGCATTGTGCATACTTTTGGGTGTTTTAAAGTTGCAATGCTTTTGTTAAGGCGTTCTAACACTTTAGACAGCCAACTGGGCCAACGACCACACTGTCCGAACGGTCCCCAACCTGTCGATTGTTTGGGCAATAGATTACAGCGCTTAATTGCGCGTGCTGCGAGACGCGTATTCCCCAACGGCCAATAGAAGATCACGATGCTCACCATTCCACCCGCGATGGCCGAGGGGGAAGTTCTACAGGCCAGCCAGTAGAATAACCAATAAATATTATGATTAACCGTAATGTACACAATGTAAATAAACGATTCCGTCGCCTTTGTTAGAGCTGGTGTGTAGTTTGGAGCTTCAGCTTGGTTGTTACAGTCGTTTTCGAGACACAAAAAACTCCCCGCAACGACTGTGTAGTGTTTTTGGCGATTATTTTAGAACACACAGAGACCTGCTACACACAATGGTGCGCAGCCACCAAAAGCGACTGTAAAGCCGTCCAGTGTTTGTGCTTCGAACAACACACGTGGGTGGGTGGTGGTAACATGAGCTACGAGCTCAAAAGGTGCAAAGCAAAGCGGTAATAAACACGGCTTGCGCCTGGCTAATTGTACCACTGGCGTATCTCATTTCCAGCGTGGGTTTTCCTGTGCGCCGCGCACACCTGCTATCAATGTCACTCTAATGGTGGATTTTCTCTTGGAACGAAGACCGCCTCCTTGGATGGAGTACAATGGGTCCCTTTCATGCTCCCAGGCCGGACGTTTGGCGCCTGTACGCTTCACATTGACCCATATCGGCCGGGCTGTAGTGGGAAAGTGCGCAACCATACACACATATATGCACATATGCACACTGCACACGACTGCATTGGAAGCTATTTTTGTACACGACACTTTCTCCAACCCCCCCAAAGGGAAACTACACATTACAAGACCAAGTGCAAGTTGGCTGCAAAATTTGAGTCTTTGTTTCCCATGCGGCCCTGCTACCCCAAGCCCCCACACACGTTCCAATTAGTTAGCCGGCCGAATGGAGCGAGCGGCCCTGAGCAAGCCAAACCACAGCCACAGCGAACCCGATGAAGTGCACTGGACACTGGACGGTGTTTGCACTTGCAACTGTCACCTGTCAATCTGTGCTGGCGTTGGCGCAGCAACGTGAAGCGCGATCCTTGCTTCGCCGGTGCAGCTTGAAAACCCTTTACGGCGATCGTAAAACGAAAGGAATGTTGAGAAACGATCGTCGTGCGTGTGGTAGAAAATTCATGGAAATGGATTGGTTTTTTGTTGGATTTGTGCGGGATTTGGGCGGAATGGGGTTTTAGGAATGTTTATGAACTAATGGTGAGAATATTTTGACCAAAATTCAAAAATATTTGCTTCTAAAATTGCCTAACGTATCTCACAAGCGCCTCTAGCTGTTTTGATGACCGATCGATGACGTACGATCGTTTGCTGTGTGAAATTATTCGTTGGTTAATCGATTTTTGTTTCATTTTTGTTAAAATATTTCACATGGGAGTACGTTTTCATTCATAAATGTTAATTTTGGAGTCATGATGATCCATCATCGTTTAGTTCATATTCATTTTTTAGCTATTTTTGCATCTTAAGTCTTAACAAGATACTATTCCTCTTGTTGTAGATCAAATTGATGGTGAATTATCGCTCATGATCCACAGGAAATATCTCAAAAGTGATTTTGGAGTAAGTTTAATGGACAAATGGAGACAATAAATGATAATTTTGATCTAAATTCGTTCCTTTTTGTATCTAAAATTGCCTTAAGTACCCTATAAAAGCCCTAAGTTATGCTACTTGCTTTACAAAAAACACTTATTAAGAACAATAATCGAACACCTCACTGTATTTTAGCATTGACCACAATTTGTCTACGATTTCAAACAATCTTCCCCGCCCTGGTTCATTGTGCGGTTGCTATCCCACTTTCTTCGCCGAAGGAGACAGATCACGCGGGAAAATGCTCATTACCATACATCATCCCGGGGACGTAACGAACACGACAACCACGTCTGCCGCTCAAGCAGCCAGGACGACCAACAAGTACCGCTAACTACATTCGCGCAATTTTGTTGCAACCACCACCAGGGCCCCCCACCAGACAGGGTTCGCGTTCGTTTCATTGAGCATTTCTTTTTCGTCTCGCCGTTTTTCTTTTCCTGTTCTTTCAAAAAAACTGGGAAATTAATTTGTTTTACGCTTCACGTTTGTGTAAGTTTTTGGGCGTCCGGTGATCCGGGGCGGACGTACGCTGGTATGCATGAGTAGCCGAATGGGGTCCGCCCCATCTGTCACGCCAGTGCATCTCGATTAATCGTACTGTTTTGTGGGGCTCGACCCGATCTTCACGTCATGATGGGAGGTGTTTTTTTGTTTGGTTAACGTAATTGTTATTGTTTTGCACGAAAATATTCATGCCACGATGGGTGTGAAACGGCGATCTCCCAGTGACGATCTCATTATCATGCGAGCAAAGTCGACGTGTTTTTTTATTCTCCTCTTCACTTTCTTTACGTCTGAATCAAGCAATAAAACGACCACTTTCTAGCCGATTTTATGCCGATCGTTTGCTGCTGAACCACGCACGCTGTTGGTTTGTCGTGTTGATCAACATGCTCGCCCGTAGCTCACTAAAATGAACTTTGACAACAAAACAACAACGATCTCCCTGCTCTGCGTAGTTAATAATGCTTCTAGAACCATTCAAAACTGCGTATTGCACCGAAGTTGTTTTGTTCGGTGTTTTGTTTTCCATTGATAGTGTGTTTTTCGTGACTTGCCGCCAAACGGTCGACAAACAATGCGCCAGCGGGGTCAGGAAAAAGGGAAATCAACCAAAACAAAACAACAGCTCTCTTAACATCTCGATAATTGCGCTCTGGCACTATGGCGGAACAAAAACATGCACGGAATTCTGTAGCCCGTTTTGTGAGCGTTTTTTTTGTGGGAAATGAAACGTGTCGTAGTCGTAAAAAATTAAAGCAGATGAATTTATGAATGCACTCAAAAATAGCCGACAATAGGGCTTTGAGGAAGTTTGCTCTTGAGCGAGAAATGCTTGGAGCGTAAGGTTGACGTCAAAACTCACAATTGTTTAAACAAAACGAAAAAAACATTCCGTTTTGTTTGATAAAATGAAAGATCATCTAGAAAAGAGGTCCATTTCATTTCAGTTTTTAAACCATTTTCCCCGGTTGCCTTGAATCTGTCATCAATTTCAAGCATGATCAATCACTCACATCCCTGTTACATTCACTCCAAACTTAATAAAAACAATCCATCCTTGGCGGCCTTCTGGAAGGAATCGACGACCACCGGCGAGCGACAGCACGATGAGCCGCGCCACACCGATCAACGATCATCAATCTTCTCTTTAAGCCTCTGTGTCCCTGTCTCAACCTGCCTGGGGGGGGAGAAAGGAAACCCACCAGTCACCACCACTCACCACCATGTTTACAATCGTTTGACCCTAACCCACCTTCTCTCGCTCTGTGCATTCATCCCTTTTTTTCCCCGACAACGACGACGGCGACAACTGCAACACGCAAACAAACTGTGGCACAGGTCAAACGAACTGCACAAGCCGTTGCAGTGCTAATGATCGCGTACGAGCATGACCCACGATCCGCTTCCATGATCCGCAACCGGTTGGTATACGGTCCGATCGTGCCCGTGTCCGTCCACGTCGTAGTGTTCGACGAGAGTTTCCACGACCGCGGTGGAAAACAGCTATAACGCTGAGCAGACGAGAACCGCTCCAACCGCTGGTGGTTGTGTTTACCATCTGAGGGGGGAAAGACGCACACACAAACACCAAACAGCATCCGTTCAAACACGCACCACAAATACAAATACGCGCTGGTGCGTGTGTGTTGACTGGCCCAATTTTCCCGTTCCCGCGCAGAGGCGAACATCACACACTAGAAAATTGCTGCTGCTTTCGAGCGTTCTAAAGCTGCTGCAGTTCTACGCGTTTCGTTTGCCTTCGGATTGCACGCACACACATGCATGGGGACAAGAGATGGGAAGGGGTTTGGGAAGCACCAAGAGCTAATAAAACCGAGCCGTACGCTCGTGGGCAGCAGCTAGTTTGTTGGGAAACTTTGCAGCACCAGAAAGGGGGAAAGCGATTTTTTGGAACGAAGTGTGTTCCATCCTAGTGAAATCAACTACACACCACTACAGGGAAAGGCAAACACCGTTGTGATTCTGTATCTGTGTGTGTGGGACGGGAAAGTGAATTAAGATCCAGTTCGGCTCGGTGCAGACGATCAGTCGATAGTGAACGATCGTGTCGGCAGCAGCTCAACCCCAACGTAAAGTAAACGTGTGGAGCTACAAGTGAAGAAAACTTCGACTCGAAGCGTTATTTTTTGTGGAAGTGATTTTTAACGAAGAACAACCAATTTAACCATGGTTAGTAGAGCAGAAGGTGTTGGATTAGTGGATAAGTTTTGTGTAGAAAAATGTGATTTAATTACAAAAATGGTTGAAAAGGTTTATTTGGAGGAAAAAGACAATTTTGAACCGTTTGAAATAAAATTTTGTTATGAAGTGATCGTAAAGTTGTGCATAATTGAAGTGTTGTGTTTATATTTTCCTTTAAAGATCATTGTTTTGTGTTAAAATTGTAATTAAAATTTTGGCACAATATTAAAAGACTTTTTTGTAGATTTTCTTAAAGAAACTGACAATTAATTAATTATTGCTCTGATTTACTTGAAGTAGAAAAAGTAGCTTTATTTTAAATCGTAATTTGCTTCCTTGCAGTTATATATTCCAATTGACCATAAAAATCTTAAAAAAAACACTTAAAAAAGCGTAAAATTTTTATTTAACATTCCCCTTTGGATGAAAAATACCATGCGCCTCCATGGACAGCACAGCACATCGTGGTGCCGCTTTCTTTTTTAATTCGACATAAATTCCATGCGCCGTGTTTAACAGACTAGCCGTACATGACACGAGAAAAATGGCTACATGGAAATTGTAAAAATTCAGGTCAAACGAAAGATGTGTTTTTCTAATTTTCGAATCGGAACGAACGATCGACAAGGACAGCAACAACGCAACAACGCAACTAAAACCCACTCGTCCCCTCGTGGGACACATTTCTAGCATAGCGATAGAATGTGTGTTTTAATTCTGTGTGTTCGCCTCTTTCCCTTTCCAGGATGATCTCACCCCAGAGCAGATTGCGAGTAAGTATCGTGACCCGGGGTGGTTTTTTTCCAAATCAAATAATTCGCGCGATCGAAAGATGTTAATTTAAGCTGGAAAAGAGGGAAATGGTGGTGGTGGTCGGACGCTGTATGACGTCGGAGCGCACCTAACATATTACGCGCTTTAGGCGCCATCTGGGTTGACATCATGTCAGGCTGGCCAAGCTGCACTCTTCCCACGCCCGGGCGACACCACGCGACACCCAAATGGCCCGGCACGGCACGGCACGGATCAGCTTGTTCAAGGCCAACGAAATGGATAATTTCAGACGCAAACGCGCGTGACTAATTGCCTGTATCCGGTCAATCGTTTTTTTTTTTATTTCTGAAGTAGGACTTGGGGCGCAAAACAACAACAACAACAACCACTTTTGTTTTGACTCGTGCCGAAGACTCCTTCGCTTCAATTTGTTTACCTTTTCTTCCCCGGGGGGTTTCGGGGGAAGATCCAAGTTGGCGTCTGCCCTTGTGTTGTGAGCTGCACGTGTGTGTTGTTGACCGGTTTCGGATGTTAAGTAAGCCATGTTTTGACAGCCATCCGTCATCGCTTAGCAACGATCGGCGGCGGTCAATATCAAGCCAACCTGTCGGAGCGTATCCAGACGATGGTTGCGCTGCGCGCATGAATCATGTACGCAAAGGCATCGTTATTTGCTTCCGCTTTCTTCGTTCTTGTGTGTGTATGAGTGTTTTTGGGGAGGAAGTTTTCCACCCACGCGAACGCGTGCTGTTTAATGAGCAACCGATGAAAACGCATCTCATTGCGAGAGCGGTCCGGGGTTTTTTATGTTTCTGTGTCGATTTTTCATCATTTTCCTTTCACTCTGCCGAAAGCCGCTCTCTTCCCCCCAGTTTTTCCACAAACAGATTCAAAATTTGTAACCGTTCCAAAAATAAGCATGGCTTTTCTTTATTTTATTATTATTATTCTTATCGACTTTACTCGGCCGTCGCCGCTCTCGGTGGGCGATTAAGCGTACGGAGGAGCGGTTTTTCGTGTACGGTTTTTTTTTCATTCGTTTTTTACACCTTCTGTGGAAGTGTATTTTTCCACTCCATTTTCCACGGTGCTTTTTGGAGCAGGAAAGAAAAACGTGCTAAATGTATTTATCGATATCGCACCGATGGGGTGTTGGGAAATATTAAAAATGAATTATTTGGCCCCCACCCTCCCGTTTTTTCCGATGACGCGATGATGCGTTGATGAATTTCTTATCCGGGACCTGTTAATGCTTTATTTGATGATGATGGTTCGCGTGGTTTTGAAGCAAATGTAAAGCAAAGTTCATTAACCTTAATCAAACGCACACCTTTTGGCTGCAACAACCGGGGTCCGGGTCTTTCACGGTCCAATTAAACGTTTGCGCTTGATAGCGACCATTTATTTCGTCACGGCCGTGCAGACAAGACAAGCGAGCAAGCCTTTCCTACAACAAATCCCCCCTTGTTCTTCTTCTTGTCCTTCTGTGGCACAACTCCTCTCTTCATACACAATAAAGTGATTCAGCTGATCTTCTCGACCGCCACCACGCCGACGACGACGACGACGGTGACGATCAGACACGACCATTTTCACTTTCACGGACTGTTGGCAGCGGGCCAACGCCAATCTATCTAATGAGTTGCGCACGTAAAATGATGATTTGCCACCCCACACCACCCCACCAACCAATCCCGGAAGAATCCCACGGGAGAAGGGGGGGAACAGATTTATCCGATCGCTGACGACGACGACCATGTTTTCGACGCCGTTTGCATGTCACGCTCGATTGACGACGCTAATTTGGCGGAATTTATTGTTGGCAATGCCTACAAAACCTGATGATGCAAAGCAAGGATGCGAACTATATCGCCATCTCTCTCCCTTTTTCCAGTCCTGCAGAAGGCGTTCAACAGCTTCGATCGCGAGAAGACGGGCAGCATCTCGTCCGACATGGTGGCGGAAATCCTGCGCCTGATGGGACAGCCCTTCAACAGCAAGATCCTCGAGGAGATGATCGAGGAGGTGGACGAGGACAGTAAGTATCCTGTGAAAGGGAGGGGTGTAAAAATGAATGCTATTTTTACCACAATAAAACACACTTACACACACTGATTATGCGCAGAGTCGGGCCAGATTGAGTTCGCCGAGTTCGTGACCCTTGCCGCCAAGTTCATCGTGGAGGAGGACGAGGAGGCGCTGCAGAAGGAGCTGCGGGAAGCGTTCCGCCTGTACGACAAGGAGGGCAACGGGTTCATCCCGACCACCTGCCTGCGGGAGATCCTGCGCGAGCTGGACGATCAGCTCACGGACGACGATCTCGACATGATGATCGAGGAGATCGATTCCGACGGTTCCGGCACGGTTGACTTTGATGGTAAGTGAACGTTCAAACGGACACACATTTTCCATACACACACTCACACAGGCACACATATAAACGCAACATCGAAACCGGTTTTGGAACGGGTGGGGGGAAGAAAACGTAGAACAAGCCGTTGCGATGATGTTTACCGAAATCGAACAAATAAACGCGCTGCGTGCTACGCGATTTTCCCCTCCGATCCAGGCAGGCTTTGGATGGGTTCCGCTGTCCCCCATCGCTCCCATTTCCCTCCCAGTTTGCTATAAACATCTCATAAATGCTAATAATAACACGCAAACCACACAGTTGAGTCGCGTGCGTTAGCCGGGTTGCGCAAACTTCCGACAAAAACCACCGGAATGGCTCGGAATTGATTTTCCAAACGGGGCGAGGGAAGTTTTCTCCTCAAGCACTGCCCCTAATGGATCGTGATGGATAAATTTCTTCCATTTTTCTCCCTGGTTTAATTGTTTGAAATGGGGGTTTTTGCGCCACAAAACATCCAAATCCAACGGCTTCTTGTTTTTTGATTGGCACTAGCCAAAATGACATCATTTCTCCGTCACTGTCAACGAGCAAAATCGTCACAAAATGATCATAAAAACTCCATGTCCACCGATTACATGGTCCACCTTGCTAAAGGCAGAGAGAGAGAGATGAAGCACAGTTTACACACCTTTTATATGCCCGTAAATCATGCCCGATCTCGCCCGAAGATGTACAGAATTATGACGCGCAGCTTTTTAGCGTTTGCTCTTGTTGCGCGTTCCGTGTTGCGATCATAAATCAACGTCCTGCTTTGGCTGCTGTCGAAAGCGCGGCATCTCTACAACATCAACAGCAACAACATCAAGAAAAGAAGAGTTGGAAAAGGCGGTTCGTGCTCAATTATTGTAAAACATGTTTCATGTTTTACCACCGTCTGTGAATGTGGCACCCATAAAGGTGGTAGCGCAAGTAGCGCACGAAGATAGATCGGTGCGATGCTGTGCGAGGGGGGAGAAACCGGGACAACCCCATACACCATCTATGCTTCGTTTGAGCAGTGTGAGCCGGCTAAAAATAGGGTCATGACTTTTTAGAGCATTCCCCCGTCCAGTGCTATTGTCCAGTGGAAAAGATCTTCGTGAGCAAATCTAATCCAGATGGGTGTTGAGATTTAGCCGCGAGCATGAACATGTCTTCTACTGCACTATGCAGCTGTTTGGCTCCTATCCTTGTCACCTCATCACTTCACAACTGCAAATCTCAACTGCAAACTGCATCATCATCATCATTGGCTTGAAATAGTATTAAAACACGGTCACTCTGAACGATCTTCATAATGCTACCACTTCTCATCGTTCTTCCACGTTTTGCTCTATTTGCAGAGTTTATGGAGATGATGACTGGTTAAGGATGACGCTCAGTTAAAGCCATCAGCTACGCAGTGCGCCTATTTATTGTATCTTCATTTTCCCCCGGTTGTGTCATTCATCCTTCCATCAAGCTCCGGAGCAAACCCCAACTTCATCTTCAACACCATCAACACCCGCAGTTTCATCGTAGTTGTTCCCCCGAGTTTAGCTCCCCGTTTGTTTTTTCATCGTTTGTTTTTCGCCCCCCCAAACAACGTGTATTGACTGTGTTTGTTTCCAACATTTTTTAGTGTGCCCAATTGGAGCACGCGTAAAGTGTAGTGCATATTCTTAAATTAAGAATGAATCTCTGGTCTGTGTACTGGGTGTACTGATGTGTGGTGTTATCACACACACTCACACATCGTGAGCAAGTATTTTGATCGTTTCCTTTTTTTACACACAAAAACAAAGCACCTTTAAACGAGTCTTTACAGCAAAAAAGAACAAATTTTTAGACCAAGCAGTAAAACAGTTGGTATTTGAAGCGATTTGTCCTAAGTTTACTCGAAATGAGTGTATGTTCACATACATTCGGCTCAGCAGTAGCAGACTGTTTTTCTTTCTTAAGCCCTTAAAAAACCGTCGGCTCATTTGCGACGATACCGTTACACTGATTTGAGCACTGTTTCTTTCTGTACTGTATTATTAATGTTTAATAAAGCTACAAGTTTAATAAAGTTATCGTTGTGTACATATTATGTATAAGTGAGGTGGGAGTGTCTATGTGGCTGAATTGGCTTCGCACTACATCCGAATCTACCGTTAGCCATTACCGTTCGGATCAGGATGATGGTCCGTGCCGTAGGGATGGATGAGCTCAAATTCACCCAAGAAAGAAAAGGCCAAAAACATCAGATACGTCACTATCATCGAGAGACCGACGCTTCTTCGGCCCTGGAAGTTGGTAAACAGCAAGCACAGCCAGGTGGTGGTGAGTATTTGAAACAGGTACGCTTCGCAGTTCTCGCCCATAACACCTTTGCGTACCTGCAATAGAAACAAATCTGTTTAGATAGGGATAATGTTGATGCTAACCTTGTGCAAATTGGACGATATTTACTTCTGCGACAAGACTCGGAACACTGAATGCTTTTGTTATGAAGGTGAGACCCAATCCAAGGCAAAGATCTGGAAGAAATGACGTCATTTTAAGTTATTTCCCATTTCAGCCTAAATGTATGCAACACGCACATCAAAACTAGTCTAATAGCGCTTTTAAGTACAGTTTAGTACAGATACTTACTGAGCAGTGGACCTCCAAAGCAGGCAGCAAATGCCATTTTACCATAGCCCTGGCGTGCTAGGGCAACATTCGAAAACAAATCTCCAACACTGTTGCCCCAGGCGAGCAGTGAAAGCCCCAGCACAGACTTTGAGAGCTTCAACACAATGCCCACCGTCTCGAGCACACTCACCACCTCCTGGGCCACAATGTAGATGACCTGTATGCATCCCAGGAAGCTCAGAATCGTAAATGACTTGTGATAGGTAGGGCATCGGTCAGTTCGTGATGTGTAGAACACGACAACCATTATGGGGACAGCGAACAAGACTATCCAAAGGAAGATGTACACATTCGCTACCTTTATAAGCGCAACTGGAGTAGGAGAATTAAGCTGTTATGAAATCCACAAACTACAAGTCAAATTGTATGAATGCTTACCGCCATTTACAAACACAATCATTAACGGCAGTGTTAGACAGTGACAGATGTTGAGAAGCTTAGTCCATCCATCACGTTCGGCGGTAGTGTCGACGATTGGAATGGTGAGAAGAAGTAGTAAAACGAAGGGTGTCTTTAGGAGACAAAACGTTTTCGTCATCCATCCTCCTTCATTCCATTCTTCTGGATCAAGAGGGTTCACATGATCACAGAAATCGGTTAGAAGACCTTCGTTTGTTGGAACATCAGTTTCAGAATTCAATCCACGAATATGATTATTTGCTCCTGTCCACATAAGGGGTATATTAGGTATTTTATAATAAGCTCATCTTTATCCAGGGCTTCATCTTTAAATGCTTACTTGTGGAGATGCTTGAGCCTTCCTCCCGTCTAGTCTGGATAAACTCCCATACAACCAGAGCCAGAAAGAGCAGATACATTCCAATCAAAACTGAACTATCCAGCAAGCTGAACCGTTCGTCCGCTGCCTTCAACGTGATCCAAACGATCGCAGCTATGAAAAAGGCCAAGTCTCTTTGGATTCCCCACGGAGGAAAGTCAAACGGTTGTATCAACAGCACAGTTCCTCCAATCACTCCTATCACAAAGGCAGCCGAACCGAGCAGCTCGGAAAACATCAACTCTGTGTCGGCGTCTGGATTGGCGACGGCAGTGAACAGATCCGGAGATCCATTGCCGAACGCGAGGATCGTGACTCCAGCCAGTGCTTCACTAATGTTGAGTGTTTTGGCAATGGCGGCCAGTGTTGGACAGAAGCTACAAGATCAGAAGAGATATCACCCTAACGTTGTTGATAACGATTGATGGTGTAAAGTACTTACAACTGATCAGCTGTTGTCCCTAAAATAACAAAGTAGTAAACACAAACACAAAGCAGCAACACTAATCCCAACTGAAACAGATAGTCCCGTTCCGAACCGATGGTACAGTACAGAAAGCCGACGTAGTTGAAGTAGAATTGACTTTCCGCGCAAGCTTCTGTGACCTGTACAAACTCACACTGCTCGTTCACTGGCAGTCGGTGAAGGTAGGAACAATCATCCTGGAAATTGAAAAAAAAACATTATGGACTTCAATTTTACTTCAGGATACTCAGGAAATAACTAAAACTTACAGGACGCGGGAAGTTCACGTACGTCGCGTGCCTCACAGGGCGCTGAAAATGGGAACTGTTTTGGAAGAGTGACATCTTGGAACAACACCAAGAGTTCCTCTGCTTGCTTGGATCACTGTAATGACAAGTTACGGCAAGCGGATCTCTTGAAGATATATTGACAGATATCATCGTAGTAGCCCATGTTCTTTACATTACCATCTCCCAAAAAGTCTACGATGGATCCAGTTGTGACTTTGCTTGACCTAGCCCAGAACTCAACGCCCCGCTATGAAGCTCACCAGAACATCTTCGTATCGCTCCGTGCGCAACCGTGCAGTAACGTGCACTCCGTCCTCGAGGATGAGCGATGTCTCTTCGTGCGGGAAACGGAGGAGTGCCGTGAGTCGATGCACTACCTCGACTACATGCACTTTGTCTACTGCATCGTCGACAGTTCCAACTTGCTTCTGTTCGCGTCGGCCATTGTTGCTTTGGTAAGAGATAATACTGTTTTATCGAAATATTGAAACTGATTTCAATACACTCTTTCACACCCAACAGCTCCTCTTCGTGCTGCTACTCGGAACGCTCATCTACCATCTCTGCGTAACGCGCTACGTCGACAGCGTACTGTACGTGGCTAAATCATGGCGGCTGAACGAATACATTGCCGGTGTCACCCTGCTTACCTACGGCAATGGTTTAGCCCAAGTGCTATCAGAGCTAAAGCACCACACATCCGGCGACACCGAGCTGATCTACAACCAGTATCTTGGCACTGCCGTTTATCAAGTTTCCTTCCTAGCCGCACTCGTCATTTGGACGGGTTCGTTTGCCATCTATCCGGAGGTGATCGTGCCCAATCTCATCAGTCTCATGATCGTATCGCTTCTCGTAGAAGAGTTTATGTACGATGAGCAGGTAGGAATCGTGCAGACCACTACCTTGGGTGTGCTTTACCTTGCGTTTCTTGGAGCACTCTACACAACCGCTCGTGTGATGGATCGTGAGGGAATTCGCTCGCGCAGTCAGATAGACATACGAGATGCTGATGGGAAGGTGTTTGACACTGAACTGACTGCAACGGTGGGAAACGTGGATCAAGAGCAAAGTGCCAGTTGGCTAGAACATGTCTGGCAGGGGTTGAGGACATTTCGCGAAGAAGAATTTCGTGCAGCACCGTGGTACAGGCAGGTGTATCTCCTCTGCAGCATTCCTGTGGAGGTTGTAGCGGTTCTGCTTTTACCTAAGGTGAACTTTGCGTTACCCTTACACGGTTGGAATAAGTGTCTATTCATCGTGAATCTGATCCTATTTCCATTGTTTCTCATCGGCACGGCACTCGGTAAGTCACCTCAACACACACTTGTTGTCCTTTTCTCATCTATTCTATGCATCCTTCTTTCAGTGGACATGATTTCCAGTGAGAATCTAGGTTGGATTTGCCTCGGAAGTCTCATAGGCTCTGCCTGCTTCAGTGTGATCGTCTGTTCCACATCCTGTTACGATCGCAAGCCTCCATTTTTCACCTGCATTGGGTTGTTTGCCATTTTCGGTACCTCGTACGTAATCATGCTTCTGTCTTATGAGCTGATTGCCATCCTGGAGGCATTGTCCATCATCGCGAACGTTTCCTCAGCGTCCTTTGCCATAACGATACTCGCCTGGGGCAGCTGTTGGATCGATTTGATAACATTACGTACGCTAGCTGTGCGTGGATACTCCCGGTTAGGCTTTGCCGCCTGTTTAGGTGCACCCGTTTTCAGTAAGTGTGCCCTCTTTTAGCTCTCCTTTACGCTCGCATTTAACCACAGCATATTGCAGATATTTTAATCGGACTCTGTACCGTGTTTTGTGTGCAAATGATACGATCCGGCACGACCCAGATTCACGTGCGCGATGGAACTTCCGGTCCGACCTGTGCGATCTATCTGTTCGTCACTTCGATGACAATCTTGCTGTCGGTGCTGTTCACACGCTTCGAGGCTCGGAAAAGCATTGCCTTCTGTTTAACGACGCTTTACGTCACGTTCCTCGCGTACGTTGCGTTCTGTGAGTTTGAGGTTACGCATGGCTACGGTACGGATCACAACGACGATGGGGAATACTTCCTGGACCGAGTCCCGGGACGCCGTGAGCACTAGAAGCAAAAGATGTGGTTAGTATGTACGGATGTAATAAACAAAATATCTCGAATAATTTGCGCTTTATTTTACTTTTATTCACAAAATAGTTGGATAAAGTTGCTGTCCGTAGTATTTTTTTTTGTTTAACCGTCCCGAAGAACTTACGAAGTTTGACTAATGTCGAACATGGTTTTGTTTTATCAACTATTCGCAGCGGTACAGCGCTATTGGTTTAAAACTAAGTATAGCTTCGACTTACACCACACTTACCAACAACATACTAACTCGCCTGACCCTGCTCCTCCTCTCTTCTTCACGCCTTCTCGCATTCCTCTTATGCAAATGGCCTTTTTTGATTACTGATCGGTTACTTTCTTTTGTTCGTTCATTCGCAACGGGTAAGTAAATTTATGTCTAGTCTGTTTCGTTACTTTACGGACAGATTGGGAACATCCATTTGAAGGATATAACATTTAGCTTAATACATGCACACCACGTTGCCACCGCTGTCACGTTTGCTTTAAAGGCTCCTTTTCTCTAATCAATTGGCTCGTTTAGGTTTGTGTTTTTATTTGTTTGTTGTTCCTTGTTTTGCTTAGTTTAGTTAAATTCGAACGAATTGTGTGTTTCCACCGCGCGTGGATTGGAGTATCCGTTTTAGCTAAGAGAGTTTAAAAACCGAAATTACATTACCGCTAGCCAGTCCTAATGCGGGTTTTGAGTGTTGTGACTCAGTGTGACTTTTGCTGTAACGACTTGCCAGTATCAGTATCAGTTCGGAAGCAAACTATTCAAATGTGTTATTTTTCCTCCCTCTATACATTTTCCCTTTCCTTTGCGCTTATCTACACCATCGCATTGATTGTGTGTGTGCGTGTGAGTGTCTGCCGCGCTTGTGCGACACTGATTTTCACTATTTTCTCTTCCTATTGCTTGCTCTTTGTTTTCTGTAAAGTTTGATACATCGTGCAAACTGTGTGAAAGCTAGAGCAGTTCGTTTTTCTTTTTTGTTTAGTTTGTGTACATGTACATAGTAAAATGCCCAGTAGTGCCAAAACGAACGCATTATCCCGGAGCAGTGAAAGGTGGTGAGAAACAGGCAGAGAAAATAGAAACGTTTCTTTACAAGTCCAAATTAAAGTATAAAATGCTAACTAAAATACAGTGAGACTACACACAAATGTTAAAAGAAAGGTAAAGAAGAAGACAAAAAACAAAAATAACCATAACATAAAAGTATATCATACAAATTTACACGTTTACAACATAAATAAACCACCATATTTACTGCCAGAAAATATTTACAAAGCAAAAACAAGAAATAGAGCGCTCCCGGGAGCAGTTAAATTTTGGGATTAATTTTGAACCACAGAAAAAAAAACCGAACACATAATTTGAAATCATATACAGGGAAAGGACCGACCGCGTCCGCCGTTCGTAGGGATACGAAATCATCTCTCTGCAGTCAAAAGCTTATTATATATAGATGCGTTTTCTCCTACACCGAGAAAAGACTATAATAAATGCTAGAGAAAAGGAAACAAATGGAACAATTAAAATCGGAAGTATCGGTGACTTGCTGGGGGAAGAATGAGGGGATCAGTTCCACTCCAGTTCATCACATTTGTCACACGCTGCGTCTCATGCGATGGTGTAGACAAGCACAAGCAAAAGGGAAAACCATTAACCAATAAAGGCATACTGCTGGTTTAGTCGTTACTTCTCATCACACTCAATTCCAGCATTTTAAAATCCAGCATTTCAATCATTTTTCAAACGCTACATTTGCCAACTGAGGGAGTGTTCGTGTCTACCTATCTTATGGAAGGAATACTAGAAGTAATCAATATTCTCTACAGCTATATCGTACGGCATGGAACTATCAACGGAGTATAAGTGGAAATATACTGTCGTACGCTTCCCGTGTGGAACGTGCACATGGCTAACGAACACAGTAGTCGATCGAGGTGCTGGAGTGGGACACTGGATAAATGGACCGTTTTGTTTAATTCCCTCCCTTTCTTTTTTATTCTACAACGTAACGCCTCATCTACCCTACCAGCGGAACAGGAAGTAGCTGTATGCAGTGCTCTATTGCGAAATGCGATTAGGAAATAAATTATTATCTTTACACTTATTTGTCTCGAGTAACAACACCTTCCTATTGGCTCTAATCTTGTATCTCCCGTCCAATAATCGTTTCATTCAAGTCTGTATAGCATCAAGAACAGCAAATCACAATCATACCTCTACGATTAATGCTAACTATCGAACTAGAGAAGGGGGGACATTGTTACCTTGTTTGCTACTTGCTGCTACGCTTGCTAACGTTTCTAATCTCGGTTCAACATGGTTCACTATTCATGACGGTCGCCACTTACGTGCTGCCCCAGAGTTAAGTGTAGCAAAACGAAATGCAATCAGTTACTATGGACCATGCGCTCGAATATGAATGATGATAATATCATGCTTGTTTTGATAAACGAAAAAACACTAACACAAAAACAAAAAAACGGAAAACTAATACTCCATCACATCCTCGACGGAAAAGACCCACGAGTGGTAAACAATTAAAGTAAAATGAATGCTACCGCCTGTCTGTCTAAAGAGAGAGAGAGAAGGTAGTAATAAATAAAGCGTTCTATCTACCCCCGCTGATGATTTCCGTTAAGTTTTAAGCAGTCGAGTCAATGTAGCAGCTCGGATCGGCCCCCACACTTGCCGCCTCGTTGCCGAGCGTCGTTTCGTTGGCATTCAGATCAATAATACCGTTGCCGTTTACGCCGGCCCCATTGCCGTTCGTACCGACCTGGCCACAGTTGAGCTGGTTGAGCTGCGCCGCCGTTACGAGCGGAAAACTGGACGCGGAAGCAAAGTTCGTCTCCTCCAGGTCGCGCTGCAGCTCCATCAGGGCCGGTGTTTGCTGTACGATCGCTTTGACGCTGTCCAGTGTCTACAAAGGAGCGGGATTGGTTTAGTAAATTGATTACAGCATAGAGGTCTACAAGAAAAAAAGAGCAAATTACCTCCAAAGCGCGATCGATCGCCTCGTACTGTCGTTTCGCTTCGCTCAGCGCTTGGTGCCAGCTGGCCGTCATCACGAAATTGGACCCACTCGTGGCATTGCTTGCCATCGTCGCCAGCTGTTGCTCCTTTTCGAACAGCTTGGCCTTCAGTTTGGGAATCTAATGGACAAAACGAATGCAAATAGTTAATACCAACTGATAATTCGATTCGTTTTAATTCCACAATTACCTCAGTGCATGCCTGAACGATAAACTGGGACAGTTCCTGCTCCGGCACGACACCATCCTCGTTGCAGAGCTTAAATGCGTTCAAGATCTCCTCCCGATCGATCACAATCTTCTTGGCCTGCTTGCTATCACTGCACAGTGTGCTTAACTGACAAATGTCTTCGTTTAATTTCTACAATTAAAGACAGAAGATGTATTCTTGCATACACTAACGCATTTGTTGCTGCAAACTTACATCAATTTCTTGTCGGTGTTTCAGCAACTCCACCTTGTTGCTGCTCAGTTCGCTGCCTCGTACCTGCAGCTGATGGTAGGCGTCCTTCAGATCGTCCTGCAGCTTGTAGTTCAGCTCCTCGTACTCCTTCACACGGTCCTGAATCTCTTCGTTTGAGATCGCTAGTTTGTTCCTGTGACCATATAAACACAATAAATTAGTCGATGCCTCAATACCATTTCCTTTTCCAGCATACTTATGATTGATCAGCTCCTGTATGCAGTGATCATTATCCATCTGGACGATCCGCAACACCTTCAGCAGCTTCGTGATCAGATTGTCCACATCGATCACCTGATCCACCAGCGACTGCGCGTTGCAGTACTCGCAAATCGACGGCATTTCGGCCATCGACGCCTCCGCGCAGCAGCTGTTCTCCTCGTCGTCCAGCGACGAAGAGTGGCTTGCGGTCGTGTGGTCCGGAGCGGTCGTCATAGCTGCCGCCGCCGACGTTACCACGGACGGTGTGTTGCGAGACGGTTGCTGGTGCTGCTGCTGCTGCTGGTCGTTGTTGCTACCGACCGAATGGTGGAACCGTGACGACCGACCACTAGCGATCATGTTCGACTGCAGCTCGATCTGCTGCCGGTTAGCGATGGCCTGCGAAAGATTATCGAGCGATTCGTCGTGCGCCATCGTCATCGCGTTGCTGGTCGCTCCAACGCCACTCTCGAGCGACGATGGCATCTCGATCTGCGAGATGCGGGTCGACGACGAAACCATGTTGTGGGAATGCGAGTCCGGCATCGTCACATCCTCCAGCACGTTGTCCATCATGAGGCACGGTTCCGTCTCCGAGTCGAGCATCTCTGTCGAGTCCGATTCTGGAATAAAAGAAAAAAGTTGATGTTAAAATCATTCCATCCGTACCGGGAATTACATGCATTTCAACTCACCGTGGCCATTTGTTTCACGGCACTCCTTGTTTGCAGCGTTTGCTCCATTCGTGGTTGCTCCCGCTGACTTTGTGGTGGCCGTCTTACTGGTCGCGTTCTTGATAGCACTGATGACGGCCGCTATGAACGATTGGCCACGCTGCGGTGACAGTGGTACGGTAGCCTTTGCGCCTCCCTTCGCCGATGCCGAGTGGGATTCCGGGGACTGTTGCTGCTGGTACTGATGCTGCTGCGAATGGTGATGCTGTTTGCCCGAGTACGCATCGGAAGATTGCTCGTACTCCGGGCTGCCATCGCCACTGCTCGCACTATTCGTGTACGCCTCGTTGTGGTAGATTACGTCCTGCAAAAAAAAGGGAAAAATAAGCGGAAAGGTTGTTAATCGTTTTGAATGTGAGGGTATGCAGGCATTTCACTCGTCTCACAAAGTCAAACAACCAAAAAGGCATTTTTCATGCAGAAAGGTATGACATTCTTGTATCTAGATGAAAGTAACATGCTAATATACTAATTAGGATTAATTTAGTTGATATTAGTTAACTATCTAAACAAAAGAACACATAGTTTCAATAAATTTAAAAGACGTTTTGTTGGACACAGCAAGAGGAACAAGGAGAGCACAGAAAGAGGAACAAGGAAAACTAGCATGAAGAGCTTTCAGCAAGGCAAGCTTTCACTTACAACGCTGACGTATAGAGGGCGCTAGTGTATAGCTGTTGCAATTTAACGGGCGGATTTAATTTACAATACGAATTTTACTCATTTTATTATCATTTTGATCAATTATTGTTTGGAATTAGAAAAAAAAACATGTTAAATACAACTATTTACACTTCAACTAATGGAGATTTCGGAGCGGTGAACTCAAATTAGACATTCATTGTAGGTGTTATGGTGGGTTTGTCATGCTGCCAACAAATGAATTATCCGCTACAACGATACACCCCCTACAGCATGCGGCAACAGTTTTCCGATCGGGCCAAAAAACCTCTCACCCCTACGAGCAAACCCTCCCCCTTCCACCATCAAACGGGGCATAAAGCCTGGTTTATGAGAAAGCTAATTGATCCAACCACCCTTGGGGTTGCTTAATGATTTTTATGGATTAAGCTAAGCAGCAAACGAACGACAAATCTTGGGGTCAAGGACTCACAGCAACATGTTTGGATATGGGGCTAACCGGGCGTTGACCTCGCCCAGCAAATTGGCAACAAACTCTACGGGGCAAAACCTTTTCAAGAAGTACAAAACCACACACACGCACACACACACAAACCGGGAAACATGCAGCACACACTGGCTCAACTTACCGTATGGCTCGCAATCGCTACAACGCGGTGATGTAGGTGATGTACCACCCAGCAATGAAACGCATTGCCATTTGCACATACACAAAAAAGAACGGCATGGACATTGCAAGTGCAGTTCCGGATGCAATCGGTGGTGCATCACGGTGGGGGAAGTGAGGGGGATACAGTTAAGATAAACAAAGCACCACAACGCCACAGGGGGATGAGGGAAACCCCGTCCGATTTTATGTAAACACAATTAGTTCCACCAAAAACCATACATACACACACACATATATAAACACACACGGCATAAGAAGAGCGAGCGATATGGCGTATAATTGAAACGGGAACAATCAACACAACACGAGCGATCGTTTTTGGTCCGGTTATTAAGAACAGAATTACAAGAAAAAAAAGAGAAGAGACAAAGAGAGAGAGAAAGAGAGTAGCATGATGAAGATGGAAAGATGTTAGTGATGTGTGAATGGTGTGAATTGAGTTACATGAGATGATAGATCATGGCAGCAGCGGTTAGTGTAATGTGTTTAAATTTGCATTAAACGTACAATAGATCTACAACCATCTAGAAGACACTACACGCAAGATACTATCAATTTAAACAATAAACATGTACAGGATGATCGAACACGACCGCAAGACTCACCTCGAGATCCTGCTCTGAGATGTTGTAGGAAGCGATCAACTGTTCGACCAAGTTGTCCAGTCGAGATCCGAGTCCTGACAATGCGACTGACGCTCCCGACACGGCAGCGCCCTGCTGCAGCAGAATGTCCTTCGAGCGACTCTCCAGAGCATTGTACTTGGCCTGCATTCCCAGATATTCTTGTCTAAAAATGCAAACAAAAACAATTCGTAATTAGTACACTGATCGCTTGATTTAGTACAATCGTTCCATCGCTTACCTCCTCTGCTCGGCTATTCGGACTAGATGGCGACACTCTTCCTGCTGCCGCTCGATGTTGCCCTCCTTCATCAGCAAACTCTGCCGCAGCATGCTCACCTCCTGCTCCGCCTCCTTCAGCGCGTCCATGCACGATTGCTTCTCCACCTGCAGGAAGTCCTGCATCTCGCTCGACTCCTCCTCCAGCTCAGTCTTCTGGCGCAGCAGCTCCTCCTGGTTCTTGAGCGACCGCTCCATATCCATCTGCAGCGCCCGGCAGATCGTCTGCAGCCGCACGATCTCTTCCTGCTTCTTCTCCAGCACATTGCCCGACAGCTGGAGCTGTGATTCGAGCATCAGCAAACTGTCACACTCCCCGCCATCGCCACTGTCCGCCGGGATGGCTTGCATCGACTCGAGCATGCCCAGCACACGGTCGGTGTTGTTCTGGAGCTCGCGCTGCGCCGCTAGCTTCTCTTCCCGCTCGACCAGCAGCTTCTGCTCGAGCGACGTTACCAGCTGCGACTTCTCCGACAGCTTCGACATGAGCGACGTGTACTCGCCCGTCACCTTCTTCAGCTTTTCCTCCAACCGTTCCAGCTCCTTGTCGCGTATGTCGGACTGTGTCTGCTTGCTGACCATCTCGGCTGCATCGATGCGCACCGTGCGAGCGTTACCGCCGAATGCGTCCTCCACGTCCTTGCCGGTGATGGCCGTCTGGACGCTCGTCTCGTGGTAGATCTTCGTCTTGTGGATGAGCTTTTTCGTGGCCGCAGCGAGCCGTGGATGCGACGAGGCTGATATTTTGTTCCCAGGGCTTGCCTGATCTGCTGCTTTGCTGCTCGCGGGAAGCTTCTTGAACAGTGACACTGCCATGCGATTGGTGGACTGGTCGCGCGTCACCGAGTTTGAGCGCGAACCGGATCCAGCACCGCCGACGCCAGCCTTCAGATCCTCCGCCGAGCGTTCCTTGCGTCGCCGGGGCAGGGTGGCAAATTTATCCACTCCGCTGGGCAGACTCATGGGCGATCCGGTTGCTGTCCCACCTTTGCCACCGTCCAGCGATAGTGGTCCGATGCGTGTTTTGATGGACATGGTGCCTCCGTCCGGTGCGACGGAGCTTGCTCGCATGGAACGAGGTGTCGTATTGCCACCGCTGCAGCTCACGCCACCCTTCCCGCCTACCGACGGCCACCTGCCATCGTCCGTCGGCGTTCCCAGTGGCGTTCGACCACGGGTAATGGACGGAGTGCGCGACACGGTCACTCGCTGGCCGGACGGTGAGTCTTTAATGCCGGTCGGAAGCGAGTCCGGTTTCAGCGGGCGTCTCGGCGGTGGCATCGGTTTGGTGGGCGTTTGCAGAGCACGATTCAAGCTGGTAGACATGACGCTGGGAGACCCTGCAGCCCCCACCGCCGATGAGGCTGATTTATCACGCGAACGAGCCCGCTCCCTGGCAGCTGCCGCCGCCGCCACATTAGCCGCCGACGCCGGTATCGTCTTCAGATTCAGCGACACCGACCGGCCGAGCGAAGAGCCGCGCGAACGGGAACTGCTCCGACCGCTGCTCGACACGCTCTCGGTCGATTTGCGCGGCGACCGGTTCGAGGGCGGTTCCTTCACCGCCACCTTCTTCTTGATCGTGCTGCCCGCCTTGCGCAGGGCCGAGCTGACGGGCCCACCCGTCACCGAGGAGCTTTCGCTGCCGCCCTCGCTCGCACAGTAGTCGGTGCTCAGCCGCCCGCACAGCACCACCGTATTGCCCGTCTTGTCGTAGATATCCGAGCTGTAGCTTATCATGCTCGAGTTGCACGACATGCTCATCCCGGTCGGCTCACCGTCCAAACCGCAGCAGCTGCTTGCGTAACCGGCACTGTTGTTGCTGAGCGCTCGCTGCAGCACGCCCGTGTCGGTAAGCGAACCGGATCCGGCCCCGAATTCTACCCCACTGTCGCTACCATCCCCGGCTCCCTTGCCCGCGATGACGCCGCTCTCCTCCGCCTCGTCGGCGATCGTGAGAACTTTAAACTTTTCCTCACACCCGGCCGGTCCATTCGGCCCGGTGGTGGTCGGCGGCTTGATGAGATCCTCAATCAGTTCGGTCACCTTCGCGTCGAGCTGCAGCTCGTTCGCGTCCAGCTGGTCCGTGCGTTCGATCAGCGACGAGCAGTTGCAGTCGGTCACGGTGAAGGAGCTTTCCATCGACGATTTGGTCGAGTCTACGTCCTGCCCGACGAGTTTCTCCAGTTCCGTCTCATTCTCGCCGGTCTCAGTGTCGTCGCCGTTCGGTGCTTGCGTTTCATCGGTGGTGCTGGTGGTGGTGGTGGCCAGCGGTACCTCCGGTATGGTAGATTCTTGATTTACGTCCTCCATCGTGGGAAAGGCCAAAATGGGGAGGTTGGGGAGGAAGGTATGTAGTTACGACTGCGTCATGCAGCTGTGAGGTGGTCGGAGGCGTTTGTATCTTTTCCACGCTTCACCTACCACGCAGTATCATTTCAATCGTTCCGGCCGGAATTTTGCCCACTAGCAATCACGACCAGCTGATGGGAAGCATTCTGTAAACAAGCAAAAGAGGGAAAAGCGATAACGAATTATTAAATTGGTAGGGCTTGTTTTGGGGGATTGCGTAGTAAAATTGAGACACAAATATTACGAGTGAATCTGCAAACACTTTTGGACGCTTTTGGGGCTTTTGTTTCCGTTCGTATCTCTTTCGGCGCCGCCTATCTTATCGCAAGACAGTCCAAAGCGTGTGAGCCGCTGATAAAAACCGGACACCTTGCGATGAGAGTGCACTGATAATGCGCCCTTTTTTATGCTCTCTTTTTGTTGAAGAAAAGCAAGAGAGTATTGATCGATTTGTGGAGCAAGCGATAATTTAGATTAAATCAAAGATATCTTTAATGTATGGGATTACAGATTTGTTTTACGGCTTATAGATGTATTACGATGAGCTGATCTTCGTGTCGACCTTCCCTGCCCTACACTGACGTCTTCGTCAATAATCCACAAGCACGCGCACTGCCATTGCAACGTTTGCAGAAAAATCCATAAAGCACCTCCACACCAACCGAATCTCATTCCCATGCTTGGTTCCAGTTGGTCCGAACTTGCACTCGTGCAGTACACATTTCGTGAGAAAAAGGCACAACGACGATGACGACCCCTGGGTGCACTCTCCGGTTTGGGGCGGTAATGTGCAACATGATACTCCATAATGCTCGAAAATGATTGCTTCGCTCACGATTTGCTCATCAATCGTCGTTGTCGTTGCTACTTCTTCAACCATGCTCCGTTGTGCAGGGTTTTTGTTTGTGCAGTGAGTGCCTTACTTATTGCATACATTAGCGTTAACGAAGCAAAAAGAACACAGTCGAACGATATGGCAATTAAAGATAATTTACTTTTCCATACTGAAGCGCACACGAACGCCAAATCTTTCCTTATTACAGCGCCTTTTAAAAGCGATGTGCTAAATTATTGAATTATTCTGATCGGTTGTTCGCAACACTACAGGCTTTGCGCCTTCAACATTAAGATAAGCCCCGGATGTAGGCCGGATGCAGCCAAACAAACAAAACCCGAAAGGCTGCTGCTTTCTAAAACACAACCAATAAAACACTAAACCCAAAGACTTCCTCCCATTTCCGATACAACACTCCGGCTATATACAACCGTGCAAATAAATGAGAAAAATCTTTTCATTTACCGCACTCAACAATCATTTGAATAATCGTATGCGAATTGGTTGGTTTTGTGTGCGCACCAAGCTTTAGAGTTTGCTAAAACCGAGGAAATAAACTTCACACAATCGACCGACCAGCATAGCAGGAAGCAATTCGTTTTCGATTTCTGCCATAACCTAAAGGCCTTCCGGTTGCCTTCAGTCGGAGTAGTGGACAGGGCCGGACAGGTCGAACAGACGTACAGACAAGGGGGCCGTTTTACATACTGATATATCGAGCGGAAATCGCAAGTGAATGGCATTTGGATCACTTTTTGCGCACGGAAATGGAGGTATTGGAGATCATTTTTGGTAGAAAAATCATAAAAATACTGCTCTGCGAGAGAAAAACTGCAAACATTCCATGGAAAAAGTCCCCATTTACCGATTCGACAGACTGTTTGAACGACACCACCCTTGAAAGCAACCGAACGCCTTCGGTTCTGATGAGCCGGTGATTATGTTACAGCCCACGTTTCCTCGATGAAATAATTTCAATCTAAATCCTCATCCTCCCCTTGGATAGTCCAATACGTTTTACTTCAACTAACACGAACGAATGGCCGTCGATACAGCAACAATACGAAACACCCTCCTCTTAACTATCATTTTGGGGCGTTATTTTGGCAATATCCCTCGAGGGCGAATGAGCTTCGTGTTCGGTCGGTGTCGTGTTGAATATGAAAAATGTTATATTCTCCAACAGGCAAGGCAGGCAGTCGAACGCACGTGCACAACACGTTAGAATGAATGTTTCCAGAACCGCAACGCAACGTTGAGGGTGTCATTTGCCAAAGCATGAGAGAGGGGCAGACGACGTGCGTCACAAAATCCTGCTCCACGGATAACTCAATTATTGAGACAAAAATCTACCCATCCCGAGCTGAACCACACTGGTAAAGTATCTCATTTCGACATCCGAAAGCAAACAAAAAAAGGGACAGCACGGAGAAGTAGCAGAATCAAATTTTCTTTGGACATCAAATATTTAGCACGAATATGTTGGAAGCCTTCGTGGGGGTGGTAGAGGTTGTAGAATTTGTCCAAAAGAATCGAACAAAAATCAATGCTTTTGATAGAAACTGTGAGCTGCAATCAGAAGGTCATGATTTTAACTTCATCACAGTGAGATCTCTGCGTTAAATGTTGCTTTACAATTTGATACCTTTTATTCCATTCCACAAGCATACAATGGCATTGGGCAACCGAGAAGCAATGAAAAACAGCACGTACAAGCCATTGTGTGCCACTTTATGGGAGTTAGAGCGTTAGCTTTGGAACACATTTTCACCCTCAAAACAACACACATAAACCGTTCCGGTCAACAGCAGCGATAGTGCAAAAAAACAGCATGACTCGCTCCCTCCAAAAACCATGAACCGTGTAGCAAAAAAGCAAACCCGTTAAAGATTCGGACACACAGACATCACACGTCCGCCACACTCCCCCAGGCGTACACATTAGCAAAAATGCATAAAAATGTTTATTTTCAAAGTTGCATTCAACGCTTCAGCCGCTGCTTCATCAACCGGTCAAAAGGTTGAGTTCGCGTACCGGTCACTTTCACTGCACATGGAGGAGTCCGTCAAGCGCACCAGCGCGACTACACAGCAACGCCCAAAACCGAAAAACACGATCGATCGATCTCATTGCGCTGCTGCTGCTGAGCGGCTCTGCCGCCTCCTGGCGTGTTTCGAGATACGCCCTCCCTTTTTCGTTTCGCGTCCAACCATGTGCAATCGATTTCGACACGTGGAGACGACGAACTTCACCGTTGTTCGGCCGCTGCGTTACACACACAATTCTGCGCTTTATTTTGCTAAACCCCTGTGTGCCCTGGTTCGTTCGGCTATTGCTACTTGCTCCCAGCGGAACCATAATGGACATACGGCAAGCTCCGCTTTTGTTGTACCGGCAAATGCACATTATTACGGTGCGTGTATCGATTCGAAAATCCAACCGTCACACTATCCTGCGAAGGAAGGAAGCGCCTTGGGGTGAAGGAGGATTTATATAATGAGGGGAATATGTACACACAAGGGACTGGACAGGGGTTCTATTATGCCTAACTATCATGAACAGTGGAAGAAAGCGGAAGGATTTGTTTGTTCATCCGTAAAATCTTTCACATGGACCATTGGCAATATGGATTGAAGTACAGAGATAAGTCTTCACATACTAATTGGTTCAATGTACAAGTATCTGCGTTTGTCTTATTGGTTGTGTAGCATTATTGAAGCACCTTTATTCTGATTTAGATGTTAAGATGATTTAAAACGAGTCAGTCACGCTATTCCCAACAACGCCTATTTATCATACGAAAGTCAAAATACATCAATTAAGACACCATATTCGTGACCGTATTTTGCTACAACAGGTTCTTCCCGATGCAAAACGACAAAACAAATTACAATCCGCCAACGAACAACTGTGCCATAAAGTATCTCTTCATTGTGTAATTATTGAACGTTGACGACACTATTTCATCCGTTGGCGCGTGTAGCGCCTATCGTTTTCCAGCTGACAAGGTAGTAAACAAACTTCCCGAGCAAGGAGGAGCAGCAGCGGTAGCCATATTTCACTGCATTAATTAAAAAAGGTGGTTGGAAATAAATATCCAACAGGAGGTTGGAGGTTGCAACGCGAATGACAACCGGCTCCATTCCAGCAAAACGCATCCCATGGCATGAGAGCGAGGCATGAAAGGTGTGGTTGGTTTAGTTTATTGCATGACGACTCTTCTTCTCGTGTTCCCCACCAGCATTCGTTTGCCGTCGCAAAAACAAAACTTCACTGAAAGAAAATCTGATCGTTCCCTGATAGATGCGACTCGGTCCGTTCCTTCGTTGCGTGGAATGCTGGCTGGCGTATCAGGAAAAATTACTATAACTACCCGGCGACACGCGAACGCGATGAAATGGTGCAGATATTGGATACACCATCCAACCACACGCCACAAACCAACCTAATAGCCATTTGCGGAATCTGCATACTTTCACACGTGTCCGGGGGGAAGTATGTCACCCCACTGAAGAATCGGTAATATGGCTCAATCACGAAATAAGATTTCCGCTGGTCGGAGTTATCGATTTAAACTTTGCAGCTGACACGACGACGACGGCGACTGATTTTGCCGGCTTTCGCGCACGAAGGGAATCGAATTTGCTTCACTTAATTCGGCACATTAAGATAGTTTATTAAATCATTCAATCTAAGGTCGATACACCCGCCAAGGGAGCAATTTTAAATTACAACATTAATCTTCATGCTTTCGAGGGTGGACGACAATGTTTGCTACCTACACAGGCGGAACTGCGTGGAACGGAAGAGCGTTTCGCAGTGCTTCGAAAAGCTGCCATGCTTTCCAAATTACCCGCCCAGCATCAAAACATCACTGCTGCTGCTGATGCTGATGTCGGACCACATTAAAGGCAGCGATAATTATTTCATTTGCCTCAGACGCGCGTCTCTCTTCGGTATGTCCATACATGAACTCTTCTCGCGGGCTTGAATTAATTAGCCTTCGTTCGATCCGTAGATGATGCGTCGGTTATGGAAAAAAATATGGTCCACCACGGTGCTGTGTCGAAACTTTGGCTCCATGTTTGGTGAACTACGACCGATCGACAGTCATCGTCCTTAATTGCTAACGCACGAAGGCCCTAATAACTTGCCCGCTCTTATTTTTTTTTGCGGATAACCCTCTACTGACACTTACTGCTCGTGAAGAAGAAACGCATGCTTCCAAACCCCCCAGGAAAGGTAAAAAGTGAACTCACGTTGGAACCATTTCTGACACCCACCACACAGGCATTCGCATGAAGAACACAATGCTACTAGCCCCAAACATGGTCAGAGGATAGATTACATGGTTGCTGCTGCGATCGGCAACAGCAACCACCATGAAGTAAATTAACTTCTGCTACAAAGTTCGGGTTCAAGGTACTTGCAAGTCTTGAAGAGAGTATCGGTAAGCAAAGACTTGAGAAGTAAATGGTAACGGATTAACAACACATTTTGGGTAGGCGGGTTTGGATGCCAAATACAACTGACTTTCGGGGGGGCATTGTGATCTTGAGAGGAAGGCAATTTCTGGAATGACTCACATTGGCTGGAGAAGAACAACTACAAACTCTGTTTTACATTAAAATACTTTCTGCAACACAAACAGTTTCTGTAAAGATGTTCCTCATTTATCTTTCATACAGCTCCATCTCATCCTCAAAAGTAAAGGGGCAGAGGAAAGTAGGAATACCGAGCAAAAGGAAAAGGGAAACAGCGCAATAAGCAATAACTTCCAACCGTAACATGACACCCTTTTCGGCAAATCGAAAGAAAAGGCCTCCAAACAATCGAACGATGTACACACACACACCATTCGGCGGCCCCTTGTTGCTTCTTCTTCACATCTCTGTCCAAACACACCTCTCCCAGGGACGTCCAGACACCGGAGCTTTTTTGCCGGTAGAGAGATGACCTTCACAAGGCTGCCTTCCAAACACATCAGCAAGAAGCATTGCGGGTCCGAGTTTTCTGCTTCTCTTCTCGAGCTTTTCGCAGCCGCCAAGATGCTGTATCTTCGGTTGGCCTCATTTTATCGAACACACACACCTTGGCATGCCTTCCTTCCGACTGCCCTTATTTATGGTGTCGCCCAGTCGTTCTCTTTGTGCTTCTTTCTCGATCGACAACACGTAAAAGGAAAGCAAAGAGAGCCCAGTGAGTAATAAACGGCGCTGAACTGCCTGCCGGCGGTGCTGACCGATTAAATTTGTCGGAGGCTGCTAATTATCTTCTGAGACCACCGATCGAACAGAAAAACTCACTTTATAGATCCGGTTTATCTGCGTGTTTTTACTTCCAAAAAAGTTGAGCGCAGCTGCCTGATGTTTAAACCCTCTATTAAGGCAACACGCGCGTATTGGGAGTCAGAATGAGCGCTTACGCGCAGTGGCGTCACTGTAGCAGGAAGTCTAATGAAACACGCGACTCCCGGACGCACGAAGCTGCTCTTCCTGGGCACACAACAACAATAGAACAATCTATCCGCCTCGAAAGCGTTCTCAGACATCACACGCTGGCAATTTAGTTATCAAAAAGGCAATAAACCTACAATGATGATGCACTCGGCTTTTGAATAGAATAGAACATAAAAAAACGTGATTCTGAGGTTCTGAGATGGTTCCCTGGTCCCTCGTTAGAAGTCGTTAGAATCACAAATCTCGGTCCCAAACAAGTACGATAACTCAAATCTCTTCTCACCCAACGCTGCTTAACGATCTGCTGGTCAACGGACGTACCAAGGGGCGACAACTTGCCTTCGTTTTCCCGATGCACTTCAACCTCAATACTTCGGAAGTGGTTAGCCGATGTCGTCGTCGTCGTCATCACCTCACACTCTGGTAATGATTGGTGTTGCGAAACGAGTCCAACACACCACGGTAGGTAATAGCCTGCTTTCCTATCAAATCCACGGTCTTACTTTGAAGTGCTTGACATGAAAGGGTTTTAAATTGGAGCCCGTTTTATTACGTCCGGTACATTCCATATCTCAGCGTCAAAGGCAAAAGGGAACTGTCATTTATCTCGATGCGTGCGTGTGTGTGATCCCGGCACCGGAAAGTATCAATCAAACAGTCCAAATGCCGCAAAATGGTAACACCTTCCACGCGAGCTATGATTCAACAATCAAATTAAAGCTAAAATTACTAAGCACCCAAGGACGCGTTGCTGTGCGGTTGGAATGTTGTGAGACACCTGCTGCCTGGCTGTTATGCGCGATAGTGTGCTTAGATAACAACGAAGGAAAAAATCTCTCTCGGATCGCATCCCCTCGGGGTGCAATTTTTGGTCCATTTCACAAGAGAAAGAAACACACAGCAGCAACAGAAGAAATAAACGCACGCTTCAAAGTGTCTCTCGCTCTGTCTTCTCTGTGGTGCTCCACGTCATTGATTGATACCGTTTTTGGCCCACTTTGTGGAGACCGCATTTTACACACACACACACACACACACACACACACACCTGGCCACAAATGAGTTACTGATTAAATGCGTTTGCAACTCGGCTGCATCCCGTCTGCTGCTGCAAGACATCAGCCGTAAGATGTTGCATAAAATTTGACAACACACAGCCCGTAAGTTACATCATGACGTTCGTCGGGTTGATGACGGTGGTGCGAGATCATTACCCGAAATCTCGAACCAATTCAAAAGCACAGACGCGAACAATGCGAACAAAAAAGAGATACAAAAACTCAGGGTGGTTTGTTTTCGGGTGCACCACTATTAGCTACGCCCGGCTATGGTGCCCGATCTTCATACGAGTTTTGTTGTAGTTTATCCCCCCAAGGGATGAAACGTCAATCAGAAGAAAATGCTCGTGTAATTTGTTGTGGTACGTTTGGAGATCGCTACCGGGGCAAATTAATGCATCAACGACCATCATCATCCCAGACTCCCGTTCGAAAAATCAAAGAGCTGTCACAAACCTGGGAACCATAAGCCCACCTCCTCATTCGCGGGTGTGCGTACGGATCAGTAGCTGCGACGGTTGATCGTGACTAGCGATACATTTTCCCCACCGCTTCCCCAAACAAATGGTGGGAAAATTCTGACATCATCATGTACGCACGTGTCTGCCCCACCGGTGGAAACATAAACGAAGACGTACCGTCGCCCCTGCCCTGAGTCGCCGTGCGAGTGGCACACTGACACTAGTTTAGCATACAATGGTCGCATTAAAGCAGCTCATCAAGAAGTCAACCGCACAAGACCGCGCATCTCGCTGCCCGATCGCTGGGAGCCATTCGTTATGTTGCTCAGAGGTGAGAGAGGCAGAGAGAGAGAGAGAGATAGAGAGAGAGAGAAAGAGAGAGAGAAAGAGAGCGCGCGGTGTAAAAGGTGGGCTGAGCTCACATCCGGACCAGGGCGACCGCAACTACCGGTGCATCTGTTTGATAACTATTTTAAAGTGTACGATACGATCTAGGGGCGGTGTGTGTGTAACGATGTTTGCGGTTGCGGTTTGCAGCCGAAAGACAGTTTGTCACTTTGAAATGTGACGACAGAAGCTGGATAAAGGGGGGACAGGAACGAGAAAATAGGGTTAATTTACATTATTCTTGATCCCTTTCGACGGACAAATTATCGATTAAACCGGTAAGCCGAGGCTTTACAGAAAGAATTGTTTTCGTTCGCTTCTTATAACATCATCAGATTTGTTTTGAATTTTTAATCTTTTCTTCCCACAACTCTCTTCTATTCTTAGCATAGCATCTGCTTCGTAAAAGCAATTTATCGCAACAATAGTTCACAATTTCACCTCCAACATAAGGCTATTTTTTCGTTCTTGATTTCCACTTTGCCAATGACACTCAACAAACTACTTCAAATCCTCCGAGGAGACGTGCTTCAAACATGTGAACGTAAATAACTTTCAGCTTCTCCAACCTCTCAACCACAAAGCCCTTGAAAGATGGAATAATATTTATTCATGCCCCCCATTGTTTTAAAAACAACTTCTATTTAATGAGCCGCCAAACACGTCTCCCACTCTTTTGACATCTTAACTCATTACGAATGTGTCAACAGTGCTTCTTATGCTTGCATTGGATGCACTTTTACAGCCCTCTTCAGTGCTAGCTTCTTGCTGGTTCGGCGCTTCCACAAGTGTAACTGCGCAACGGAAATGGACAGAGAAAGGAAAAAAGGATGTTGCTTCGTTACAACGAACATTCATCATCATCGACGGCCCTGAACGAGATAAGATTCTTGCGCTGCTACACACGACCGCGATAATGCATTATAATGACCTGCTTTTTCGCTGTTCGCCTTCTACAAGACACGAGGCGTGTTCCAGAGCCTGAAGGAGACCCCAACTGTCTCTCTGGTGTACCAGCACACATTATGCACTAGAACTGCTCAATTATGTCTTCTCGATAGTGGTTCTCACTTGTTTTACGTTTCATCAGCAGGAAGAGAGACATGCGCGAAGGTTGTCTATGCCAAATTGACGCCCTAGTTGCTCTCTCTCTTTCTCATCTCGCCTTACACTCTTCAAGGAAGAAATGTGGCCTCGGTGGATAACTTCGTGCAAAAAGGAATTAATGCCCGGAGGCGGGCCCCACCGGTATCATGTAACGTCCAGTAGTTCGCGTAATCATTAAACAAACGACAGGTGGTTAGCGCACAGGGCACAGGCATTTGGCACCGATTGCAGCTCTTGGGGTTTGTGCGAAACCAAACCACGAGTGCAGGGATATTCGCCACAAGCGAATCGCTTCCGAAGAAGGCTATAAAGCAGCCTGCCCAATTATAGGTCCGCGTGCTCGATAACTTCATTCAAGAGCTGCAAGCGATGCTTGCCGCGCCAGTTGTACCCAAAACGATCGCTTAATCGATGATCGTTGGTGCGCACCCGTGCGATCACCTGACGGAAGGTAACAGCGAGTCTGTAGCGTAAGAGCGTTGTGTCCTTCACCTACCGTTACCATCAGCACCCGCGGTCCGGTTCCGAACGGTGGAGAGTCGCATTCGTCTAGCAGGCCTACCCACTTGTACACGATTGAATCATTCCATAAATGGCATTAAGTTCACCTTCGCACCGGTGAACACCGGGTGACGGAATCGACACCTGACCGACCGGCCATTGACGAAGTAGCCGCCTTCCATCCTTTTTTCTTTACGAGTGCACGGACAACACATGGCGGAGCCGTTCTAAGGTGAGCAAGCACCACCGAGAGTAGTTCCATGAACTTGCCTCGACGGGCGACGGATTTTAAGGAACAGTATCGAGGACACGCCGCATACAAAAGGTGTTGTGTGTCCACCTACTTGCTCCCGGGAGGAAACATTCGACGAGCTATTCGGGAGAGCGTTTACACTTCCGGGAGAGCATTCGAATATTGCAACCTGTTCGACAATCGAACAGGAGAACCGTGTTAATTGGCACAATTGGACGACCTTAACATTTATCATATTTGCTAGAGCGTAGGATTTCATTCAATAAAGACCGTAGATTAATGCGTAGAAATATTAATGAATTCCTTTCAGTTTAAGACTTTCACTTTAAAATTACAATGTGAGTTACATTCAAAGTACTAGTATATCTTTTGAAGATCATAATAATTCTATTTTGACAAGCAAATTGCATACTTTTAGGCGCTTTTTGCATGATATTGGTTGTATAGGCATGAACATGCGCTAATGGCATAGAAAGTGCTTTTTCAATATACTTCTTTTAAAGAATTATATAATAAATAATGGTGAATAAACCATGAAAAATTGAAGAGAGTAAAGAGACAACTGAGAGAAGATATAGTACCCAAAGTATGTCAAATTGTAATCACAAGAACCTCGTGATCATCACGAGACAACCAAGATTTTCATACGGCCTGCATTCAAACGAGCACAAGAAATAAACATCCATCGCACGGCACCCCTCAGCTGCATGTGTAACTGCACCGACACACCGGATCTCTGCTCTGTTTTGGAGGACGGCAAAGCGAAATGAAACAGAAGGAAATCGAACAGCACACGACACGAGCAAGATGGATTATGTTTGCCCCATTTATCTTCCCGTTGACACAATTTAACAACCAGCCGAACTCTCCAAGCCCCGAAAAAGAAATCCAGCCAATAGCATACAACAAATCACGTGCGGTTGAGTGTACGCCGCTGTCTTATTCCTTGGTTTGCCTTCTTTGCATTCTGGAGAAACAAATATTGTTTGATTCTAGCCCGTCGACGTGTGATTTACACGATGCACACGGGCAAAGCGTTGCTCCCGAGCCTTCATCCGTGTGCCCTCAATCTCAACCTCGTTCCTTCCTCTGTTCGACTCCTTCCTATCCTCTACATCCAACCCAAATGGTGTCGTGTTGTCGTGTTGTACAGAAACTAAGTCACACTTTCTAAAAGTACGCTCGCGCCCAATCACGCACAAAATCCTGCCGAAGACCTACAAACGACTCACGCGGTGCATCATCATCCCGGAGAGTGCAGCAGGAGGTGGTGGGTGCAGACAGATAGACCGGCTGCAACGACGTGTAGGAGGGCGTCCTGGCCTCGACCGCTTGTTTTCCAATCGAAAGCCAAATAAAAGTCGCGCGAGCTCCGTCCTTTCACGCAGAATGGAATTGATTTATTGACGCTTCGTGCCCGGCGTGTGAGGAGTCTCGTGTGGTTTTTGCGAGCGAAAGCTTCACGTGGGATGTGGTAAGATAAGTGGCAGCAGTAATAGGAAGTGCATGGTACTTAGTTCCAGCTACCACGCCAGTGCCACCACCACCACCACTCGGCATGTGCCAAACGCTCTGTTGGATTGATAAGATAAAAATAAACACACTTCAGTACTCAAGTGCAGTTGAAAGTTTGTTCCAATTTTGATCACTTTCGCTTCTCTGTCGGCTACTCTTATTCGTTTCGTTCTAATGAAACAGTTTTGAAAGTCAATTTAATTTCACCTTTCATTCGAGATGATGATTTACGAGGATTCAACCATTATCTAAAGATCAATGGTGTTATTTTTAAATAGACACTTACATTGTTTCACCCGGAAGATCAGCTTTAATTATTCATCTATAGCTTTTCATGCACAATCAATGTTGAATGCTGATTCTGAAAAGGAAATGAAAATACTTTGATTAAGTGATTGTTCAATAAAACATAGTCTCAATAATGATCTCAAGAAGTTCAATGACAATTCAAAGTGAAGACTCATTCAAATCAGCACACAGAAACAGAGACAACGAGCGTTTCGGAGGAAACAATTCAACACACAAACCGCAACCAAAGTTCATTAGTCTTCGTCCCCGTCATCCGGCCCCGTAAAAGCGAGAGTTCAAGACCGCAGCCCCGACAGGTCAGGGCCTTAAGTGAGGACAATTTGCAGCATAACGTTCATTAATAGCCTCCTTCATTCATTCAGCATTATCAATAACATGCATATAAAAATCGCCATCGCCATAAACTTATCATCGACACTGCGAGAGCGTTCGCCGTGCTTCGCTTTTTACGACCATCAACACAACAACAAGCAGATGGAAGAGGCTTCTCAACCGTTTCTCTCCTGCCAGCCAGTATATCTCCTCCAGATGATGTCCGGCTGTGGTTTCTGTGAGTGAGTGGTTTTTTTTGGTGCCTCCTCGTTTGTGCTATCTCTTTATAACGCAGCTTTATGGATGATGCAGCATGCTCGCCGTATACTTTGGCTTCGTGCAATTTCCGCACAAACCGTTAGCACACATGGTTTGCACATGCAAAACCCTTTCACTCGGCGCGCTTCCGTGTGATCCTTCAACCGCACGCAAAAGGGAAAAGATAGACAGAGAAAGAGAGAGAGAGCGAGAGAGAGGGAGAGACAGGCCAGACCAAAGCCACACAATTTGCATACGCCAAGCGTGCGCGCACGCAATCGATCGGTCAGCCGGGTGAATTATAATTTCACGGTTCGATGGATCAAATTGAATATTTATCTAGCAAGTAGTAGCAGCAGCAGCTTGTTCGGTAGGTGAAAGATGGGACACACAGCGCATAAACCGGTATGCTTCCGTCCCAAAACGCTTCGGGGGGACGACAAACAGCACTTTTGTTGGCCGGCTTTCCACCACAGTAAACCACCAGCGAATGGATCATCGGGTCTTACTTCCGCCCGCTGAACAACTGGTTTTAATCCGAACCTTTTGTGGAAAAAGCAGCAGCAGCAGCAGCAAAAAAGAAACACTCTCATACAAGCCTTTCTAAACATGCCGCACGCGATTTACATCATGCAAAACGATGTTGAGAGCGTAGCAGAATATTTAATGTACGCGTGTCCATCATATGTTGGGGAGCGTAGTAGTTGTACAGTAGCTGGTCGTCGGCGTGTCCATCCATACCTTCATTTAGGCAACAATGTTGCTTAACCGAAGATCAATGAAGCCGAGAGGTGCGTTCCAATTCATCGACCATTAAAATGGTAACACACAGCACACTTGACAGACAGCGCCACGCGGTGTGTGCTTGGTTTATTGGATTTGCTGCAAATAAAAGTAATCCATTCAGGGTTGGTGGTTTGCTTTTCCAGCTGGTGCTGGTTCGTCGTGTGCTGGGTTTATTGCCTTTCGAATAAAACAGCGGAGGTTAGTGACCGTGTCTGGCTTTTGTGACTACTTCCGGTAGTTAGCCGCCGAGAGATGGCTTTCGTTGTTGAGATGAAAAAGGTTCTGCATGGGGCTATGGGATGGGCAGTGCGATTTTAATTCGGTTCAATCAGATTAACCCGTTCTCAGTGGAGCAGACGACGAACTCTTGGTTGTACATGGTGATCCTAAGATATAATAAAATAAATACACGTCATTACACTAAACCTGCACAATCCAGTCTAGAAAAGCTATAACAAACTCACATTCAAACAAGATAAGTGAGATGATATTGCATCGTCGTGTGCTCTAAATAGCTTTACCGAGCCGATAGGAACAGAGACACACAAAGAGTGACAACACAAACACTTTCAAATGACGTTTCAGAGTCGTGTTTTGCCAAGGTGTATGGATAATAGGAGGTGAAGTGCTTCAGAGCAAATTGACATTTCACGACTTGACATAACAATACTGGGGGCTCCGGTATTAAAATCGGGGAGGGCTGTAGGGGGGTATAGAAAATTGTATGCGATTTGACATAACAATACTCAATGATGGCGCCCGGAAAACGCGCTAACAATTCACCTCCTTAATAAAGACACCTTGGTGTTTTGCCATATTTGGTGTCGTTATACAACCGAGACAACCTGAGTGGTCTTTAAGCCACTTTAGGCATTTCTTCTACGATGTTACAACGAAATGGTGTGTGTTTGAGTGAAGTTTACTTTCTTCATCTGCGAGTTCTACTGTAACACTTGAAAAGATGTACCCAAATAAGCTCCAGGTCGTTTCCGTCCCCAAATACCCAATCGTTTTGCACTTACCACACCGCACGTACCACAAGTAGATGTTAAACAACGACCACGTAGTGAGTTCACAACATTCACAAGAGCACACTTAAAACCCACACCCTTCGGTAGGCAGCTCGAACAAAAACAAAAAAAAACGAACAACGAACAGACAACACTTGCCGCTCACAAAAGACCGAACCGAATGACAATCGCAACAGCAACAGCGATTCAAATCGTGCACTAATTGTAGTCACGTTTTTCGCCGCTTTCCATGTGCCGGTTCCACCGGTGTCGCTTTATGTTTTATGCTACACCAACCAACCAACAGCCGCAACCAACCACCGCGCTGGAACTGCACACTGCCCAACATTTAAAACTTGTTCTTCCTCCTTTCTCGTACCGACCACACACACACCACACACAGAAGAGTATTTGCTGCACTATTCATTGCAAGCTAAATGCCAAATCCACCGGTTTTGGTCGCATGCAGCGAGCAGGGTTGAGTGGGAGCGGGGAGAAAAAAATGTATCTATGGAAAATGGTATCCAATTTTTGTATACATTGCCTTTCTACTACGCTGGAAAGCGAGAAAACTTGGCAAAACATGCAGAACAGTGTCACCGCACAACAGCAAAACAAAAAACGACACTCCATGTGCAACAGAAGTGGATTAAAATGCGCATTGTTGTCGAGAGCAGGCCGCAGTCGCTAGTGGACAATACTACTTCTTTCCTCTATGCTTCCGGTGGTGGAGAAAATTCCCGCGCGTGGACTAAAGTGACGATAAAAAACAAATTGTAGATGACAACAGCTTTTTTTCGAGCACATGAATATGCACGACTAGCAAATATGCAAAAGAAGCGAGAAAGTGGGAAACAATAAAAACGTAACATACACAAAAATAGAATTCTTTCCTTACAGCTCCTACTACCTGCGGTAAAACTTCTTTTAACTAATTTTCTTCTACAGCAAAGAATGTCTACATAAAAAACACTTCAAACACCGACCAAACGGTTGTGCCGTGTCATTATGCAAAACCACCAACGGGAAGATCTAGAGGAAGCGCAAAAGAGAGAGAGAGAAAGAGACTCTTCTTCAGGAAAAGTCTTTCTTGATTGTCGCCCTTAAGTAGACAGTATTTCCTTCCGGTTTTAAGCAGGCAGCAGCAGCAAAATAAATGAATGCAAGATGCAACGCAGTACAATTGCATTCGTACTCAACCACCACCACCACCAACACCCTGCCGAGAGTGTCAATGCCTCTTTGCCGACACAATTGGCGTTTAGGCGGCTCTTGTTTGCTGTAAATCGCTGGATGGTACGCTTCACCTCCCTTTGCCAGCACCAGCACGTGGAAGCATAAACAGGAAAGGCAGTCTCTTTAGCTGATTAATTTTCGACGCATGATCCGCGGCATGAGCGGAGGCAGTACACCAACCAACCGTACTTTCCTTTCGGTGGAGGAAAAAAGCACATGTGAACAGTACCAGTAGAGCTCTGTGAATGTATAAACAAAAGTTGGAGATCCGGTAAACGTAGTAAGAAATAAAGCAGCATATTTGAAGTGTCTGTTAGAAGGGAAGGAGTGTTTTGTGTGTGTACACTGAAGAATTCTTGCTTCTTTTGATGGGAAGTCTTTGCTCCGAACGCTCACACAAACAGTCTTGGAAAGTCCATCAGCAGTACCACCACCATCGGGTGCTTTGCTTTGTGAAGGATTTGGCAAAAAATAGAAGTGGCGCCATGAGGTCTGACGTCTCTTACAATGGAAAGGATATCATGCTGAGAAGCTGTTTGTTATCTTCTAGTTTGGTTGCTATTTTTAGAAGGTTCTCGCTAACGATCGTGAGTATTATGCGTTGTTGTTCATGATGTTGATAGAATTGTTTACCTTCAAATGAGCTTTCTAATACCTAAATATATAGCAAAAAAAGTGTAAAGGAATCAAAACAAACCCCAACAAAGGTGCGAACAATTAAAAGCTTCCATTACTGCCCCGTTCGATTCCGTTCACGCCATCGTAAAACCACCAACAGCAAGTTACACACATGTTGCCGGAAATACGTGTCGTTTAAATTATCAACAGCAACATAATGGACACACACCGCCAACCTAATGCCAAACCTCCACCACCAAGGAATGTCTCAAAATCATCACCAACATTCTAGAACTCCAGACAACCGAAACCGTTCCAACCGACTAACACCACACCGACGATTCGATTGTGACGCATGTGCTGCAGCTGTGCTGAGGCTTCTTACCGTCCACGAAGCACTGCACTTAATCTATTCTTGCACAAAACTTTAAAACACGCACACAACGGTGGCTGAACACAAAAACTACTGTTAGCAAATTCGTACCACCTTCCCCCCAAAAATCGTTGTGAAAACGCTGCCTGAGTCTGTCTGGGTTTGTGTAGTGGTTTCGCTTCAAGAAGGCTCCAAAATCAAACCAAATCATTCAAGCGTTTAAGCACGGACGGCTCCGCTGCTGCTGCTGCTAAAAGAAAACGAAAAGCACAGTAACAAACAGAAATGTTGAAAAAACAATATTAACGAAAAAAACCACCCTCCTCAGCAGCAGCAGCAGCAAAAAATTAATCGCACTTAATTTACCACATTTTTCATTCAAACAAAAACACACACATTCACTCACAAAAAACGTCTAATATTGATGAAAAGCTCCATTTCCGCTGACGTTTTTTTCGTGTTTTTTTTTAGGTTGAGCTGCAGCTTACGTTGTCCAACCGGTACGTAAAAGTCAGACGACGGACAGTGTGCGCTTTGACGGAGAGGAAAATTATTACCGGCAACCCCCTTGCTTTTCACCGCCAACCTTACTTACACTAAACAACAAAAAAAAAACACCCCACACCAAACGCAGATAAACGGAATCAAGCGGAAGCGGCAAGGCAAGAAAAGGCAACCCAACAATTAAAGCCGCCGCAGCACGGTTACGCCCGTCTTGGTCGGTGGGTGATCGCGTTTTGGGTGGAAAGGTAGCGAAGTAAAATGGTTTGGTCAGCCATAGGGCCCGAAACCCCGATAATGGCCAATGGGAGTAGTTGCTGCTGCTGCTGCTACTGCACCAAATCTTGCCACTAAATGCAGCGTGGTCTGCAGCGTGTGGAGACTTTCCCTGCCGTGTGTGCGCCTGTCGAAGGCAGCAAGGAAGCCCCTGCTGCACGTGAAACCGGTGATATGGAACGCCATTAAAGCGCTGCACAGCCCGCGTGGAAAGGAAAACGATATGGAGTGGACCATTTCCCGGTAAGCACACAGACAAAAAAACAATCCCCACTCACCACGATATGGGACCAGAGATCAGAGTTTTCCTTCCAATGTAAAATGCTGTTTAACTATTATAAGTACTAAAGTGGCCTTTTTCCTCTCTACGGTTCTGTTTGCCCTCGCCAAAACCTCCCCCATTGAGCAAACATAATTGAATTAACACGCGTATCATATCCGTGTTTACGGTGGCACATAATTTAAACCACTTTCCTTATTATAAAACCATAAAGCCCCCGAACAAACGCATCCCCCATTCCTTCGAAGCTGACCGACATTCACCAAAAAAACGCAAAATAACGGGGGGTGGGTGATATAATTAGCATAAACTCTACTTCATTCATTGTACGGTGTGGTGTGTGCACTGTTGTGCAATTTAAAAGTGCCTCCCGCTGGCATATTTTTATTGCCCATTTGTGTGTACACTCTCTTCTCTTATTGGACCTTCTGCCATGCGGTGTTGTTAAGTGATAGTGCGCCTTGTTCCTCCTTGCTCACAAGCATGCATACACTTGTGCTCACACTTGTTTGACAAATTGAAAACAGTGTGTCGTCCCCGTCCGTGAAACTCCGAAATTTTTGCTAACTAATCAGAATTGAAATCGCGCCGCCTCGCACCGATGTGGTGTTTGTGGTACAATTTAATGGCAATAAAACCGACATAAACTTTCATCAGCATCAGTGGCACGGGGGCAGCAGGCAGGGGCAAACAAGCATAACTGATGGGCTTGAATTGATGATGATCTTTGAGATGCGTTCAAGTTGAGTTGGGGAACGTGAAATGACGCAAAAAAACATGCAAACACCATTACATGCATAATCCTTTAATTGCCCATGCAATGTGCGAGAAAAATGTGATGATTGCGGGTTGATGATTGAAAATTACCAATTACGTTGATTGTTTGGATTGAAATTGTCAAAAGAAACGCAGATCATAATACACCCAAGGATTAGCAAACGATCACCCGATCAACGCACTAAATGTCGTTCACGTTAAAATTCGTCCAACTTCACAACAACCAGGCTGCTTGGTGATGCCGTGACCAGGATATTTCTACATCCATCATTGAATGTGACCATTTACGCGTGTTTGGTCTCTGTTTCGGCACACAGAAACAGTGTAATAAATAGCTTTCCCACCGGCACACAAAGGCCGGAAGAAAATGGTTCATAATTTTTCGGGCAACCAGATTTTTCGGTGTCATCCAACATTCTTTCGCTCGATGTCGGGGATGGCAAGAGACACCATCAGATGGAACGCTGCCAGAAGCGGCAGTGTCTCTCCGCTTCAACATAACGAAAATGCTTCTACGCTACACGGTTACGACGGTAGCACGATCCACGCGACCACAACACACGTCCCGACTGAAAAATCCACCGCCACAGCATAAATCTGTGTGGGCCTGTTGGTTGTGCATGCATTTCGATGGTGCAAGTTGTTCTTTTTTCGACCGAACTAACTCACACACACCTAAACTGCGTGGCGTTCAAAAGGTGATGATGGGGGTCCCGCGGTGTGTTTGTGCATTAAAAATATATGCTCTGCACAGGGAGGAGAGCGATGGTGATTTTTGGGACGCCACAAGAGCTGCAAGCACACACACACACACAAATAGACAAACAGCGTTAGAGGGGTTGTAGCAGCGAGCGGTTTATTTTGGCTCTTTTGCAACTTTGGCTCTGGAATGCGAACGGAATGCCGAAATGGAGCGGAAAGAGTTTTGCGAGTGCAATAACTTGTAGCAGAGAGTGTTGTGGTTGCTTGCCGAAGAAAATTGCATTCAGTGGGGAGTTTGGAAAGGTCACTTAGCAGAGCAGTAGCCTAGAAATAGCTCTTCTATACATTTTTGGTGCCGTGACTAGGATCAAACATAAACAACCATCATTTCGTACCTTTAAACCCCATTTGTCATATTTCAAATCCCAATTTCAATCCGAAACCAACGATCGGCGTTTACATTCGCGCGCTGCTGCTCCCTCGAGCAGTTAATTTCATTGATTTAAATCAATCGATTCAATCAATCCCAATCCAATATTGGAGCCCAACTATAACTTCGTTTGCGTTTCAATGCCCGCTCGTTCGTAGTAAGTTGTGCAAAAGTTGCGCCGCAGAGGCGAAGCGTCGGATAAAACTTTTCTGACCTACATTGCCATTTGCGCCTCGTGTCTTCTTGCTATTGCTGATCTTAATCAGATTGCCACACTGGAAAGGCCAGGGGGAAGGCAAGCAAAACTACCAGTCACCTTCGTCGCTGGCGCCAATGGCAGCAAAGCGCCGAACAAAGAAATCGCAAAGTTTTCGATTCGTCCCGAAAAATTGTACTGAAAGCACGCTTCTACCGATTGCAGCTGTGTGCAGTTGCAACCAGCAGTTTAGTAGTTTGTAGCTTGAATTTGTATGCTCTGCATTGCTTTTTGATATTGTACGGTGAAAAGAAAAATCGTTCCGAACGCATGCCCCACTCGGTCGGGCGGAACCTTCACCGAGCAGTGTGTACCTTGCTTCGCCGGAGGTTGAGACATTGACCAGACATTGCTGCAATTGCGCTTCTGCCTGGGAACTGGGAAGGGGGAGACTGGGAAAGACAGCCCAAATACCAAACGGAAAATAAAAGAAAACTGTCACTGGCGACAGCAAGACTGAGACTCCGCTTCTAATCGGATTTTGCCGCCGCACCGTACAAAGACACAGAAGGAGGAAGGATGACATTCTTGCACTCATTTAGTCTTGCACTAACGACGGCTTGGTGAACTATTTTCGTCCAACTTTCGACTCTCGCGTCCCGTGCGTAATCAATCCTATCCGTTCACCTTTTCCTCGCAAGGAACAATCGCTCGACGCCGGCAGAGCTGAGTCATGAAAACACCAAAAAACAAACACAAGCCACAAGACGACCGCTCTTTTCCTGCTTCAGGTGTGGCCTTCAGTAGGTAAGTAAATGCCATCGGTGGTTGCTCCACATGGCTGCTGCTGACCTGGTGGAGTCCGGATGGAAAGAAGCACAACAGTTTACAACATCTCTCTGGGGGTCGAAAGTGTTCCAATCACGATTCGCGCTTGTGATAATTGATTTCACACCCTTCACTGACATACACGCACACACGGGCGCGTTTACTCTCACTGACCCAACTGTTTCTTTCTTTAGGTTTTTTTCTGTAGCAACTGTAGCAGCGGCGAGGCGAAGAAGAAAGTACACCGCACGCTGCGCCGTCGTGCCGGACATCTCCCGGACATTGAGGTTAGGGTAGGTCCAGCTGCCCAACAGAGCGAGTGAGCACGCGAGAGAGGAGCGCGTGGAAGACGTCTGACCTACTTGAGAGCCCGCCTGTGTCACGTACAACAACCCGGGCGAGAACTCAGCCCCGTAAATCGATACCTTTTCACAACTAGCCCCCGTTTTCCGTAAACAACGTGTCCCGTACACACACAGAAACGGACCAGATCTGCATGCGAATCAGGCAGTTGCGAATGAAAAGGGTACCAGCTGCAGCAGCAAGATACCATGGGCTTTCGTTAGGAAGACATCTCTCCAATAAAAACAACACAAGAAGCATTTTAGCAACAACTCGCTCCCTTCCACCGTTGTCGGGTCTCTCTACAAGCGTCCTTCAACCCGGTGGAATCGAAAAGAAGGCTTCCGAAAATAGTGACTCAAGGCGAATCGTTAACCGTACCGCGGCGCGAGGCACTTTGCACAGATCCAACACACACTCAAACTCACCCTCCTATCGAACGTACCAATCAGCTTTGAGGTTTGTTTTGCACTCCCTTAAGGCAGGGTTGATTGACGGATCAGCAATGATGAAGGTCAGTGGTCCATCAGAGAAGTCCGCAGCCAAAACGCTTCCTAATGTGCGAGCATCTATTAACCTTTTTCGGGCCACGAGCGGGCAGCATTAATTTATGGTCTGTTGATTATAGCAAGTGCCTCTACTACACTACTCTATAGACCCACAGCCCGATGTGAGATCGTATCGTGTAACAGTGAGACTGACTGAGGGGCGCTTTCGTACCACAGAGCCCACATGTTCACATAAGTAATCGAACATTATAAAAACAACATGTCTCCACCAGCCTGTGCTTTTCCCACCTTACATCCTCCAGCAACACGTGGACAAAAGTGAAACTGATACCAATAAACCACACACCGCGGGTGTACATACGAAGTCATTACACACACACACAATAACTAACAAGAAAACAGAGCGTGAAAGGAAGCTGAAGGAAGGATTTGAGCAGCTTAATTTTTCTGCCCTGTCTCATTTTTTTTACTTTCCCGTGGTTTAGCTCTACCGTGTAGTTACTGTTTTAACTTCCCCCACCGTCGGCTTCCCGTCGTTAAAAGAGAGGGGCACGTGTGGATTGCAGCCATATAGGAGTTGTGTTTTTATTATTATTTTGGGCGTACGTAAAACCCATTGCCGAATTATTGTAAAGGTGAACAACACACACGGGCAAGCACAAGCTAGACCTTTCCCCTCCTCAAAGGGGGGTTATTAAAAATGCAAGTGTGACTTTCACTGGCAATAAAACATCATTTTATTGATGTATCGAATGGTGATGGTGGTTGTGTGAGCAATCGAACTAATTGGAGTTTCCGGACGACGAGGAGGATAATGAGCGAAGCCTTTTAACCCCTTCACGGTTTGGTTGATTTATCATTGGTTAGTGGTTTCAATTTTCGTTGTGCAGCTCAACACTAATTGGAAGTGTTTTCCCAAAAATGTTCGCTAACGCTAACCACCAGCGATATGAATCGTGTGGAGTTCGTACACAATCTCATCTCAAAATCTTAATCCAGCCTCTGTTTCTCTCAACACCTCATAATTTGTGACACAAAAACTACCGTTTATTCGAAATTAGCCTTTAAAATGGTAATTAATTCTTGGCCGTATCTTCTTCCGTACAAAACTCATTCCCCCCCCCCCCCTCCCCCCAAAAAAATGACCACCAATCACACCTAAACAAGAGAGTTCCAACAAATAAAGCCTGCAGCTCTCACGGTCATTTCAAATCTCAACCGATTAGCTCCACAACTGCGCGTATCTCCCGCGTGCGTTTCTTCTGCGCCATTTTTATGCCTTTCGTTTTACGAGCTCCAACAGTAGATTAGGAAATAAAACCCTCTACTCTACTGCTACTACCGCATATTCACATTATCAAAACGGTTCGCTCCCATTCAAACGATAAATCATCACACACACACCTTCGCCAAGCCAAAACGCCGTATTCGGGGGAGTCAGTATTCGAAAGCACTTAAGATTCGGAGTGCAGCTGAATAAGAGGAGGACGTTGTTATGCTATTCTCCACCAAAAAAAAACCCACACACACAAGAGGCTGTAAACTGTACTTCTCCCCCAACAACTTGGGCGGTGAGAAATCTCTCAAAAGGCCACCGCAATAACGTAAGGAGGGACTTCCCGGGTCCAATGGCTTCCGAAAAGTTCAAACCAATTACCTTCGGAACTGCACTCGAAACTATCATAACTCATATCAATTATGGCTCCCATGCTTCTCCATGAATCTTCCCGAAAAAGTTGCCCCGCTTCACGAGCAAAAGGGAACAACCAGTGCACAACATCAAACACACTCCGTCGCTCTGCTGCTTGGCTCGATTTAAGAGGGCTTTAAACGTCGACTGCTCGCTCGCTGTACGGGGTCCACTCATTTGCGCCGCGGCCTAATAATAGCACCAACTTCGCGGGGCGACTTCGTAGCTTGAAACAATCCGCGAAATGGACCCGCCGCCGCCGCCACCGTTTTGGAAGCGGGAGGATTCGGTGGATCGGCGTTTGACGCGTACTCCCGCCGCATGTGCGTATCCGCGTGGTGCTGCGTCCGTCTTGTGCAGCTAATTAAATTAAACATTCATTTATAGCAAACGCACCGCACGAACCTTCTCGTTAGTGTTAGTGCTTGCCCCGTTTGACATGGTTTAGAACGCACTGTGGAGCTATTGTGGTAGAGCCTCCTGCTCCTCTACCAGTCCACCCATTAAGTAATCCAGGACAAACAAGAATCATATCTAGCATAAAAATGCACCATCATTACCGTGCATTACGACCGGCACACGATCTCTGCTCCTCACGATCTCGTGCGCGTACTGTCGTGTAGCTTAAGCCAACGGATTGGAACAACGCCAATGTTAACCGCCGCCGAGTGGCAAAGAATGTTTTCCACACGCACCACCAGACACAGACACGCACGCCAGAAGGCTTTCTGCTCCTATCATCCAGTAGCTCGCACTCGATCATGTGTGCCTGTGCGCGGATACGTTCTTTATCTCCAGATGAACGTTCAGCGCATAAACCATACAACCAAACACACGCACACGCACGAACTCTATGCTTCAATGGCTGACCATATGCGGCTTTGCGTGAGGGAAAAGCGGGTAGCGTCTAACATATCTGCCACAAGAAACCGGCATCACAGACAGTAAACACAAACATGAATATTTATAAATAACGTGGTTCCCTCGTCCGTCCCGGGGCAGCCGGCCGCGTCGCGTCCCGGGATCTGTGCGCACAGTGTCAAGAGGCGTGATGCGAGATAGTGCATAAAACATATTAACCCTCTCCCCCCCCGGTCTCCACGATGTGCAGTTAAGCTACCAGCCGCGATCTTACTCTCATATCTTCTGATCTTTTTGTGTCGTTTATTTTAGAAAAAGGAATTCCCTTTTGCCATTCGCTCTGATGCTTCTGGTGTTATAAAATCTAATTACATTATATTGCTTTAAAATCTGTTTTGTAGCGCCGGATAAGTAAGTAAGTAAGTAAAATCTGTCTATCTTTCTTATTGGATAATTCTCCTTTTCACACTCAATAAAACCAGCCAATTCAATCAGATGCATCCAGAAGTACGGCAACGTTGCAACGAAACGCTCGCAGCAGTCCAAAATCAGTCAGCCACGAACCAGCAGCATAAACCTTCTCCACACACGAAAACATCGGCGAACACACACACTTGGAACGCAAAATAATGCTGCACACAGCATGAAAAAAGGGATCTCGCGGAAATATGGTGGCCGATGCTGGTATTGGTGTGTATTGCAAAATGGTTCGCCCGGCGGCTGTATCGGCGGCTACTTTTAAGTGGATAATAAGACCACTCACTTAAGGCCGGCCCGATCTGCGGGTACAAGATTCACCGAAAACTACACACGAACACAAACACTCTACTGGTGCTCTGCGTCTTGCGGCCGGGGGTTATTGGGTGTGCGGCACGAGGTCAGAATGAAATTATGGATTGCGTAGATTGATGTTGTTGTGGTTGTTTGTGCGGGGGGAGTTTGGCGTCAACAGAGAACGTGTTGTTGTGATGTTTAGCAATGTACTTTTCACAGTTTTCCTTCAAACTTCAAAACTTCATTAGAGCCGGCTCCATTTCCCACACAACTGTTCGAGTGGTGCAGCATTGGCTGGTGATGGTTTCCTCCACCTACACACCGCCATCATCGCCATTGGTTGGTGCAATATTGTTCGCAGTTTGTGCACCATGACCAGTTGTGAAATGGATGGATGCTCTAATTAAAAGCCACACCTCTCGGGCGACGCTTTAGTTCGTGCCTCTTATTAACAATCAAACACTACATCCAATACTCCATAATCACATCGCACGAACAAATGAAACTAACATTAGAGAAAACCCGCGCAAGACTTCGCGTAATGATTCCATCACTTAAACGTAATGAATCGCTTTATGAACTGTGGCGCTTTGTTTGGGGCTTCAGAGGGGTTTTTTGTGTTCCAAAACGTGTTTCCACACAACCCTTCTTTTTGCTCAACCCCATCTGAAGGCGAAAGTTTACAACCTCCAACCTTCATGTTTCCTACTCGTGCCACCGAGCCGAAGAATGGAGTAAATGGAGCATAATGAAGCATCATAATCATCCGTTCGTCCGCCGCCATCCAGGTTGGGGACAGGAAAGGAAAGAAAATAAATAAACATATACACTCCCCCTTGTTGGGGGAGCTGTGTTGCTGTGGACAAAATAAATGCACCAACACCAAGCGGAACAAAGCGTAGCAAACGACAGGGAGTTGGACACCCAAATCTTCACACCTCGCGGGAGAAAGGTCTCCATTAAAATTGCATCACCGCCTGTTCGACCCCGCAAAGAAAGCCAGCGCAGCAACAACCGTTTGCCGGTTGTCGAAATTTGTGAAAATTAAAGGAAAATAACTACCGGCCCCCCAAAACACTCCTAGTGGGTAACTGAGTAGATAGTCGCTGCGGATGCGCTGCCGAGGTGAGGGAGTCGCCGGTCACTTTGGTCCCGCGCGAAAGAGGGCCAAATCGTTACGCCCGGTTGCACACGCCCGGTTTGCAGCCAAAGGATGGCGGCAATTTTCCACGACAAAACAACCCACCAACCCACCCGAAAAGTCATCAACGGGGTTGGGCAATGGTGATGTTGCCCCGCGTACTGCTGCAATCGGGCGGGTGGCTGTCGTTAAAATTGGGGCCATCTTGTAACCGCAAGCAACTGCGCAAAGAGAGCGCGGTGTCGAGTTCACAGGTTTAAGCCGAGCGCTTCTGCCTCAACTCCGAGCGGAAGCAACAAACAGAAAGAAAAGCCCAACACACACACACGCGCGCGCTGGGGTGGTCCATCAGTGCATCATCAATTTTGCTGTTTTCCATTTCCGTAACGGTTACATCCGAGCGCTGGCCTGTGCATTTCAATTCAATCGTTTCCTTCCAATAAAAAAACGCTTCCTTCTACGCGCGGTGTCGTTCATAATCTTCTCGTAAATTGATCCTCGAATGCAGCACACCACACGGCCGATTGCATAACCCCAGCATCGCACACAGCTTTAGGGAGGGGGGCAAGGATTTAAATCCACACAAACCACAGCTCCTCCATTAGCGATTATTTCCTACAATGATACAATCGAAGCAAACGACTGATAATGGCAAGTGTGAGTGATAAAAGCACAAATAGCAAAGTAACCGACATTCAGCCGCCGCGGAAATGCGGCCATTGCATTAGTAAAAATTACCAATATTCACTGTTTCAATGATCCGTTGATGGATCGTACCGGGGGCGCCGTCGTTGTGCCGTCTTTATGATGCAACGTTGATTTTGTATGAGTGTGGCGCGCACAAAACGGAAAGTATCCTGTGGTGAAGATGAGGCAATTTCGGTCGTGGAAACTGCTTCTTAAATAAACAGAACGTCCGGATTGATGGGCACCAATGAGAGTCGGCTCTAGTCCTCTAGTTGCTTAACACCACCACGATCGCAGTCGATACAGCTTCGAGCTCGTTGTAGCTCCTCACCCATCAATACGTCAGAGCTCGTCGTAATTAGATTCCACAAACAATTGCGCCACGTTCTCTTACCTGTAAGTGAGATGAAAAGAGAAAACAGGGTTAATATTACCAAATAGAACGAAGATCGTTGCTGCTGTATAAACATTAATTAACTTCAATTGCAACATTGGCTCTGTACGGACGTATATGAAATCATTCAAACCGTCAACTAGAGCTCACTTTCTAACCGCTATGACCGCGCAATGAGCGAGCCCCAAAAGTGCCCACTATATCAACCACTTTCCCTAATTGCGATTGATGATACATTAATTGGATCGAGCGGGCACTCATTCCGCTGTTTACGCTGCGCGCATTTGAAGACCAGACAGTGACAGTGGCCTCATGGTTATAGATCGTAAATTGTTGGTAAAAGTATCACCCAAAGCCCTCTTCCATCGATCAGAGGCATCACCAACCAAAGCCGGGACGAGGACGAAACCGGGGAAGCTAATGCGAAGCGACATCGAACCCATACCTACGGTCGGCGGCGTGTCAGTCAGGCAGCAGCATAACTGAAATGATAATTGATTTACAGTTCTCTGTTGCGATGTCAATCAGCAAAGAATAGAGCGAAAGAGCGCGAGCAAGAGAGCTTCGTTAGCGCTCCGGGAAGTCGGAACAAAATAGCTAAATACTAGGTCAGGACAAGTAGCTAAGCCCTCCCGAAGGATGCTTCACATTCAAAAGCCCACTCAGTGGATGCATTCGAGCGACATCATGGGTAGCATAATGAACGGTCAAGTGCTGTGTGTGCAACGACCTGAAGAGTCTCCAGCTCCAGCTTGCAAAAAAAAGCTAATTTGTTTTCGCAATGTCCTCTCAATGTACGGATGACATCGATCAATTCCGAATGGGGCAACAGACGAAGAACAGCGCTGAACATGGTAGAGTTTTTATGTATCATTAAAAAGTAGCGGATTTCCTAGAAACTATCCCCTTGAAGGCGTCCCATGTGCTGAAGAAGCTGAAGCACCCGCAGCTATGCGCAGAAGCCCCTGATCTGATGGCTTTATTCTTTTTCCGCTACGGGGCCCAGAAGCCAAAGCCGAAGCAAAACCTGTCATCATTCATTTTGTGCTAAACCTCTTCTTCCCGGCACTCCGGACGCTTTGGGGGATGCAACGTTAGACGAATTAATGGTGAACGAGCCAACCCAGCTACCGTCGCTCTACAAGCGGACACTCAACAAATAACTATCCCTTCCACTTGCCCTACTACTCCAATCTGGCCCTCGTGTGGCCAGGCCTTTTGTTTTGCTGGGAAGTGGTGAGATTTAAACTTCCGAAAAATCGACTTCCTTTCTCAAAACAAGACCAGTTGACTGGGGGAGCAGGGAAAAACATGGGCGCGCGATGCGCTACTACTATATCTAGCCCGAAATTTGTTGATTTATGTTTGCCGCTTGTTTCATAAACTTGAGAATGTTCTGTTTTTGGGGATAAATCGACGGCACGAACGCTACGCTTCTGGTTTACGCGAACGGTAATAGCAGGCGGAAGTGAAGAGTAAAAAGATGCAAGAAGAAGGAATTAAAGAATCGAACGCTTCCGACGGCATGGGAAGTTTTATGGTCGGTGTTTAGTTTTAAGAATTCATTAATAGCATAACTGCTGTCAACGGTGACTTTATGGGTTAATTTATATGTTCTAGTTTTGACTTCTTGAGATTCTACTTTCGATTTCTCTTTCGGGGAAGATGGAAACCAGTTTTTAATCTAGAATCTAGTGTTTTGGCTGAACAAAACCTACAAAATAAGCAGGAGAATTACGTTAGTCTGCATAGTCGTAGTGGTAAATCGACGTGCTCTATTTCATCTACTTCAAGCTGTCATGGGTTCAATTCTCAGTACCAGACGTGTGATGACGTGCGCTTCCGTCAAATCTTTCTCCAATAATAACACACTTCAGTTTCTTACAAGGATCACTTACTTTACAGAAGGTTATAAAGAATCCCTTGCATGAGATTTGTGTGGTGATGTAACAACAATTTGATTACATTCCTCCAACCCACTGATAAAGGATGATTAGCTCATAATTCGACTGCAGAGAGGAGGACTAACATCTCTCTCTCCCTCTACATCTCTCAGCGCTTTCCTTCTCACCGCAAACCCCAACAAATGACTCATTAAATGTTATTTTCTGTTCAAATGCACACATCCGTTATGCTAACCGTTTTTCCTTCACGCTCCTTCCTACACGGACTGATTACACCGAGACGTCATGTTGATAGCAACAAAAACACTCATTTTGTTACGCATGCATGGGAGATCTAGTAAGAAAAACAAAAACAACAAAACTGAAGCAATGATGATAAGGCACTGACGCGCTTTTGAATGGAGTTTAATTTTTGAGTCCCCATCTGGTAACCTTGTGAACAACATGACACCGGACCTTTAGATGACCTATAAGAGAGGGTTTAAAATGGCTTTCAAAGTAGTAGTTTGCTCTATGGTCAACGGTAAGTCACACAGCACAGCAGCTTTCCTAGTCACAGCGATTAAGAGCACAGCCACAAGAAGGGTAACAAATATACACCATTAAAATGACAAAACGCTACCTTTGCCAGGCCGAATGTTGCGAATGTCCAGCGGATGGAGTCGTAAAACAGACACACCACCACCATCCAAAAGCAACATTGTCTACGGGTTGGCACGATCCCACAAATCACCGGATATAAGACGAACCGGCCTGCTGTAGCAATCGTAAATTGTCCAAGCCAACCCCAGACGGCCCAGAAACCGATTTGCCTTTTATGGAAGATCGCAACAACCATGCTGCATTTTCCATCAGACAAACTGGGCGCCTTATGATGATTTTTTTTGCGTGTCAAGCCATGTTGGGAACTCCACAGATTGTAGAGTGAGAAACGGAGGATTTAAATGCAGGTGACATCGATTTGATTATGCTCCGTACGTTGTTGCTACTTTGTATCCGTGTGATCCGTACCGGTTTTGAGAGTAAGATGATGACCGTACGATATTCAAAGTTCCGTTTACTTTTTTCTACATTACAGTCGTTAAAACAAAGGTTGAAAGGGACGCTCAAATGAGAGGGACGGTGAGACACGGGTCAATTAGAAGACGCTTAACACTTCCTGCTGCTGCTACGTGAACGTTATGTTGGCGAGAAACGAGGGCATCGAACCAGCAAGGCTACAGTGGCGACTCTCTGACGTTTGTGTGACATTGGTATCAGAGACGTATTTGGAATTAATTTAGACAAAGTTTTTATAGGAAATGACAAGCCGACATGCAAGTCATCTATTTAAATATGGAATAGGAAGTTACATTGCAGTAGAAAGCGATTATATTTGTTCACTCCATTGTTAAGATAAGTCCTCTTCAATCTAAATGAACTTTCCAATAAGTGCTCCAGACAACCAATTCCGAAGATTCAAACCAAAAGCTTCTTATGAATGATTCATCCACCAGAATTCTGCCATAGCTGCAAAAGAATCTCAATCTTGTCCAGAAATAGCAGACATATGCTTGCAGTAACATTGCCATTGTATGAATATTCCATAAGATGACGTCTGAGCACACATAACGAAGAATGGTTATATCTCTCTTCAGGAGGTTTCTCCGCTTCCAGTAGGTGTTGTCTTTGGCTTCCGTGTTTATGGTGGTCAGGATATCTTTTCTCATGAAGAGTCAGAGGCTTTTATAAGGGGAAGTTATGATATCAAGAGACGACCACCATTCTGCACAAATATCGACCACTCAAACAATAAGCACAAAAGCTTTTAATCCTTTTAAAGCCAATTCCGAAATCATGTCTTGGATTTGAGATCCAATTGCCGGAGGCGCGTTCGCACTCGTGCGCTTACCGATTACTCCATTGTGTATCGATCCTTCCAACAGACAAAAAAGCTATCTAAACTGAGCAGCAAAGCGTAACACAGCACATACATTAGCAGCAATGGCGACATCACACGAGCAACCTCAAAAACAAACACAGTTCTGGCATACTGATTATTTCTTCCGTAGCACTAAAGCTTTAAACAATGCTAGCCCATTTATCTAACAACAACTGCAAACATTACCTAGCCTTGGCTACTATTATTATTATCATTATTATCGGCCCTGACCGGAAAGGGGCGATTCTCTGCGGCATTTAGAATGCAACCTAAAGAAAGGCGCAAAAATAGCCTCATTGTGGCAGCTTCTGTTGCTCATTTGCATGGGCAATGCAACGCGAACGAAACGCGTTCTAGTGCCACTGCAGACACCAAGTGTATCTTCTTTACCGTGCTGCAGTGCTTTACCGGCTGACGACAGCACACCATCATCGTCGCCATCATATCGCAAAAGCCTAACAAGAGTTATGGATCCATGGTTTAAGGGCACACTTACACAACCCACACAAGAACGCACATACAAAAACACACTTCTCTCTCTAAACATGTCATACTGTTGTGACTCTGTCCCAAGCAAACCGTTATTGTTGTCGGTCGTATTTATTGTCACGCGGAATGGAGGCGAAATAGAAAGGATAAACCATTTATCGTTATGCGACATGAGATTGTGTTGTCAGTGTTTCGCCCGCAGGCCCCCAACGGGGTAAGCGGGGAAAGCGCGCAAGCAACGGAAGAGAAAAGGCATGCAAAAGGGACACCACCGGGCGCACAGGGCAAATTGGATTTTCAACTCAATCAAACCGTGGGCGACGGTAGTAGACGGAAATGTAAGGTAAAAGGTGTCCTGTGTGTCTGTGACGACGATGCGGAGGGAAAACTACGTCGCATATTGGAAAACTTATGACAGATAAAACTGAGCATCAAGCTGAGAGAAAGTTTTATGAGCAATACTTTCAAGCGTCGTATAAAAGAAACGAAATTATGTGTTCTAATCTAACAGAACGACTTGCAAAGGCAAAAAACCTTCAAACAAATGTTGGAATGTGTCATTCACGAAGCCACAAGCGCCAAGAAACCATCACCCAGCCCTTTTTTTCTTTGAAATGCAACCCACGCAAAGTGGCACCCGTTAGTGGCAGGGTATCAGGTTAGTTTGCAGTGAAGGTCAGAAGAAAAGACCTTTCAAGTGGCGTCATCACACTTACCATCCCTAATAAGAAGGGAGCGCGCTACGGTAAGGTGAAATATGAAACCTCTCTCTCACTTGTCGCCCTTTACCCCAGGTGTAAAGGCAAACTATCGAGGACGGTGAGCTTCCCCGTCAATCTTCTTACCCTTCAAATCCCCTCAAAACCTTATCAATGCACCCGCGAGGGATCGTAAAAGAAGGAATGCACAACAAAACAAACACCAAAACTAGCGGTTTGGTCCGCCGGTGTAACGGTCGCGGTGGGGGAGTTGCTTTGCAGAATCATTGAACTCACCCACCCGAAGCCCGCTGCAAACCCCAATACAGCGCAATCAATAGGAACCCGATCGATCGATTGAAATTAACTCCCGCAGAACATCTTTTTTTCCCTCCGGGAGCCCGTCGGCCACAACACAACGAACGATGACGGACGCCTGCCAGCTGGTTGTGTGCTTGTAGCTGCTGTTGCTGCTGCCCGCTTCCGGGCGCCTAATCCGGAAACGTGCAAACCCCTCCCGCCCCTCTATTACCGGCGCTTGTAACGGTCGGTTCCGGACAGAGGAAAGATGAAACCGTTTGATTTTTAAGGTGTGTTTTTGTAGTGTTTGTGCCTTCGTTCCATTGCACACAGCTTCTGCCTGCGGCGTGGTTATCGATTGGTCAGAGGCACCACCCCGCCAAACAAACGCTTTAATCCGCTCCGATTCCATTAAGCGCGACTAAGGCCGGGCGCGCATCCGTGAATGGGTTTTTTTTTTTGTTGTATATTTGCTGTGGCCCCATTTCCCACCCTAATACGGTCGGGTGCCCTACTGCTACAAACGCGGGGACACTGCAAATCCGTAGCACTGCGATGAAGCTGTCATTTTGGAGCAGAGAGAAGCAAAACACGAAACCCGAGGGCCGGAAATACATACATGGAAAGAGATTTGTTTCGGGTGACAAAATTCCAAGGTAAAATAGAAATATTTTTAGCTCTGAATATAATGAAATTACATTTACTTCCTTTCTTTTTAAAGGTCATATACTAAGAATTGTTGTAACTGTACCACTAACAAGTTCTGAGTATTCAATGATCCGATATTATTTGGAAATAATAGATCCCTTTCCAGAGGAGTCCAATGGTCTAGTGGGGAACGTGCCGAGCTCCTATTATAATCGGCCGTGGTTCGATTTTCATCTGGAACATAGCAACCAAAGGTTGCTTAGAAAACTTTTCTAACGACCGAATCTACGTCATATAACCGTGAACAAGGAAAAGAAGATTCTCCAATAGCTACGTAATTTTACTTAATTATGCAACTTCTTCCAACCTCAGAACTTCGTTTAAAACACGATGTTATGCAATACACACACACACTTTCTTCTTGGAAAGGAATATTCCATTTCGTCGCTTTTTGTTTTGCGTACATGTCCCATTAATTCCACGCTTTAATTGCTTGCTATCAAAGTTTGGAGCTAACGACGGTGACACAGCAAGAACAGTAACTAACTAGCTCCGGCTGTGCTCCACTCCCCTTAGCTCAACGTCTGATGTCTTGGACAATTATCGACCCAGCAAGGGAGACACCCACCTATGTTGTAGCGTGAAGGGCAGGTTTTTTTTTGTAAAAGGTACCAAACGACATGAAATGGAAATGACATTCTCGAAAGTGAAGGAAAATGAGCAGCAGAAAGAAGACTCGCTCAACACATGAAGCCCATTTTCGCGTTGCTAGCGACAATCAAACATTTGTTAGGACATTTCGCTTGTTAGCCCACGAGAGGGAGATAGAGAGTGAAAGGTAAAATAAATCATTCTTATTTGTTTAAACTACTTTGTAAAATTGTTTTTTTTTTTTTAATTTTTGAATAATAATTATTTGGAGTAAATGCTCTCTTTCGCTCACACACTCTCTGCGTAGGCCTTGCACAGTTGCTCAAACGTCCTTCAAAGGGAACTTCGTCCTTGCTTGCGTCGCACGGCTTCCGACCCCTCCCAAACCGGCCTTATTTGAACAAGGATTTTACAGCTGGCCGACAGCGAGTATGGCCAGAGGGAGAATATCTTTCCAATTTGTGCGAGTTTGCTTTGCACAAGGGAGAGAGAGCGAAAACTCCCTTTTCGGCAAAGGAAAACTCACCCAACGCACACACAGCATACACACGCACACAGAGGCAGATCCTTCTTTTGTCTTCATTTTTGTTCCTATTTTCCTTCCTTTCCTTCGTCTTTGTATTGTAGCCATGGTAACGACAAAGGGAGCCACAGCCAAAGCGAACGGTTCCATCTGAAGACAGGACGACGACGACGACCATCACCACTACCACCACTACAGACTTACCTTGTACGACTGTGGCCCGGAACAGGAACGAACAGGAACCGTTTCGAAATCTGCAAGACCTTGAACTCTCACAGCTGCACCACCACGCACGCAACGTTATCCTTTTCGCTCTGTGTATCCTTCTGTGGTTGCCGCTCGTAGAAGCTTTTCTTCATGCAATCCTCTCCTTGCGCTTGTGCCTAGTTTTGCATCACACCGAATCGAACACACAGAAGAGCAACAAACAAGCAAAAACTAAACCTTCAGCCACCCCGCAAAGGCCAGCTGTGTGTACGCGCCACCGACACACGCACGCGATTTCCACACCTTTTTTCCAACGATTTCCAAGGCTCTTTTGCCACGGTACGAGGCGTCGGCCAATTTCCCAACTTGGAAGCACGTTTAGCTCGCTACGAGTAGAGCGCTGGTTCCCGCACACACGCACCCATACACTCCAAAATCATATCACACTATCAAAACAAATTTAGCTCCACACCAAACAACAAAAAAAGCACACACACTCACTCACTCAGCACCACACATGCCGCATTTCCACTGGGAAAGGTCGCTTGCCGACCACAACAGGGAGGGCAATTTCTAGCCGCTTCTAGTATCACCCGCAACGACTTGCTGTTTGATTTTGTTTGATAATTTTCACTAAAAGTATGGACCAGCGCGTGTGTGTGTGGTTGTGTGTGGAAGTAACGAAAAATGAGAAAACGAAACAACGACGCGCGGACGACGCGCACGCACCACCGTTCGCTTTGAAAGGCTACGAAGTTGTGTGTGAGTGTGTGTTGAAGGATGCAGCGAGTCGTCACGCGCGAGTGCCAAAAGTGCATCGGGCTCGGCACAATGGGCACGGCAAACGTGTGGGTGAGTAAATATGAAACCGAATTTGTGGTTTATTTCCTACAAGAAGAATTCATAATACTGATATGAGCAGACACAAATGCAGGAGTTATACGAATTTTAACGTTTGGTATTGTCAAAATAACTAACAAACTCTCATTTGATGTTCAATAATAATGAATGTTCCACCAAATAGTTTGGTTTCATTTTTACACACTTTGAAGACATTTGTCCATTCCAACTATCCATAGTATAAAGTGAGAACGAACAACGCAAAAGAAAGAGACAAAACCAGTCACACTTGCTGCTGGCTCTGTCATCAAATTAGCGTCAAAATAAAAACCGGTGGCGAATAGATTTCTTTTTTAAATGATGAAATTTGCAGAACGAAGTAAACACCAGAAGCTTCCACAATTCCTTTATGAGACAGGCTTGTGATTAGAACTTCATTATTGTGTCGTAATTCTCTGGTTTGATAGACGTCTTCCACATTCCGTTTTCATATTTACGCACATGTGAAATGTTTCGCAAACGTTTGCTTGAAAACATAAGACGTGATTACATTTTCTTTTACGAAAGAATTCATCGTTTTGGCCAAGATTTTCAGCACTCGATTTGTATTTAATCTACGATTAGGAAAAAAGTATTCTTTTAACAAAGAACCAGTTTTCGCGTCCTTTTTTATCATCTAAAATTAAAAAGTATCGTTTTACTCTAATATATTTCACAATTCACTTCAGCGCGTTGAAACTTTTCCATCTTCGAAACCTTCGTTCAGTTGCCCCCTCCTTTGCAGCACACTTTGACAGCTAGATGTGGCTGTCGGTGGCTGTCACGGACGCCTGTCGCATGCGTTGTGTGCGTGTGTGGGTAGGAAAACGAGGAGCTGTACCAACCTGCCCTGATTAAACATTGATTATTGCTATTATTATTCAATCGGGACTGGCTGGCTTGGCTTTGTTGATGTGATCCGTTTTCCATTTTTCTTAACTTAATTGTTGAAAGAAAGAGTAATACGTGCTTGATTTATGCTTCCGCTAAGGTAAGTGTGTAGCTAACGCTCTAGAGATAGTCCATTTGCCGCCCAGCTGACGCCTAGGCTCGGCTAGAAAAAACACATCCCTGCTCAGCCCAAGCGCGACAGGATGGTGTTAGATGTGCTGTTAGATGGTTTTTTCCCTGCCACCATTGATGGGCAAAGCACATTTGCTGCCCGCAAACCATCGGCTGGCCGGTGGGCACCATCGTGGCCCCGCGGGCAGCAGCGAAAAAGGGCCATTTTTCTAACTAAATCCACTTCCGTTTTCTCTTCCGACCGGGGTCTCTGCCACTTGGAACTTGTGCCAATTCCGCACACCCCTGCCCCAAAATTGGCTGCACCCTGGGGTTGACAGGTCGCACGGTACGGTTTGCTAGGTTTACCCACTGTTTCCGGTCAGCTGGATACGGAGGAGCATCATCCCCCCGGGCAACGATGTCGAAGCGTTCGGCAGAGGAGGCGGCCGGCGGCGGAGGTGGTGGCGGTGCCAGCGGTACAGGTGGTGGCGCTGCTGGCACGGGCAGCGGTGGCGGTGGCGGCGGTTTGCAACCACCGATCAAGAAGGTACACTTCGAGCCACACCTTATCGGACCGATCTCGACGCTGGAGGAGCTGGACATCAAGGTGCTGAAGTTCCAAAACAAAAAGCTGGCCCAGCGCATCGAGCAGCGGATACGATGCGAGTCGGAGCTGCGCACCCGGATCGAGCAGCTGGAGAAGCGCCAAACGCAGGACGACGCCGTGCTGAACGTGGTCAACCGGTACTGGAACCAGCTGAACGAAGACATACGCGTGCTGCTGCAGCGCTTCGACGCGGAAACGGCGGACGAATCGGAAAACAAAAGTAGGCTGAGATGACAGTGAACGGCGGGCGGGAGGGATTCTTTCTTTGCTGTTGCCAAATCAAAGGAGCCCACCACTAATCCCTCTCTTTTTGTTTGCTTCTTCTCCCTCTCTCTGTTTACCTCTGCACCCATCATCCCCTTTAGATGAAAACGAAGTGACAACCTCCTTCCTGATGCAGCTATCGACCTGGGACAAGGAAGAGCTGGACGACAAGCTGGCGAACCGGGTGCAGGTGTCGAAGCGGGCCGTGGCCAAAATCGTCCAAGTGTTCGACCGGCTAATGCAGCGCAACGAGAAGCTGATGCTGGCGCTGAAGGGCGAATCGGAGGACGGCAAATCGCCGGCCCTGGCGCCGCCCGATCTGGACGAGTCCCTGCGCCAAACGTACATCGACGTGATGGCGGAGAACCGCAACCTGCAGACGCAGAACACGCTGCTGCACGAAAAGTTCCACACGATATCGCTCAAGCTGAGCGAGTACCAGGACATGCTGAACGGCAAGGAGACGGAGGCGGCCGAGCTGCGCAACCAGATCGACGACCTGCAGTACGAGCTGGAGAAGGTGCGGTGTCGGAACGACAAGCTCGAGAACCATCTCGCCGAGGCGATCGAAAAGCTGAAAGCGTACCATCAGCTGCACGGCGGCGATCCGCTCAGCGGCGGCTGCAGCGGGACCGAATCCGGCCGGCACGCGTCGTCGGCGGGCGGCGGGTCGCGCGGCTCCGGCTCGATGACGAGCGTGGCCGCCCAGCACCTGGAGGATCTGCAGAAGGAGCTGGAGGAGTACAAGGAACTATCGAACAACCGGTTGCAGGAGCTGGACAAGCTGCACCTGCAGCACCGGGAGGCGCTGAAGGAGGTGGAGAAGCTGAAGATGGACATCCGGCAGCTGCCCGAGTCGGTGATCGTCGAGACGACCGAGTACAAGTGCTTGCAGTCGCAGTTCTCCGTGCTGTACAACGAGTCGATGCAGATCAAGACGCTGCTGGACGAGAGCCGGAATCAGCTGCAGTCGAGCAAAAACCAGCACCTGCGCCAGATCGAGATGATGGAGAGCGAGGAGCTGATCGCGCAGAAGCGCGTCCGCAGCGACATGATCCAGATGGAGGACGTGATGTCGCAGATCCGGAAGGAGTACGAGATGCTGCGGATCGAGTTCGAGCAGAACATGGCGGCGAACGAGCAGACGGCGCCGATCAATCACGAGATGCGGCATCTCATCCTCTCGCTGCAGAACCACAACGGCCAGCTGAAGGGCGAGGTGCAGCGGTATAAGAAAAAGTACAAAGACGTGTCCGCGGACAACACGAAGCTGCGGAAGGATCTGGAGGAGCAGACGGGCAAAGTGACGGCGCTGCAGGAGGCCCAGCAGCAGCACCAGCAGCAACAGCAGCAGCAGCAGCAGCAACAGCAACAGCAGCAGCACGCCGAATCGATCAAGATGGAAAACTGCCACTCGATGCGGGATGCGGGCGGTGGTGGTGGAGGTGGTGGCGGTGGCGGTATGTCCGTGAAAGAAGAGTCGGGCGGCATGCTGCACGACCGGGACGGCCAGTGTGGCGCGATCAAGGAGGAGGACCCGAACGGAGCGCTCAACTCGTGCGGCGGGCACGGCGGCACCAGCACCGGCTCGCTGACGAGGTCGGACTCGGGCGAGGAGGGCGAGATGGACGCGAACGGCATCAAGCGGGAGGAGATGATCGGCCCGGACGGGACGGTCGTGATGGTGGTGAAGCGGGAAGGATCGTCCGGCGGCGGCGTCGGCAGCATGGACGGGAAGGCGAACGGGCCGACGGACCACCATCGGGGCGTGAAGTGTGCCGAGTCGGACCTGGTGCGCGATCTGCGCAACCAGCTGAAGAAAGCTTTAAACGATCAGAAAGAGATGAAGCTACTGCTGGACATGTACAAGGGCGTGCCGAAGGAGCAGCGGGACAAGGTACAGCTGATGGCGTCCGAGAAGAAGAAGTGCGCCGAAATCGAGGACCTCAAGTGTCAGATGAAGAAGCTGCAGGAGAGCAAACGGGAGGACCGGAAGAAGCTGGCGGACGAGGAGGCGCTCCGGAAGATCAAGCAGCTGGAGGAGCAGAAGTACGAGCTGCAGAAGCAGGTCCAGAACCAGAAGCAGCCACCGGACAGTAGCTGGAGCAGCGGCTATCGACCATTTGTACGGAAACCAACACTTTTGACCCATTTATGATCCCTTTTTTTATATCCCGGCCAATTTTGGTTTAGTTCTACCCTTGCTAAACATTCTCACCAACCTAGCTTTCGGTAGGCAAGTATGCAGCATTCTAAACAGGTTTCACTTTCACTTCACAGGAAGAAGAGGCTCTCCTAAACGAGATGGAAGTGACGGGACAAGCGTTCGAGGACATGCAGGAGCAAAACTCAAGACTGATACAGCAGTTGCGCGAGAAGGACGATGCAAACTTTAAGCTCATGTCCGATCGAATCAAGGCCAATCAGATGCACAAGCTGCTCAGGGAGGAAAAGCAACTGCTGGAAGATCAGGTAAGCCGAACGGTGTCGATGGCCTACTGCGTTTTGTTTCAGCTGTCACACGGGATGCCCTTGCAGCAAGCTGTGTGCGAAATTGTGTTGGTCCCACTGTACTAATGTCATCCCTACTTCCCCCCCACAGGTAACGACGCGCGACAGTCAAATCGAGGCGATGCACGTCGTGTTACGAAAGCTCGAGGAGAAGGAACGCATCCTGCAGAACACGGTGACGACGATCGAGAAGGAGCTGGTCGCCCGCCAGCAGGCGATGGAGATGCACAAGCGCAAAGCGATCGAGTCGGCCCAGTCGGCGGCCGATCTGAAGCTGCACCTCGAAAAGTACCACGCCCAGATGAAGGAGGCCCAGCAGGTGGTGGCGGAAAAGACGAGCTCGCTCGAGGCGGAAGCGTACAAGACGAAGCGGCTGCAGGAGGAGCTCGCCCAGTTCCGGCGCAAGGCGGACCGGATGAAGAAGATCGAGATGTCCGGCACGACGATCGACGAGGTGATGCTGGAGGAGATCCGCGAGTACAAGGAAACGCTCACCTGCCCGTCCTGCAAGGTGAAACGGAAGGACGCGGTACTGTCCAAGTGTTTCCACGTGTTTTGCTACGACTGTCTGCGGACGCGGTACGAGACGCGCCAGCGAAAGTGCCCGAAATGTAACTGCGCGTTCGGGGCGAACGACTACCACCGGCTCTACCTGTCGACGTAAGGCGCTGCAAGGGCCCGACCGGCGTTCGGACGCCGTGTGTGTGTGTGTGTCTCTCCCCACGCCCCGCCTCTGTGTGTGTATCTGTGTGTATGTATATGTGTGGGGACGCGTTCAGGGTGGTGCGTTTTCCGGTGGTTGCGACAGCACACACACTCGCTACTACTACTGGTGCGGCTGGTTCTCTTCTCCTTCCTGTCTTTTCCCCCCAAAACACAATATCGGCTCACGGTTCATGGCCGTTTCTCCCTAGTCCTTATCTTTGCCCTGAAGTTAGACGGGAATCCTTTACTTGCCTGACTTGCGCGAAGTGTCCCGGACCGGTCACAGACATTAACTCCATCCGTTGTAATGTAAAGTAATGTTGTACAGTTTGAATCGGTTCCCGGGGACGCGAAAAGAGAAGTAACCTAAACCGACCGTTGTCACACTGTTATTATTGCGCTATTACGCGCATGTTTAGTAGCCTCAAGCATAGAATGTAGTCCGCTCCCGACAGGCCGGAACAATCGAATCTATTTCACAACGTATTTTGTTAGCAAAAAAAAAAACAAAAACACGAGAAACGGCAATCGAGGTCAACTTCCCAAACGCAAATGGCGCATCATCCGCGCACCGGCCGAGTAGGGGGAAAGATAGGGCAATTTTCGAAGCAATTTGCTAGTCTCTTTTTCATATGCCGCTCCTGTAGATGGATTGCATTGAAGGGGCCGTCCCTAATCCGGGAATGTTAGATAGATTTTCCTAAACTAGGTTTTATACGATTTCTTTTACGAAACTGTTTCACTCGTAAAGCCTCTCCCCAAAACACTACAGAGTAAACTAATAAGCCAATCTTTAAATGCTCCCCCCCGTTTTTAGTGTCTATCCCCCCATGTAGAAAGACGTGCCCCAAGTAAGGAACTGTTGTTTTATCTATCCATCCCTTTTTCCCTTCCGCCAACCGCAACCCGCCCTGTACAGTCCCTGTGCGCCGCGGATACACGCCTCGTTCACGGATTCGTGCGGCGCATCATTAACCTCATTCAGGCCACCAAGCTAGGCAAGGGCACAGTTTCTGCGGACAGAAGAGCGCGCGGGGAAAAACAAAACGATGGCTCTCTACCTCCACGAGTGGGTGTGCGTGCGTGTGCGTGTGTGTGTACGGCATTCCGGTATTTCCCGGAAGGAGGAAGAAGAGACTGTGAATGCATCGTGTTCCGGTGTTCGGAGTAAGCGAAAGCGCCCTAAAATCCCCTGTGAGCAGTGTGCACAACAAGCTCGAACCTGTGAGGGGGGAAAAGATGCAATAGTGCTCGAGCGATTGTTTTTTTTTTTTTTTTGAAAGTTGTAGGTGATAAGGCTTAGGAAGAGGAAGACGAAGCATCATCATATTAACAAAAACCCCTTCCTCCTTTAATCTAGTATGTAAATTTCCAAAATAGAAATTAGCAAGTAGTAGGTGTGCGCGTGTGTGTGAAGGCAGATTATATATAGTATATATTAATTCAGAGGACAAGTAAACAAGTAAAACAAAAACACGCAAAACTACCGAAATTCGAATCGAAGCTCATCTGTCTTCACGCAAAGGGAGAGAGAAAGAGAGAGAGAGGGAGGTGGTATATGGTATAGGACAATTTTAGAACGCCTCTAACACTCACCTCCTCCCGTGTCGTCGTGGTCGTCGGATTCGATCCGGATTCGATCGCGCACCCGGGAGAAGAAAGCTAAGGGTAGAAAAAGAATGCTCCACTTTTATAAAAACCGCATCTCCGTTGTTGTAGCCTGTGCAAACGGTAACCTCTTCTTCTTCAGCCGGTCCATTGAAGGTTAGTGAAGGTGGGCAACTGTTTGCTAACCAGCACTAGCAAACATATAGCTCCCATCCCCCTTCACTGGGCTTGATGCAAATGATTTCTGTTTTATTAGCGCGTTTTCTAACCGTTTTAATACTAATCAACCTGCTGCTTGCTCGGCTTGCCCCAAAGGCATGTGGCGGAGAGACACAATCCATTGTAACAATGGGAGAAAGAGAGAGAGAGAGAGTGGGGAGAGCGATATGAGACAGAGCACACCCGGGACGGACGGACGGGCTAGGTATGCGTTGCTAGGCGACACACACAAGGGTTTCTATGTTTCCCTGTTTTCGCCGGTAACACTCACACGATGCATTCACAGTAACCACCGCTGTCGGTGCATTTTAGGGGGGGTCGACACTCACTCAGCACACAGCAGTTCAACTGCTCTGGACCCCTGCCCTCGTCGGAAGAGCGAGAGAGAGAGAGAGAGAGAAAGAGAGAACCACAAAGGGACGAGAAGAGAGAACGTAAGAAAATGTAAAATCTAAATTAAAGCAAACAAAAAAGAAACCTAAATTAATGTGGACATACTGTAAAACACACTGACACACTTACACACTGCAGCAAAACAAAACATTTGCAGCCAACCAGCAGAGAAGAGCATAGAGTTAGACCGCGGGACTTGCTGTATCGTTGGCGCACGATTCGTTAGTTAGTAGCAGAGCAGAGCAGTGCCGCCTCCGCGAGAGGTTAATCCAACCGAGCAGAACCAACAAGTAAAACCGAAACTAATAGCAATTTCAAAATACAAAAAAAAAACAACAACAACAACAATTCCACCAACCAACCAACTCCTAACTTGTATTGCATGTTAAAGAAGAAGAAAAAAAGAAAAAGGATCGTAAGGACACGTAAGAGAGCAAAACAGTACACACTCACACAAGAAAACACACACGCGCTAGAAGGAAGAAGATAGTGATACTATAATCTAAAGCAAACAAGAAAAAGCGAGGAAAAACTCAAAGAAAGTAAGAAAAAATAAAGCAGCAAAAGAAGGTAACAAAACAACGCGACAAACACACTCACACACAAACAAAAACCAACAAAAATAATAAAAGCAAATCATTATTATCTAGCGTTAAACTTGTAGCGATTGTCCCCCCAAAAAAGGAAAGGAAAAAAAAGGAATCTTTGGGGTCGCAGCCACGTGGAGGGTTTTAATTTATTTCGGTTCTTGTTGGGTTAATTTAAAACGATTGAAATTTGAAACTTTCGCGCATGGTAATGCAGTCCACCTCGTCGATGCGTAGCGATTCCGTCTTGAGGTTGATTTCCTCCTCCTGCATCACCTGCGTGTTGAGCAGATAGCGCAGGGTGGCCTTCGACCGGACCAAACTACCGTCCAGCTTGGCGATCGTGCCGCGCAGTGCGGCCAGCTCCTTCTTCAACCCTTCGTACACATTGTCCCGGCAGAGCTCAATGCCGGGGCGCTGGGAACGGTTCGCTAGGCGCGTTTGGGCCAACGCTACGTAGCCCTCCTTCTCGGCAATCTCACGCTCCAGCCGGGTAACGGTGCGCGTCAGCTCGTTCACCTGGCGTACCGTTTCCTTGTGCACGTTCTCGAGCTTCGTTTTGGTGTAGCGCATTTCGGCCACACGCTCCCGGAACGCGGCGTTGGTGCGCTCGACCTGTGTGCGAATGTCCTCGGCCACCTGGCGCAGCAGCTGGTCGACGTAGGAGCGCAACGGTTGGGCGGAACTGATCTCCTTGGCCGTTGCCTCAATGTTCCTGTTCGTTACCATGATCCATTCCTCGTCCGTGGAGTTGCTGGCAAAGGGGAAAAGAGAACGTTTATTACGTCGTGAAGGAAGAAGTCAAAAATGCCTCCCCCCCCCCCCCCCCTTACTAAGGATCCAACGGCACCCGACCGGCGTAGATCTTCATCTCCATCTGGTTCGGGCGCAGCTCCAGATTCTTCGCATCGATCTTAATCGACCGGTCCTTGTCCGCCAGATCGCGGTCGATCAGATAGATGGTCGCCCGCAGCCGCCGGATCTGCTCCACCGTCTCCTCCAGCACCTTCTCCAGCAAAGCGATCCCACCCTCCGTCACGTCCAGCTCCTTCCGCAGCTCCCGATCGACCGCATCGTTCACCAGGTCCGAGCCCGTGCGCTTTTCCCGCAGCGCAATGCACTTCTGGCACAGGGGCACCGCAATTTCCCGCAGCGTGTTGATCGCATCGATCGTGCGCCGCTTGTACACCTTCAGCGCTTCCTCCTCGATGTGGGCGTCCTTCTTCTGCTGCTGCAGCTCGTCGCGCCGGAACTGGATGTCCTCGATGCGCTCGCGAAGCCGAAAGTCGACCTCACTTTTGCTCTCCTCCGTCGTGTGCTTCGTCTCGTCGATAATTCGATCACTTTCGCTGCAAGAAGAGATGAAAGAGGAGCGTGTTGTTAATGCAAATAAAAATTGTGTGATAAAAAGGCACTCTCACCTTATCACACGGTCCGCCAGTGCTTGCTGCTCGAGCGAGAACAGATTCTGCCGCCGATTGTTCGCATTCCAGTCGCGCGGCGTGTACTTCGGTTGCTCCGGTGGCAGCAGCACCAGATTTTGCTGGCGAAGATACTTTTCGGACATTTTGAAGGAGATTTGCTGCTGCAGCCAGGTGCACACTTTACACTGCTTGTTAAACGATTTGTTGCTCGAAAGGGAATAACCAGCCTACTGAGCGTTTTGGGCCACAAAACGGGGCCGGTTGCTAGGGTAGCGCTGTTTACTGGCCTACTAAGAGAACGAAACTGGAAACAACCAGAACATTTACCGTGCGGTGCGTGCGCATACAAACAAACACACTTTTTTTTCCAAATAATCGAAACAAATTGTTCCAAAACCACACACAAACTACACAATTCGTTCTATGCCATTGTTTTTCAACGTATATTTTCCCAAATCAAATACCACACACATCGTTACCATCGTTTGAGGCTTGTTGTGTTTCATCCGTCCATTGCTTTGCTCCATCGGTCTCTACTACACGGTCCTTTTTCTCCGTTGGACACAAGGTTTTGCTCTACTGTTTTCCTTTCCTTCTCTTTTTTTTTGCATTATCTAAATCTTTTCCAATCCTTTCCTCTTTAAACACGATTTTTCTTGTTGATTTTGTGTTTTTGTCTTCTTACCCATTTGCATTTGCTAGAGTTGAAAGAAACAGCTACAGCTTCGACATTAGTTTACATTACTTTTCTAAATGCTTCTCGCCGCCTACTATGCTCTTTACTGTTACCATTTGCTAACCGTTCCTTGTTATTCTTTATTTTAAGAAGACAAAAAATGTAGAAAATGTATTTTAAAACATAAAAAACACTCAAAAAATTGAAGCACATTCCCAAAAAAAAAAAAACAAGTTATGATTGTTTCCTTTTACACGACCTTTTCCATCTGCCTGAGAGAAGCAATGTATGTAAAAATACTAGATATTAAGGTTTCACGTTTCTATTCGTTCGTTTGTTATCCACATCCCCTTTTATATACCTTTACATGATTTGTGAACACTGAGAAGTGATGTAAACAATTGTTTTTTACTATTGATTGTTTGAACATGAGCAAACTAAAACCACACCCCACTGTGTATGGAAACGGAATGAACTTAGTCTTAGTAGCAGCAAGTATGTAATTTTAATTTAAAAAAAAAAAAAGAAAGCTTTTCACCATAGCAACACGCTTTAGCTTCTTTGCTTCGTCTACCATCTCTTCTACCGAACGCCGCTTCACAATTTCCTCTTTATTGTGAACCCCCATTCGGAATCGGAACTTTGTAAGTAAGGCAAAATTTATGCTTCATAAATGTGAGCTGCTGCTGTTAAATGTCACAATTAATTGCGAACTATAATTGCTTTGATTTTTACGTACCAGAGTGGTTACAGGGTTTTCCAGGTGTTCTCATAGTTGTCGGACACTTCCTTGACTCTTTCCTATTGGAAGTGAACTTCATATGTCCATATGGATATTGGACTCTACTGGTACGCTTGTTGGACAGGCTCCTTCGAAATTCATATTGGATTTGTCTAACAAGATTGCTATAGAGTCGAATTCCCTATACATTAGGTTCATTTCACGTATGAAAGAGTCAATAAAGTGTACCCCAGCTATGAGAACTCCTGGAAAATGGTCCTGAAATGTGGTCAGGAGATCCGGAGGGGTTTGTTTACATGCCTATTTAGGATGGTTGTTTACAGGTATTTTGCTATTAATTCTTGCTTTCCAGGTTCACCGCTTTCTCTCTCTTCCTACTATTCGCTAACCCCATAACTCTCCTGTTACTATCTTTGCTACTTAAATGATATTTCTACAGCTTAAACCGAATCGAAAAAGGGGGAAGGCTAATACACACACACGCGCGTGCGCGCGTAAATTGAGCTAGTATATACGGTATATGCGGTAGTATACATACAAAAAGGAGTAAACTATATCGATTATACGGGTTACGGATTATCAAAGGTTTGCTTTAGTATGCTTAAATAGGCTTTCATAGCTGATTCATGTTATAAGCATCATTCGCGTTAGAGCTTTAGCAGCAGGTAGTAGGCAGCAACATGCGTGTATAATAAGAATGCAAAACTAACACTTTCAGCACACTTTACTGGAGAAGAAATGGGGGAGGCAAACCAGTACGTAACTAATTCCATGTGGCTTTCCCTCGCGTTACGACGACCTCCTCCACATCCCACGGGTGCCACACATGGGCAGCAGCGCAGTAGCAGTAATACTACCAAGAAAGGAGGTAGAAAATACGTTTCACTAGTAGGACAAAAAAAGGAACCAAGTTGAACGTTCCCTTCATTTCTTCTTACGCTTCACTTCACTTCACTGTTTTGTTCTGCTTCTTTCACAACTGATTTCTTTACCCGGTTTGGAAACATCTTCAATGCGCGTTTGCTTCTCAACGCCAACCCAACTTCTTTTTGGGATAAAAATCAGTCATTTTGGTTCCACATCGCCTCTCTTTACACTATTTTTGTTTTATTCCTTCTTCTGTTTGTTTGTTTGTTTGTTTATTATTATTATTTTACTTTCTTCTCTTAAACGTACGCTTCTTCCACTTTCGCTCCGCCTTGCGCATGTACACAATTCGCTTTTCGGTATGGGGAGAGGAGGGGGTTTGTTTGGGAGGCTTAATTAATTTGCTAATTACCGTTCTGATGCATATTTCAATGTAATGTAGTTATTATGCACATAGTTCAATTACAATATGGATCTTAGATTCCAATCCCTCTCTTTCTCTCTGTGTGCTGTCTCTGCTCGTTGCACGTGGTGCACGAGAGTCGGTTTCTGTTGTTGTTCTCACTATCTATTTGCATCATCCTTATCATCATCATTTTCATCGTGTTTGTGTGCATTAGCTTCAATTGATTTGTTTTTTTTTTACTAGACTTTATTCACACTATATACCGCAACACACGTTTGCTAAATTCAGACTATTGCAATATGGTAGTTTTCGTTTACGGTTTTGGTTTTTTTGGTTTCTGTTGTTTCGGTTGTTCTTATGTTTTGTTGATTTGTTTTTCCTGTTTTCACTTCTTTATCTCTTTTTTTGTTTTGATTTTTTTGTTTCCATTTTCATTTCATTTTCCTCTTTCACTTCGGCAGTGTGTGTATATGTATTTGTGTAAAGGGGTTTCATTCTTTTCAACTACATTGCTTCTTCGAAACACAAGGTGAAACTGGAAATAGAAGGAACATAGGTTAATTCTTCTTGTTTTTTGTGTGTTTTCTGCTTCATTTCTCCCATTACATTGATTAAGATTAAGAAGTAAGATAGAATGCATAACAGGTTAGCCCCCATTGATTTGATTTGTTTTGAGGGTCAAGTATTTAAATGATTTTGTAAAAAAAAGGGGATAAAAGGAATAATAACCAATATTTTGTCTTCCTTTTCTGCTTCGTTGCTTGCTTTTGTCTTCCATTTTTAAATGTGCTTTCAATGCTGGGTGTATGTAGTTTTGGAGGGACAAACTGTACACCACACCACGCCTAACAATTGTTTCGTTTTACATCTCCTTCCATTTCATTATTATTTTGTAACTAGGATTGCTACCTGTTTTGTTTGTTTCATATTCAAAATGCAACTTATTCTCCCAAACGCTTCTTCTCTCTCTCTCTCTCCCTCTATAATCATCTCTTTGCTCGCCTGGATGTCTACGCGGTACTAGTATTTAATTGCGAGTGTAACATTTCCTTGCACCAGGTAATTTCATTTGCAACACAGCAACAAGTGGTCGCTTGCGAGATGAAGTGGGAACAGAGGGAAAGGGAGCACACAATTTATAATACAATTTCTATAAACGATGGTTTTAGTTAGTTTGTGCTTACAAAAAAAAATCTCAAAATATACCACACACCGCCGGCCCCACCATCACCAGCACCCAGCGTGTGGATAGGAGTGTGTATATGTGTGGGTGTGATGACGGTCGGGTTGGTTTTCTTTTGCGTAATATTTTGCGTAATGAAATCGAATCCTTTCTCCGCTAAAGCTGCTATTAGTTTCTATTAGCAATTTCTAGTAACTCTTTATCGATAGTAAAATATCTGCTGTGAACCGTGTTCGAGGGAGGAAGAAAAGGGTAAGAGTACAACAAAAGAATATATAATAATATAAAAAAGGCTTCATCGTCGCTTCTCCAACTCCAACCCGGAAGATTAACCTGATTGCTGGACAGAGGAAGGGAACCACCATTCAACGCCCTTTTGCATCCTTTTAGCTTTCACACAATTTCATTCATAATTCTATAGCGCACCTTCTTTCCCCTAACCTTACAGAGCACAACGTAAAATTGCTTTAAAACACGGCTTAACGACCTGTGTTTGCGCGGCGCCTTTATGTTTCCACTATTCTGGGAGATTGAGAGTTTAGAAGAACAGGAAAGGACAGGATGTTTTCCTACTAGCGCTTATCGCCTGAGTCGAGCAGTTTAAAAACAATCAGCAAAGGAAAAGCTCCATAAACTGAGGGAAATAAACAAATGTAAAGTAATCCCTGGCGGAAGTGGTTCTGTTCGTTGGAGCGTTGGAAGAAAGACGGAAAGTAAAACGGAAGAAAGGGCTTATAGTTGAAATTCGTTATTCTAATCTTTTCCTTGGTGATTTGTTGTATGTAGTTGTAACACACACACACACAGACACACAGACTCTTCCCTACCTATCTCACGCACCTTTGTTTTCTCTTTCTATGCACTCACGCACGCATTGTTCGGAACAAATTGCCTTTTCTTGATGTTTACGCTAGACTACGGGTTAATTAGTTTTGGAGATGCACTCTCCCCTTCGATGCTGCTTCCTTCTTTACGCCCCGTTTTGCTTCATCGTTCTAAATGGTGTCTCTCTCGTCCTGCTGCAGCACATCTCTTAGGTGACGAATTTCCTATAACTGCTATAATCCTCCAGTGTTGGCCTGGAATGGCGAGAAAGAGAGATGGATTAATGATTTGCTGTAAAAATAGCACTCCCCTTAAAGGTTCACCACTCACTAAGAGATGGACATTTCCGGATACACATCCATCATTTCGTCCTGTGGCGAGGGCCGCGGCGCGAACGGTTGCAGATGGGGCGGCGTTCGTCGCGAGATGGAGGCCGCATTGAACGGGCGGCTACCGGGTGGACCACCGCTAACACCGGCCGCTCCACCAGCCGGTTGCGTCTGATTGTGAGGTTGCTGAGCGGACGACGGCTGCTGCTGCTGCTGCTGGTTCGGTGGCACCATTTGACCTCCTCCCCGATGCACGTGCGGATGATGGTTGTGCATGTTTTGATGCGGGGCCATCTTCCAGGCGCCACTGCTCCCACTGCCATTCTCCATCGGCGTTGCTCCTGTCGCTCCGGCCGCGCCCATCATTCGACTGCTGCCGGCACCGTGGTGGTGGTGGTGCGCACTACCGTGATGGTGATTGTGCTGATGGTGCTGGTGCAGGTTGTGGCGGTGCATGCGACGGGGCGACCGGGGCATCGTGATGCGCGACTGCATGTCCTCCAGCACGGATGGGGCGACGTACGTGAAACCCTGCGAAAAATGAAAAAAAAGCGACATTAATTAATGGACTCTATTTGACACATTTCACCTTTCATTGATTCTCACCTGGAAGATAAGATTGACACTCTCACTCAGCGTCGTTTCATCGGGCGAATCCACCGGAATCTCTTTCGTGAACTTGGTATCAAACTGCGACACATCATCCTCACTGGCCTGTGATACGATAAAAACAACACCGTTCGTCTGAAAACCCTTCTAAAAGTCAACACTTGTTCGCCTTTCGTTGCACTTACAAGCACTGGTTTGATCGGTGGATCTAGCCTTCTCTTGACCACATCGTCCCAGTTGACGTTCTTGAAGAAGGGATGTGCCCGCACCGCCTGCCCATCGGTCGGCCCGCTGCCGAGGCGCTGCGACACCTGCCGCTTCATCAACCGGCGGATGAGATCGCGCGAGTCCGGCGTCAGGTAGCCCGGGATGTTCAGCTTATCCTTCAGTATAGCGTCGACCGTCTTCTTTCGATTGTCCGCACAGAACGGGGGCTGCAAAACATTGACCGAACCGGCACTGTATCAAAAAGGCCTGTTTTTCTTCTTTGTTTGCCCGCTTAACGAGCGCTTACCATTCCCGTCAGCATGTCGAACATGAGGGCACCGAGCGACCACCAATCGACCGCTTTGCCGTGTCCGCTGCGTGTTAGAATTTCCGGTGCCCTATCGAAAGAAAACAAAAAAGGAGAAGCATATTAGCATTCAAACTTCGGTCCGGCTGTAATGGATTGAGGAAAGGGCAAAAAAACTCCACTCACATGTACTCGATCGTACCGCAGAACGTGTGCGTTACAATGCCCTCCTGGATGTGTTCCTTGCACAGGCCAAAGTCGGTCAGCTTCACGTGGCCCTTCGCATCCAGCAGCACATTTTCCGGCTTCAGATCCCGATAGATGATGCCCAGATTGTGCAGATGCTCCAGGGCGAGAATGATTTCACATAGGTAGAAGCTGAAAGAAAATAGGAAAGCGATTAATTAGGCGATTTAGCATTGATTTTGCTGCTTTTCTCCGGCCGTACGTACCATGCAGTGTCTTCCAAAAATATTCCCTCGCGCTCTAAATGCATGAACAGCTCGCCGCCGCTCAAGTATTCTAGAATTAAATACAACTTGCCACCGGTCTGGAAGGCGTACACTAGCTCTACGATAAAGGGATGCTGAAAGGGCAGAGGAAAGGAATCCCACATTAATTCAACCAGTACTTCAGTTTCAGCTACAAGCTAGAATGCAACCCACTTACCCTAACCGCCTCTAATATGTTACGCTCGGCGCGTGTGTGGGCTGTGTCTTTTTGATTTCTAACTATCGACGCCTTCTTTAACACCTTCATCGCGAAGTACGAGTTTGCATCAGCACCAGTGGTTTTTCTGACCTGAAAACGAAGCAATAGAAAGGCGTTGAAACACATCATTGATTACACTTGCACACTGCGGATCTCGCTCTCTCTCTCTCTTCACCCGGCCAGGAATAACACTTACTTGGAAGACTTTACCGTATCCGCCTTTGCCTAATACTTTCTTTAGCTCAAAATCCTGCGGTCCTAGCTTGATTCGTCCGGGGTTTATAATATCTTCCGACAGTGGTATCGTTTCAGATCCTTCGGTTCTGGGGGTAAGAAGAGAAAGCGCGTAATGTTAGCCCATATGCTCATCAGAAAGGCACTCAACATTGATGTCCGTGTCCGGGGTGGGTATACTTACTCTAGATTTGTGTTGATGTGAAGTTCGGGTTCCAGATCGACCTGATGAGGAGCGGGGAAAATGAAAGAAAATTGTACATTATTATGTGCCATTAGCAGCTTGTTTCATTATTATAATTGTGAAGAGATAGGTTTTTATTGCTCAATAAATGCAAATGCGCCATTAAGCCTTAATATGGCAAAAAGATAGTATGCGTCAATGTTTTAAATACGAAACAATAATTACTTTTCAATAATTTTCAACATTTTTATCCTAAACTGACCCCCTTGCAACTCATCCCCTACAATCCATCACACTCGCGACAGCCACACATGAGAATGTGAGGAAAATCCGCATACATGCTCTATAGATAGAAACCACAGGTCGTCGACAGCGCGCCCGGCCACAGTTGTGCATTTTCCGCAACAAAGGGGGAACACACACAAACCCGGAAACCCTCGCTCTAGCTCTACGCTCGCCTTGTTGTCTCTCGGGTGTTCGAGACAGAATGCATCCCTGCCTGCCATCAGACATCGCGAGTCATTGACCTCCGCAGACTCCAGACAGAACATTCAGAAGTTTCCCTCTCCCGGGGTGTCCCTCGCATTTTTTTCCGGATTGTATTTCATTTGTCCATTCTCGCTTCTCAATGTGTCACACAGCCACAGCGTCGACGGGTCGTCCCTCCTCATTTTTCCGAATAGAGTAAATGTGCAACGATTTGTTTTCAAACCGTGTGACGCGTTGCTGCACTGCGATTGCATACATTTAGGGGCGAGCACACGTGCGCTGCACTGTGAGTCCGCTAGAGTTCTAGTTGGCCATGAGAACGGTCATTTTGAAATTATTCTAAAACTGCTATCAAGCAGATGATGTCACGCAGATTGCATAATTTAAGGCGTTTTTTCTCCATTGGACTTGCAATCTAAAGAGGGAAATGGTAAAAAATAGAATCTAATCGCAAAATGGGACCCGGCGCCGCGCAGTAAAAATAACACACTGCACAAACACACACCGCCGGACGGGTGGTAATGTTTAATGCCTTTTTGTACACCTTTTTACACTCCCTCCGCTGTGGTTATCAGTAACAAGCAGTACCAACAGCAACAGCAGGGAGAGCAAGGTCAACCCAAAGCAGAAGCCCGTGTGCATTCCTTGTGTACATGGCACTGGCTTCTCTTTATCACCTCTCCATACACAGCATGTGGGGAAATGTAGCGCGACTGTGGCTGCGGGGCTCCGATGATGGATGGGCCTAGTGCCTGCTGTTAGTTTTGTGCGACTGGCCGCGTAAAGTGAAAATATAAACGCGCTCTTTCTGCTTCCGCGGGGCCGGTAAATTTGCTCATTATCATCCAAATCTCAACCAGCTGGACCTTCAACGGAAACGGTGTTACAAAAACATGAAGCCAGAATCATCAACTGGCCTATCAATACTGCCCTTCTACCTCTTCAATTGTACCAAAAATACGTAACCCATGCGATTGAAGTCGAACGCGCGTCGTCTTATGTCGTCAGAGCCTAAATTTCGCCTTGCACACGCAGCAGCAGCAGTTCGATCGTGCACAGACGCTAATGGGCCAAACAAACACGCTGCAATTATCAATCAAACGCTACCCAGATATAGTTATGCTTAGGAGGAGCGTTTGGGTTGGGTTTTGGGTTTGATTGAGCAAGCGTGAAACCGACCGATTCCCAAACATCTTACACCCTTTGAAACCCTGAAGTCTCCCCATACTCCCATCAATTGACGTCGTCGTCTTCGTCGTCATCGTCTTCCCTCAAACCGAATCAGTGCCCTACTACTGCTGCGCAAATACAACATCATAACCCACAGAATGTAAATGCCCCCTCACCAATGTTTTGACCCTGAAATTATCTAATCACACACACACACACACACACTCTTCCCTGCGCCCGCTGTGTCCGTGCTTAAGTGTCCATCAAACTTCTGCAATCTTTGGACATTGGGATGAACCAAGGAGAGGATAGGCCAACGGGCAGTGAAGAGGTTGGGTGCATACAGGTCGAAAGCAGTACTTGAAGCGAAAAACTGGGAAACTTCAATTAATTGAAGTATCGGAACCCACTCGAACTTAACAATCTGCATCCTGGCTGTCCGTCTGTCTCTGCCTGTGTTTGTGTTGATCCGAATTCCCCGAGGGGGTGACAGCTCCGACACGAGTTTGGGACGTCAAATGAGTATTATTTAATAAAGGAGAGTGTTAGAAAAATCAAACTAAATTCAAATCATTTTTCTAGAAGCTCCCAGTCCTTGCCATATAGAACACGTGTATGGGAGCCCCTCCCCAGTGTGTGTGTGTGTCGTCTAGAGGAAAAAACCTTGTAAGGTTATTGACATTACTTCCGAAACCGTGCACACACACTCACATCGTCCCGCGTCCGTTCCGTCCATCATGTGTTTGGTGGTGGCCCCTTATTCCTACGGGATACAAACACAGCAGAGCAGCGCGACACGACGACGACTACCACCACCACACAAAGCCGCTGTATATGACACGGAGGGCGCGCACCGGGGATGATGACAGCAGTAATAGTAGCGCTGGCCAGTTCTACTACTACTAATACTAATACTACTCCACTACCTCTATTACTGTGGCGTAAATGTAGCGCGCTATAAATGCTATAATACAGTGTTTTTGCTGCGGTCTGGAGTGAAACAAAATACAAGCGCAAGCGTGTCTCTTCTCTCTATGGATGTGTGTGTATGGGTTATCTGTTTGTTTTTCCCATTTTTTCCCGCCCTTTGCTATCGTCGCATTTGGGGGAGAGTTGGCGGGGAAATTTGATCTTATTGATTTCTTCTAAACGACAGGCCAGTAAACGACGCTCAAGGGATCTGGGGAAGAGGATAGAGACTACGACCTCCCCAAGGCACGGCGTCGACTTGCGTGTGAGACGGGATTTCTTTCTAGAAATTCTTTCCTGATTTGGGTTTTCAAACACGCAAGCTACGCAACCTCAACCATTCCTTTTACTGAGAATTGCTGATCGTCCTTGGAAGCCATATTTCTATTGGTTGCAATTAAAACGACTCCGTGGAGTCCCCGATTACTTCCGGGTGTGTATACACAAGTGTGCTAAATGTGTTAAGTTTTGGGGGTGAAAATAGGCCCCATCCCCCCGCAAAAAAAAAACACATGTTGAGCTTCCTCGCTGCCACAGAGAAGAGACCGCCCGCAAAAGGGTTGGAAGAGTGCGAGCCCAACACCAAAACCCCGCGAACTACACTAAATCGTGCAATTCTTATTTTTGTTCCCACTTTCTTTCCCCTTCCCAAACAGTGTTGTGTTTTTGGGGAGGACAATTTTAGAACACTGTTACCCCACTGTGTGTGCACGAATGTAATTCTGTATTCTGCCACAAACTAATACCATTCGCTTCACATTGTTTCCCCCCCAAAAGCGCTCCACTAAAGGTATGCGCGACCAAGGCAAGATGTGTTGTGTTGTGAATCGACGCTCATGTTGCGACGACGGCGACGGCAGCACCACAGTCTCGAATTGCTTCCACAAAACCCCTTGTTGGGAAGAGGAGTGGGAGTGGGGGGGGGGATGGCGGTGGCGATAAATTTTTGGCTGCGTCAAAATATTCCACTTGTGCGCTACCTTGAACTCGCGCGCGGCCGTACACAAGTCTGCGCCGCCCGGCCCGGCCCGGCGCGGCGTGTTGCGTTATCGTTCGATGAACGTCTTTTCCTTCGCGCCGACTTCTTTGCTTTTGAGTGTGTCTTGGTAGTAGAGTTTGGTGCGCGGTCGGGTCGGTCGTCGTCGCCGTCGCAGTTGGATGACTTTCCGAACGAACCCCTCGGCGAAGGAGGAGGAGGAGGAGCAGGTTGGTTGGTTTGGTTGGTGCTCTGGTGCGGAAACGCGGAAGCACGCAACAATCCAACAGCAACGGAAACCACCTTCTCTCTCTCCTAATCGAATGACAAGGTTGGTAGCAGCAGTAGGAAGGCCAGTATCTTGTTACCAATACACTACCACCGTAAGACTTGGGTGGCGACTTGGAAGACGCACCGTACGCACCAACAAAAGCTCTCTTTTGGACACATTTTTTGAAGAAGCAAACACACCCGCGGACTGAAGGGTTTGATTGTGTGTGGATGTGTGTGTGTGTGTTTTTTTTTATTGGCCCCAAGTTTGAGTTTGCAAGACTAACATTGGGAAAATCGGGCACCCAATAAATTTATTCGGCGAGGGCCAAGTTTCGCATGGCTGCTGCTGCTGGTGCTGCACCAACCACAAAAGTAATATTCAATGTATTTTATTGGTTCTGGTCGTGTTGGTCGGTAATTAGGCGTGTTGGCTAAATATCCGGGCACAAGATGATTCATCGAAAGGCACCCGCCTTCAGAACATCCTAAAATAATTCGATTAGACCACGAGATGGCATGTAAAGGAGGATTTTAATATATCAAAAGCTTTAAGCTGTACCATTATTGCATTAAGAAGCTTCTAGACGGCAGTAGGATCAGGTGGAGCGATACTGTCATTGGAAGGTACATCGCTTGGCAACTGACACGTCCTGAGATCAAATCTTACTACAACCAGCACTTCAATATATGTGATAATATCATTTCTAATTCACAAAAAAGAGTGATATTGGAATGGAAAAGACAGAAAAACGTTCTTCAAAAGACACACGACAGCATCATAAACTGTCTCTCTCCAACGATTATGTAGTCCTAACACGTACTAATGCAGATACCAACTTTCCAAAGCGAGTAAAGGAGAGTACACTGCCACTATCATTTTAAACTTGTAGTCGTCACAACGACGACAACCGCCAGCCCCCTCACAAGCCCCCTTCTTACGCACATGCGCGCGCCAACAACTCCAGAGTAAAAGCACAACATTTAAAGCATTGTCGAAGGATGCGCTTCAGACATTCTTTTTAGGATCTGCTCTTTAACAACTCTCTTTAACATCCAGCATACGGGAGATTAAGATGAGAGCAAGCAATGAGTTACATTCAAGCACTGCAAAAACCCAACTCCAATGCAACTCTTCCGTTCACTCTTGGGGTTGCTTCTTCTACTATCGTGTCCACCATTCCCCGTACACATTGTCCACAGTGGTTTCTCGTCCGTGTCTTATCATCGCAAAAACGAGCTACCAACACACAGAGTTCGCGACATGCGCTAATCATCAATGTACATACAGACACACGCACACGCACACTGAAACGTGCGCTTTTGGTGTTTAGTTTCCGCCTGGCGCCTATCGTACGCGCTAGCAACACCCATCGGTGTTGACAATGTCGGGGGGCAGAGGGGTGTAATAGGAAGCGAGTCCTTGAACTGGGACAACCCGGGGTACACGTGTACCAATATTTAACAGTGCGTCGGGTTTCCTCAAAAAAAAAAGAAAAAGAACTAGAACAAGTGCCATTTAAACTGACGCAAGACGACAACTCATGGGGGCTTTTGAAAAGCAATCTTTCAATTACAAACCAAAGTATTTGTTCTTATCACCAAGCTGTGCGTCTTCGTCTGTGTACCTCCCCTACCTGAAACGAGCGCTATTCAAGTAGTCAAACAATCGTAAAAACTTATCGACCACCCGCAACGTGCGTCTGTGTTGTTGAAGAGAGAGAGAGAGACAGTGACAGAGAGAGAAATCCCACTCAATCGATTGCATTCACAGGAGAGCAGTATAATAAACAAAAATACAATAAAAACAAACGTGCCAAGATAGATGATTGGCGACTCCACCATAGCGCTGGGGTCCATAAAAAAGGCTCATCAGCTTTTTACGACATTGTATCGAAACCGCACGACACGGTTTATTGCAAAAATATCACCTTTTTTAGCGAAACTATATAGTATTTTCTTAAATTTCACTTAAAGTGAGTGAAAATTGTAACTGGAAACAATTGTTTAAAAATAAGAAAATACTGCCACTATTAGTAAAAACACACTTAATAACAATATCTCTCTCTCTCTCTCCCTATACCTTTCTCTGTCCTCCCGGTATGTCTTCTAAGCTCCACTGTTGCAATAGTTATGGCGTAGTAATAAAATCGTGCCAGCTAGTTTGTAATTAAATTTGCAACGATTTGTGAGCCAGCCGTCTCTCGCCTCCCCCTGCGCTTCCCATCCACATCCACCTCAACCTGTTACACAAAGCATGCAAGGAAGTACGCAAAAAGGTACCATTCTCTACTTGCGTGTGGCGAGTGAGGTGTGTTTTATATTTACGTTTATGATCACACGCGCACACATTAGTGAGAAATGGGGGGTGATATGAGGAGGAACCCCTTCTTCTTTCTGCTCCTCTAACGAACAAATTGAACTCGCACTAGAACTGTTTGTTTGTTTGTTTGTTTGTTGCCTTTCACATCTCTCTTTTTCTCACTCTCTCTCTCTCTCTCTCTCTCACTCTCTCTCCTGCTTATCTCCTCTCCTATTAACCCCTGCAGGCTCTTCAATTCTTGTCCAATCATAATCATAACTCTCCTTTCGCGCTTACTGCGAGCCACTACATTGCATGAAGTTGATGCGTGTGCAATTGCACCACCAACACACACCATTACACAGGCGGCGCACTCTCTCTCTGTGTGCACTCTTTTGTTGTTGTTTTGCTTCGCGTACACACATCGGAGTACACACCACGCGTTGCGTTGCCCTTTCCTCTGTTCCATCCACCCTACTACTGCCGACCATTCATTAGACCGGTGAGTGAGCTGGCTCCCGTTATGATGCACACCACCCCATGAGTGTTGCAGTGCACTACCCAAACACACACACTCTTGCGCACTACAGTGTAGTGGGGTTGTACACTGAAGCGGCAATTGCAGGCGGAAATACGCGGAGAAGGTCACGCGCGCAAAGAGCTTGATGACGTAAGAAGCGGAGAGGAGTTTTCTCATACTCCTTCTTTATACCACCCATCCACCCACCCACACACACCGGTTATTGTGGCGGCAGCTCACGATCGATTCGTGTGTTTGTTTATGTGTGTGTGTGTCTGTCTATATTGAGCCATCCGTCTCGCTCTTGCATTGAGGCCACGGCATACACACACACACACACGGTGACCTCATTCTCAGCCGCCGTGGCAACGATTTCGATTGCCACCATCATGCCGATGCAATGATGACGACACACCACACACCACACCGGGCTATGTTCAGTGGTGTTTTTGTGTGTGCTTTTTTTTCGGTACACTCGTACAAAATGCAACACCACACCGAGTGCGGCGCACATTTGTATGAGAGAAAGTGAACTGAAAAATGCAACTCTCCCACACGAGGTTTTAGTTACAGCGCGAGGCAAGCGCAATTATGCGCTTGAAACGGTGCGCGCTGTTGGAGCATATCACAGTTGTGTTGTTGCAAAAAAAGGTCAATTTGCGTGTGGCGGGTGCATCGTGACACAAACATGCACAATTCGTGAGCTGTAGAGCCCACAGTGACGACGACGATAGTGTCGTGCAGTGCGAACAATACCCAGAAAGTAGGCGATGATTAATAGGGAAAGGGATTTTTGATTACCACAGCAGAAGCAGCCGTTACACAGTAGCAGCAGCTGCTGCAGCGAAAAAGATAAATGATGAAACACACCTTTGGAAAAGACGTTAAAGAGATATAATTTATTTTTAAATAATCTAAAAAATCTTTATAATAAAGCAGCAAACTCTAGGGGAAAGAGAGGCAAAATGGACCTGTTAAGGATTTTGGTGCGGTCCCGTGGTACAGTCATCAACTCGAACGACCCCGTCATGGGTTCAAACCCAAAATGGACCGTCCCCCCATAGCAAGGATTGACTATCTGGCTACGTGGTAATGAATTAAGTCTCGAAAGCCTGTATAGGCCGACATGTCCGCGTAGGACGTTACGCTAAATAGAAGAAGGATTTGGTCTGTATCTTATTGGTTAAAGCACTTTACACTGTTATTTTGACGTCAATCGATACTTCGACGTCTTATCAAACAATCAGACGTTTACGCATTAATAACAAATATATATGTTTAAAATGCATTTTAAAAATCAATGTCAAACGTCGTGAAAATGTATTGTGTGGGGCAAAATGGTCTTACACACGAAATGTCAAAACACATCATAACAAATGGGCAAAATGGACCACAACATTGAGCTTAAGGCTTTGGTCTAAGCTCTTGCATGTTGGTAGAATTGTGAGAGTATTTATACAATTTAACATTAGTATTTAAGTGTTTTGTTCAATAATTTAGTCAAACCGTGGAATATTTCAATAATTCACGTGTTTTCAGTAGTTTTTCATGTCGGTATAGTATACATACAGCACAGTTCTTTTATGTTAAGCTAGTATATTGTAGCGGCCTTAGCTTATACCACAGCCTCATCATTTTGCACGTGTCAAAACATACCGACCATTTTGCCCCCAAGTGAAACATTTTACAAAATTGAACTTTGAAATTTTTACATTTAATTAGGTTATGAAACGAAATTTGAAATTTTCAATATAATATGAAAATTTTCAATATTAGGTTATGAAACGTTCATGGTGGGCTTTAAACATTCTATTGGAATTTTTTTCTATCATTAGAAACCAGTAGAAATGTGTTAATTTTAGTTAATAATGCAGGTCGCCCCACCTAACCATTTTGCCCCAGGTTCCCCTACATTTAATGCTTTTGTCTCGGTTTACGATATCAACTAAAAAAAAAAATAAAGATCTCGAACTGGTTGCTTGAATGTTTCAAGAAGTAATAATATGTAAATTTGTATCAATCTTCATAAGAATCACAATCAATGTATATTTTGTGATCCAATCGCTCAAACCGATTGTAAACTTTGTGTTTTATATATACACCACACCACTCGCTCAGTGTACTTTCTCCGCACACATTACTCTACTTTTGCCTTATTTTCACCCTATCCCTCCTCTTCCTTGCATTGCCCGTCCAGCCCAAGGCAATCGAAGCAAGAAACTGCAGGCACTTTTTGCACTTGCAACCACCTGCAACGTGCACCCGGGATGACGCAGGACACACACAGACGACAATGTGTTGTTATGGACACAGAGCAGCAGCAGCAGCAGCAGCTTATGTGTTTGCATTTGCGTCAGAGAAATGGGATACAGATTTCTGTGAAAATGGTAATTGTTCGATTAAACTTCGACAAACACGTGTAGTAAACTCCCTGTCAAGTCAAGTTGGGTTGTGGGTCAGAAGAGCAAAGGTTCAGACGGGGCAAATGGACCATTTCGTCGTCTCTCACACGTACCAAAGTGTTAGTACAGGAAGATAATAGTGTAGCTGGTGCCGTACAACTGCTTCCTCCTCCTGTTTATCTAAACTACATTGTAAAGGGCGGAAGTGTGTGTGTGTGTGTGTGTGTGTGTGTGTTTGTTAGGTCGCAATTTAAACAAGATAAAATACAAGATTGATTCGTAAAGCTTGTGTTGAGCCCCAGAGTGCCCGGAAAGGAGCACATTAATTAAGGTGGGGACGACACAAAATAACGGACAAATTGAAATTTAATTTAACGTTTATATTGAGCCAAATGAGGCACCGAAAACGAAAAAAAGAAGGTGAGATAATTAGGTTTGCACAAAATTAATACGGCCTTTTTCGGGCTCGAGCATGCTGCAGCAGCGGGATTCCTCCATTTTCTCTCTCTCCCTCTCTCTCGACAGACAGCTGTGCGTAGAGTGAAACAGTTATTTGAGGAATGCGAATCAGCGGAAACTGTGTCACAACGGCAGTGCGAAGGGGGGCCCATCATCATCGCGGCTCACACACGCGCCCGAGAGAGCTCAACACTACTGGGTGTGTGTATGTGTGACCTACTGATACACATTCCGACCCACGGGGCAGTCGATCGGCCCCCGTGTGTCAAGAAAGAGAAGGAAACTTTCAATTTCTTGTGTAATGGACGACAGACACACACACATACGTATATTTAGCCCAGAGCAGGAGTTGTAGTGCAGTGTGCAACTTGTTCCTGTTTCAGCAACAAATAACGCCCAAACGCCCTTTGCTCACACCACGCACGGGAGACACGCACGCACGAAAACGCACTTGATTCAAGCGGGAAAAAGGTAAAGTTGGTACGCAAATTGGTTCTCTTCAAAGCACACAACCAACCACACAGCCGGTAATAAGTATGCGCCTGATTGATTATTCAATAGCAACTATAACTTTGTATGAGGGATGGTGCAAAGAACCCCCCCATCCCATATCATGGCGGTGGGGATACGAAAAGAATCAGGTTTTGTTTTTGCTTTTCAATCGACTCTTGCATCGCGTGCATTAATAGGACGAGTTTTTTTTATATCTCACAACCAAACCCTCCCCCTGATTTTTACAAACCGGGAATCATTCGTTGGAAAAGAAGTTTTGAGATAAGCGCAATATCTTATCGTTAGACGGTTGCTGCCACACACGTTGGTTCCATCAAATCCATTCGGCTCGTGTGTGCTTGCTGGTGGTGGTGGTGGTGGTGCAGCACATGAAACACTTTAAAAGCACACGCACACGCGATAGGTACACGGAGGGGGAGCGAACCCACGAGCACTTTTTGCGCTGTTTCGTATTGCAAGAAGTCTTTAAGGGCGAGCTTTTTTATTGTTTCTTAACAAATTCAACAAACAAAATAGGTGAACCGATCGCTTGAAGCAGGAATTAATCAAGTTTCTCCTCAAAAAAAGTATTTACAGAGGTGTTTCAATGTTTAAGCAGGAGTCGTAGTAAGACTGTTTCAGATTATATCACACATTTATCAATGTTAACCACAATTCTTCAAAATCCAATCGCGTCATATTCTTATTAGACAAACCAAATTCAAACAGAATTCAACAACAAGATAGGATTGTGATTTCATCTTCCATGTAATTGTGACATCATGTCGTTTGTTAGCTGGACTTTGAATTCTTAGCAAATGCATTTGTCATGTCAAAGAAACCATTGGGGATTTCAATATTAAAAACGTTACGCTATTATGAGACAAATATGCAACCAAAATAGTTTTCTCCTTCTCACACAACTTGGTTTCATGTCCAAGATATCGTTCCTATTCCAACATTTAACGTAGAACGGTACCCTCCCCTTTTCCCATCAACAGCCGTGTGGAGTTGTTCCGTGGCATAATCGCATGAATCAATCCAACCGACAGGAACATAGACACACACAAACACACCGAAATCGTTGTTTGGTCGTTTGCCTTCACTATTTCTCTCTCTCTCCCTGCCTCTCTCGCTCGTTATGTTGGCACCGTTTTTTCGTCTAACCCGTCCTAACCATTCGTCATTGACCTACTTTTGTCAGTTGGTCTCTAGTTCTTTTTTTTTTCCTTCACCCTTCCATCTGTGGGGGTAAAAGGGGAGATGGAGATGGAGCGCAGTCGTGCCTAGAGAGACAGCAGGGGGTGTTATGTATGTGAGAGACTTGTTTTTTTTTGGGGAGGGAGGGTTGGGGCTTTTTTGATACACGCAACGCACACAGTTTGGAGCAACGGCAACGGTTCCCCTCAGAAGACCACACCATTGGTCGCCCTTCCTTGGGTGTGTTTGTGTGAGTATTTGTGTGTTGGTAATCAGTTGATGTGATAAAAAACGAGACCTTCCCTTGACTAGAGAGATTTCAACTTCCCTTTTCGAAGGTCCAACAAGAATGTTGATTCTATCAATTCCAACTTAAATACTGAAGGAACAGTGGCAAATAATACAACAATACTTCCCATTACGTTTCATTTACATCATAAAGTGCGATCAAAATCTTAATTTAGAGTAAGCCATTTTCCAGGGAAAATCCCTGACGAAAGCAAAGGTAATTAATTGCTCAACAGGGTGAATGATTCACTGAAGCACAACTAAGCAGCAAAAACAGCTCATTGTGACTCATAAATTTTCCCCCAAAACAGTCCCCGCGTTCAATGACAGCCGGTAATATGCCGGCCGGCAGACGAGAAAAATTCCTTAAATGATTCCACACAAATACGCCACCACCACCCATAACGATGATGATGATGGTTGCCGAAAAGCCGGAAAGGAAACGTCGTACAACGCTCAAAAGCAAGCAGCAGCTAGAGGGGAGAAGAGGAAGACTTCTTTTTCTAAAAATAATCTACCGGGATGGGACCAACAGAAAAAAAGGAAGGAAACAACCAACGCAAAAACGGAAGCATCTCCCGTGCTCGCTACTCTGTTGGCGACAAATCCCACACCACATCCTCTATATTTAGGGCGACACTAAACACTGCTAAGACCCAGAGAGCTCACCATGGTCTACTAGAGAGAGAAGGAGAGAGTGAAAGAGGACCCGGAAAGGAGCAGGAGCAAAAAGGATGAGTTTAGGAAGGATGGAACTCTTTGCGTGGCGCAATAATTGCAAGACAAGGGTGGAGGAGGCTGCAACCAGAGCATAAATTGCTACCCACTCGCCCAAGTCCAGAGACTCGTGGGTGGGTGGGTGTGTGTGTGTGGGAGAAAGGTTTTACAGAGAGTAAACGGTTGCACGGAATACATTGTCATCTTATGTTTCGAGGACGACGGGGAGATCTCCATGCCATAGAAATGGAGCTTAACCGACGTCGTGTACTACACTACACTACCTGCTGCTGTTGCTGCTACCACTACTACCCACTACTACTACACCTTCCTGGCAGCCGGAGGTATTTTTAGGTCCCAATCACGCGCTAGACGGCGCCACACGTCGCTTCTATTATAATTTCAGACAGAGGATCCGCCGTGCGTCTGCCAAATCGCTTTGTGCTCCCAATAATACAACAACACGGCGTTGGCTCGATTGCGGGAAGTTGCGTTTGTACGTGGGTGGATGGCTGACTTGGTTGCAGTACATGGTATTATGTGTGTGTGTGTGTGTGTGTGTGTGTGTGTGTGTGTGTGTGTGTGTGTGTGTGTGTGTGTGTGTGTGTGTGTGTGTGTATGTATGTGTGTGTGTGTGTATGTGTGTTTTGGTGCATAAATTTAGCTACGTGCGATATTCGACACCTAGACCAGGCCGAAAGGAGAGCTTCCCTGCGAACCCACGCGCGGCCACGACGGTGATATGAAACGGTAGCACGCACCAGTTAGCCGGTAAGGGAGGAAAAATGATACAGACACAGGGGAGAAGAAAAAATCAATCGATTTATCGTTTGCTGATGTTCGATAGAGTCGATTAATTAAATCATGGGAAAATGTGTGTGTGTGTAGTACGAGAATAAATGTGACGGCTCCTGTTCAGCGGGTGAGATGAGTTACACGTGACGTTTAGTAGCATTTAATGCGTGTTTTTTTGAAACCAAATACATTGGATCCAACTAAAATCTGATATATTGGAGGTTTAATACAAAAAAAATACAAAATTATAGACACATTTTTGATGGAATATCAAATCCAATACATATGACCTCACAAAGTTCTCATTTGAAATGGCAATTGCTTCCTTGAAATCAACTCACAATGTTTATAATATGATGTCGTGCAATTGTGATACCAGCTGAATTATTTGTAAAGTCAAACTCAAAACTAAACTTATAACAAAAAGCCGGATCATCCAGGGGTTTCCAGTACTTTTCATAGCTGTGTGACACTTTATTGTCTCCTTCTTGCGTTAATGAACTTAATCTATTGGGAATTAGGCTCTATAGCACCCTTGATGGACAAATCCAATAGGAATTTGATGGCTTGTCAAACAAGCGTACCAGTAGGATCCAATTTCCAACATATGAAGTTCACTTCCAATAGGAAAAAGTCAAGGAAGTGTCCGACAACTATGAGAACACCTGGAAAAGGCGTGTAAAGTAACTTTCTTCCTTCTAAACAAAACCACACATCGACACCGAGCGTACAACTCGACTTTGTGGACTTCGTGCTCGACTTAAAGGGAAAGTAGGCGAGTTGCAAATTCCATTCTCAGCTGGCGCAGTATAACAATCCGAATTGCGTCTCTTCCTCTCTCTCTCTTTCACTCTGTACTCGTACTCTGTCCGCACTAGATTGCGCTTTGCATCCAGCGCACTCAAGTTTGCGTAAGTCGTCAAGCCAAACCGTTCTCTTTCTCAGCTGCTCGCTCTCTCTCACTCTCCCTCCCTGGTCTTGACGGCGAGGAAACTACAGACGACCCGATGATGATGGCAATGATGCTGATGCCGATGATGATTGCAACCCGTTACTACAGCCTCCTTCCTTGTTTCGGAGCACCCTGCCTGCCAAGCTATTCAGCAGCTGAAAGGGAGCTTTTGCAGCAACAAGCAGCGAGGAGTCTTGTGCAAAAGTAGTCCACCCAGGGTGAGGGGGGCAGACAAGGTGGCTCAAAAATGGGGTCAAATTTTTTGTTGATTTTTTCGCACCTTTTGATACAAGATGGTACGGAGAGTGTACTTGAAGGGGTCTTTATTGGGCGTAATAGGTTACTGAGGCTTCAAGAAGCGAGCAGCTGTTTAATGCTTTATCACTGAGCGGCTATTCAGTGATAAACATCAAAAGCACTGAAACGATATTAAAAACACTTAAAAAGAAAAGTCCTAACGGTGACACAGAGACAAGTTCAAGCTCAAGGCAGAGGAGCCGTACTCTTTAAAGAGCGGAATGAAAAGACAAGTAAGCATCTGATTTGCATACCAACTCATTCAGACACACACACACACACATGACTGTACACAAAATGAGCGAAAACGTTGGGTCTATGCCGGGTCACCTCTTTCTTTTATGCTCCCTCCCATTGCAAGAGAGATGGCATTTAAAGAATGAACTATCGAAAAGGGAATGCTAAAAGTGAGCAAAGTTCCACCTCCCTCTTCCCACTGCAGTCCACTTGGCCACACAAAATTATGGATTAGGAAGGGACGTTACGAATGGTTTTAAGCCGACGAGAGCTCGTTGTTCCATTCACTCCAGAGTAGAGGTGTTTTGGCTTCCATTTATTTGCCTAGCATGGTGGTGATGAAGCCATTTTGCTTATTCTACAGCTGGCAAACACAGCCGTGTTGCTCTGTGCACACTCAGGGCCATATATGTCCACCTAGATTGATGTCATTCATTAAAACAAATAAATGAATACACTACAAAAACAAGCAATAATATTCAACAATGTACGCAACCGAATCTCCACAGCACGATGAGTCATGACGCGATCAATAACCACCACCATCAGCCGTTGGAGCCTTTTTTTTTTCACTCCCACCGGCACAAAACGGTGAAGCTTTTTTACAGTTTTGACTCACGTTTGCCCATCGCCCATCGATTCCGTGTGATTCCGTTGACCGGATGGGTTTTTCCTTTAATCTTCCACTTCTGCTTCCACCCTACACGAGAAGGGCTGAAGCATGAACTCTTGCGAGGAAAACCACAACCTGTCCCTTCTGTCCCATTTTTCGCCATTCCTCTTTTGCTTCTCTGCTACCAGTTCCAACCATTGTGAGTCAGAGGAATTTTCCGCACACATTCCTAGGTTAACGCAATTTTCGTTGCTGCTTTGCTCTGTTTCACATCTGACGCATATGGGGGAGGGGAGAGAAGCCCTGTTTTTTTTCTCTTCCTTCGCAGTAGCAAAACAAGAAAGGGCTGTGTGTGTGTTTTTTTTGCCAATGCCGTTTATCTGACGCTTATTTGCACAGCACGGCGGGAGGAGTGTGTGTGTATGTATGACGTCAAAGACTCAGAGAGACACGGAGTGGATGTCAAGCCTTGTTGTTGCTCATCTGTTGTTTGTACTACTCCAGAGCAAAGAAAGAAAGAACAAAAAAACAATATTGTTGAGAGTTTAATGACCGTCGATGTGGGTGTGTGTGTGTGTGTGCTACTACCAGTGATTGCTGATGGGAGAGAGGAGGGCTAATTTAAAACATAGGGGGAACACATGAACTCCCGCGTCAATGAAAAACTATCTTGCGTGTGGTGTTGTTATGGAGAGAACACATCCAACAACACACGGACGAGGAGTAAATGCAGCCCTGCCTGGGAGGGCAACACTGAAGGCGGATGTGTCGCACATGCCACCGTGTGTGTGTGTGTGTGTATATGAATGGACGACCCCATCATCCCGGTAGGGTGTGTAGAGTAGAGTACGGAGCGAAATAGCACTCGTAGTACACAAATATGGGGAGGGAGAGGATCAATCAAAGGGCAATTACTTACTCTCCTTTTTTGTACGCTGTAACCACACCACACAACATATCCACACACATACACACGAGCAAACTTGCTTGCGTGGAATGAATGATGACGAATGGTGATGGTGAATGAGCAAGTCGGGGATTTTTCTGTCGGCAGTAGTAGCACAAAAAACACACAGCACAAAAGTTTACTATTAAAATGGGGCAGGGGAAGAGGGTGCAAAAACCGTCCGAGGAGTGCGAGAGATGGGATGAAAATCGATTTTTAAGTACAAAATAGCATGCACCGAAAAGTTGAGACAAGCACGTGCTACTCGTTTTTTTGTTGTTGTGAAAAGCATTAATGGAACAATTGCCTGACAATAGAACACAATCGGTTCACATTATTATCTACTTAGCATCATCTTATTATGTTATTAAAAAGCTATATATTCACGCGTACAGATGGCCTTCCTTAAAAAGCACCCCACTACATGCGTATTGCATAATTTTAGGCGTTTTGTAGGACTTGGCGGCAGATTTGTTAATGAAAACGTAATGGAAAACACTGAATAATTTGTGCATTTTTTTATCTCTTTTCTTGAACATTCCAGAGCAAATTGCATATTCCATTGGAGAACATTCCAGCACAAAAACATAAAAACAAACCTGCCAAACAAACGCCACATGTAATGGAGGCCGCTTCCCTTTTTTTATTAAACCACACGCATCATGCCACGCGAGAGCAGCTGCCGCGCACTGAATGGGAGAGGAGGGAGAGGATGATCTTGCAGTTGGTGTTATTGAACTTTTCGAAATTGCAATATAGGGTGAAATGCGAGTTTCTGAAGCCGGCGGCGGTGTGTGCGAAAAGCGAGAAGAATACAACTGAAGCTAACCGATCTTCCACACACACGCGCGTCTGGGACGCCAAGGGAGCGATGGAGGTCGTGAGCAAGCGTGCCGGGGAGGACGGCGGCGTCGACGGCATTGAACCCCCAAAAGGCAAATATTCCACACACCACGCCCAGGCTGCGGCGGCGGCGACGACGATGTGAGTGCGTGCTGGTGCACGTTTTCTTCAAATTGCGGGGAAAAAGCGGGTGGTGGTAGTGGTGGCGGAGATGGGTACCGGAGTCGAAGGTAAAGAACGAAACGCCGGTCAAAACAGAGGACAGACAACACCGTTCACCGTTCGTTCACCGCCAATCCGCCGGGTGGCGTATGTGGAGCTTGCCTTTCTTCTCCTTCGCCTTTTTCGCCATCTCCCTTACACCAGAGCGACTGGGACGGGGAAGGAGGGCGAGGGGGGGAATTAACCATCAAGAGCGCAACAACAAACCGCAACAACTGCGTCAGGTGTCAAAGAACTTTCCTCCTTTTTCGCTGGTATTCAATTCATTCGTACACGAGCGAGTGTATGTGTGTGTGTGTATTTGTTTTGGGTGGCTGCGTTCGGCGGGAGTCCTGCGTACACAACGCGCGGGCTGCGTACTTTGTGCAGACGTTTTTCGCATTCCTCTTTTCTTGCCATCTTTCGGTCTTCCTTTCTCCCTCTCTCTATCTCTCTCTTCGTCTCCGCTCCCTTAACACTTTGCAACTTAACCTTGTCTGGTTGAGTGCTTTTTTGGGGTGGAAGGAGAGCTCCAGAACCGGAGTACATTCAACCGACGATTGGAGAGGGGGGGCCGAACAGTCTTTATCCGGTTGTGTGTGTGTGCTTTTTTGTGCTATTTGAACGTAAAATGAAGGCGCAGGGGGTGTCTCGCCTTGCAAAGAACAGTTTTGAAATTCATTCTGAAAGGTCCGGGTTGGGGTAGCAGCTTTTGTGGTTTTAGTTTTTGGACGAATTTGCAACACACTCGCTTACATTCTCCTTCTCCCTCCACAGCTGTTCTTGACCTCGTGTGACCTTTTTGGCCGCCGCTACTCGGCCCTGGCGCGCAAAGGGAAACTTTTACTCCTTTTTGCTTGAATTTTACATTTCAATTATCGCGCGGGAGAGAGAGAGAGAGAGAGACAGACGTGACACATAAAGGAGATGGGAAGTATAAACCGAGGTACGTAGGGGGCCCACATAATTCGTAAGTAATGCGAAAAGTGTGTCCATAAAACGGTTCAACATTTGCTCTGGATGTAAGAGGACGACGTACGGACCGAACCCTTTCTGAGACCCCGAGAGCGTTCACCCTTTCTGGTGGTGTCTCCTCCCCATACGAGAAGAGGGCATTGCACCCGCGGTTCAGTGCGAAGAAGCGTGTGTTTCGCATTACCGTGCTTTGGATTAGTTGATGTCGTAAAGATATTAAAATTTAAGTTGATTAAAGCCTTGTGCAGTGTGAGTAGTTTAATTGGAAGATTATATTGGAATAAACGTTTTAATGATGGAGTTTAATCCTTTTTGTATGGCTGTTAACAGCTCTTCAGTCAAGTGACGCTATTGAGCCGTCGTTAAGTGCTCGGGCTAGTAGGTCGGTGATCATGAGTTCAAGACTCTCTCTCGCCTGTGGGTCCTGTTGCTTTCAAATAGCTTTTGAAAGGTACAGAAAAGACGAAAAGTGGCTAAAATATGCCATAATATGCCCATCGAAGCATTAACCATCTGGGTTGGGTCCACACATAGGAAAGGAGAATTATTATATATGTCGCTTATCCTTTATAATGATATCAATTATACAAAGAATTACAAACACTTCATGCATGCTCTCAAGATAACACTTCTCGTCTATCATTGTAATAACAAAAAATAAAACCCGTTTGTAATTAAATCTTCTGTGTACCCGTTTACTCTTATAAGACCTTCTCTCCATAGAAATTCCTATTACGATATCTTCAACTATAAGCGGGCTTAAAATCTCTTTGATTTCAATTTAACTGAGCCATTTCTGATGCACCACAAAAAGCTCATCAATTACATTTTACAACTACGACGGATTGTACTTACATCCTCAATATCGATTATGTCGTCATCAGAATCGCGCAGATCCTCCTCCTCGTGCAGCTCCAGATCGAACACACCCGCCATATCGTCGCTTGCTTTTCTACTTGGTTCGGTGTATTGGTGAGGCCCTAAAAGCCCACACAGCAGGGAAGGATGACGATGAGTGGGGGAAAAACACAGGAGGCGCTGTTCTCACACACTAATTCGCACGCACACACACACACACACACGCTATGAGGCGCGCGGATATCCTCCTTCTCTTCTTACCCTTCTTCTTTTTCTTCTTCTTCTTCTTCTGGAGGGAAAAAGGCGCGTCGTCGCAGTGCGGTTTGTTTTGTTTGGGTTTTCTAGAACGTAGCACCTCCTCCTCTCCTCCGATGACGTGCGTATTCTCTGCCCTGTTGTTTTCTTTTTCCTGCTTCCTGTGCACTGTACTCTTATTTGCGCTGTGGCTCTTTGCGTTACTTTACACCGACACACACACACACACTCGCACACTGCTTGCTTTGATTTTGATTCTTAATTCGTGAGCAGAGGATTTCACTTTACGAAGGGTTTGCACACTTGTTTTGTTTAGAAGACGCTCAGCGCCGTAAAAAAGGGGCTGCCACGCACAAAATGAGGTAGGTTTTTGTTTCTGTGTTTGTTTGCCTGTATGTGCCGACACACCGTGCAGCACACACACACTGTTAACTTTCGCTCTATTGCTGAAGGTTTTTTTGTTTGTTTTCTTTTGCACAAACGTGTGTGCACACACTTTTAACACGACGTAACACACTTTTGTTTTATTCTGGAAAAAAAGAGGAGGAAAATTATAACACGCAATTCAACGTAAACCCCCCGCGTCCGGGTGACGACCCGGGTGGAACAAAAACGCGCAATAAAACACCAATATACACACTAACAAACAATCAACCGTCACATCTAATATCACGATCAAATGCGATTGTACCACACAACAACACGGCGTAAATCCCTTTCCCTGGTCGGTGGTGTGCCCCTTTTCTCCACCCGGACTGTAAACAATAAACACATGCACAAATACAAACACGCGCGCGACCCTTAAAAATGCTGAAATGGCAACAAAAGTAAGTTGAAGCTAAAGCCTCGCAGCAGGCGACGACGTCTAGAAGGGAAGGTGTTTTTTTCCTCTTTACACAAAACGCGTCAACACAGGTCGGTCCTGTCTTGAGCAAATTCTTCTTTTCTCGCTGCGTACATTTCCTGTCCCCCGGGGAGGGAAGAGGTAAGAGGGACAGACAACACCACCACCACTCACTCGTCGAGAATGGTCGGGCGGCCACCGGAGAAGCCGGACGCGCAGACGACAGGAACGAGACACATTTGCGATACGCACCAACATCCACACACAGTCTCACACCACTACCAACACCACACGCACTGTTTTCGAGGTGGTTCGAAGAGGGCAATAAAAAAAAAACAGCCAAAACGGAATTGCATCACCGAAGGCAATGTTTTAACCGGAACTCACCCACCGAAAGGCACCGAAACGCACATAAGCTCCTTTCCCAAGCACAACCCCAACAAAACAATCCGGGAATGTGCTGCTGTGTGCCGTGTGTCGTAATGGCGCCGCGTTCCACCCGTGTGCAGAGACTTGAAATGCTTTCACTCAACCAGCCGCACACCACCGTACCGTATCGCCAGACCAGACACACACGCAGCAGGACAATGTTTGCGACAATCACACACGCACACACACACGCAACCACACGCACGCAGATTGGCGAACGAGGACACACGTTGAGGAAGCAAGCGCTTGATTTTCTGCATTATTTCACTGAAAAAAGGGAGTCGGCGTCGAAACACCAACGAGCAACCACTTTTTTGGCAACACTTCTAATGCTCTGTGCGTATTCCCATCACCGAGCAGCAGAGCACGTGTGTGTTTGGGAGTTGGTTTGCAGTTTGCCAATCTTATTTTCCTATCCTGTTGCGTTATCAATTAAAAAGGTGGTACGGAAATTTCCACCCGTAGCTTACTTTTGACGGTGGAAAAACTGCTTCACCCGTGGGACACGCACTTTTTTCTCGTTGTTTTTCACATGACGCGCTGCACACGCACACCGCAACTCGCAATCTGCACGCACTGAAAGACAATTTGCTTCTTCTTGCCGTGGTTCAGCGCTTGGCCAGCTTTGGCCAGCGGACTTGATTGAAGGTGTAATGTGAAATGGCGGCGCCCGGTTGGTACAGTGTGCAGTGACAGCAGACGGATTTGACAGAAGCGATCGAAATGGCGTTCAACGCTGTCAAACAAGAGATCGTGATATTTGTTCCATTTTACCGTTGCTTCAAATATTTGATGCAAGGAAATACTTTTGCATAGAAATCAACACAACGAGGACCTCCCATTGTACAACATCGTTTTATTCAAGTCATCTCCATAGAGCAGTGCGGGTGCATAAATCATTGTTTCTCGCTCTTTTATCTATTCTTATCCTCAACTCTTCTTGAAGTCTCTTCCCGTTCATCTTTTCAACAACCTTACTAACTTCTCACTTAGAAATCTAACGCTGAAAATAATGAAAAGACGCATACTTTAAGCATTTTCTTTTTATTTCAACAGACAGATGGAATGTTGCTTCATCGCTGCTACGCTTAACGCACGGCCTTGTAGGCCACGGATGGAGGTGTTGAAAGTTCCCGAGGGAAATATGGTGTTATGGGCTCACCCGTGGATGAGAGATGTATGGCGATAGTGGCCGGCCTCAATGGCTAACTGCTCGACGGTTGCAGTACCTGCAGAATGATCCAGCCGAAGCACTACCGCCGTTGGCTTATTACTACAAGACGGCTCCAGAGGCGGTAAACGCACCTGTAGGCGTGCGTACTTTTGATGAATATTTATGTTCTGGTTTGCAATCTTATTAGTCAGATTCAAACAGTTAGGATTCTTCCGCACTCCCTCACACACACCCATAGGAGCGACTACCGCTACCTTACGGATAGCTTTGGCAGCTGAGATGGAGGGCGACCTAACCATTGACACCCTGTTTTGCTCCACGACCTGGACCTTGGCGACAGATTCCAGCGTCATTGGTTTTGTATCTCCGACACCGGAGGGAGCTCGCCGCAGCGCCAGACGCTGGAGTGGACCCCGGGATATTATAGATATTACCGGCGGATCCTCCTCGCCAGTGCTACGGGGTGGAAGTGTGTCTAAAAATTGAAATGATGCATGGAAGTTAGATGTTATGCATAATGGATGCCATGGCCGACTTACCGGTCACATTCATTGGATCCAATACGGCATCATTCCTTTGAGGTAGAGCTCGTTCAGCTGAAATACATTGCACAGGGGTTATTTCAACCTATTTTCTTTTTTCCCAGCTTTCGATTACCTGTGGCCGAAGGCTCCAATTCGACTCCCTCCAAACGACGCCTAAATATGCGTCGGCCAATGAGGTCAGACAACATCTTGTCCCGTTGAGCAGCCAATGTTACTCCATTCCTTTGCGGTTCGCCTGAAATACATTGTCTATCGAATATTTGCTCACAACTGTTGACTGTTTTCACTTACCCACGGCCGGAAGTTGTCTTTGGTTTGCAAATTCACATTGCCATTCTACCATACGCCGCTTTATCAAGCGCCTACGGGCGTTCTGCAACGAACCTGTTTCCTTCTCCCGATTGGTGGCCATTTTTACTTGGATTTTTACCAAAATTCTAAGCTCCAAAGATCGACGAAAGAGCGCACTTGAATCGCATCGTTGACGTTTGTCAACTCCGGTGTTTACGTTATTTTGGCGCCGATGAAAACTTTCACAAGTGAGAACGAGATGGCAGTAGTTAAGCAGAGACAGTGTATGCATGATGGCCGCTTGGAGTGAAATATTTCATAGCATGACTTCGAGGGGGAAAGAGAAGTGCTATGCAAAAGAGCGAGAGACAGAGATTTTCTATGGCAAGAATCACACACTGAGATCGGCTTTAGTTGAATGTTGGTCATAATATGCTGCATAGTTTTGCTTATTTCATTTAATATTTTCATTAGAATGGTATTTTCAATTCCTTTAACGTTCAAAATCACTCAAAAAGACATTTTTGAGCATTTTGTAGATGGGATCGTCGTGATAATAAGCGAAAGCAAAGACAAAGTTAACACCGACGTTTCGGACATTTGGCGCCAACGATCCGAATGAACACCCCCTGCCTTTGACCAGGTGCTTTCCCGCGGGGTTTTATTTAATTTGGAATTATAAATATGTTGAGAATGTGAATATACTTTTTGCCTACCGCAGAGGATCATATACGTCCTAATCGTGTTCCTTCGCTACTAGCCGGTTCTGAACAAGCTTGCCGTTTTCTCCCTTTCCTCCTTTCCTGATGCAGTGTAAATCGGGCTGCTTTTAAGCTGTACCACCTGTTCGGGCTACTCTATTTCTTCTTTCTTCGCGTACGATAGGCTGGAGCTGGAATTTGCTTACGCCGTTGAGAAAAGGTGGTTCGTGCGTCATATTGGATTGGAAAATGTGAGAGATTGTTTTTGTCCAGACCTGACCCGGGAAAATGTTCAAACGAAAAAACCCCTAACAATTAACAATTGGTGGTAATGGTGGCTCGGCTAAAACACACTGCTAACCAATGATATGCGTCCTTCTCTCTCTCTTGTGCAAAAACTACAACCGAGAACTAGTTAAAATGAGATGCATGAGATGAATATCTATTCCAATTAGAATTTCTGCAACACTTGCAAGCACGAGCGCAAAGACAAACTATCACTCATAAGCACTAAATATCATCCTGTGAGAAGGTAATTTTCCTCGTAGTTGCTACGTCCCTAGCACAACTAAAACGAAAACAACGTATACTTAAAAGCTTGGTTCGTTTTACCAAAACGGAAATTCAAATGAACATGTAAAGTATCGAAATTTAACACTAAAAATGTAGAGTACGGCAACATTTCGCTTTGAAAAGTTAGTACAGAGTAATCAATTCAGCAAACTTTCTATCCATTAATTCAAATTCTATTCTTTGACGCGATTCGTTACTGTTGCCAAAACAATTTTAAATAATATTTTAACCCTCCTCTTTTGGGTCGGGTTTCGTTTTCGAAGTAATAGTACCTTAAACGCAAAAAAAGATATGCCGCACAGGCTTGTAAAGGTAATTTTGGTAACGCGTTCGTGAATATAGTTTTTTTTCGAACCCCTATCACAAGGAATGTTTCTTAACACTGGTGGTGCTAAACACAAAAAAGTAAGGTAAATAGTTCATTAGTACCGCTATTTCAATCGAACAATTCGTGGAGAGATAAGTGAGAACAACGATAGTGGGGAGAACCGCTATGGCCGGTTTGTCATGTGTTTGTATAAAGTAGTTTGACTGTGAAACTGAATCAGTAATATCGAGCCGTAGTATGTAAGATGCTTTCTGCTCTTCTAGCATCATTCGAAAGCGGGTCGCCTTTCGTTTCGATAAACGTTTCCTTCTCTGTGCTGGCAAGAAGGATTGCACCGGTTTGACCCTCTTCCCTGATCCTTCCTAACCACAAAATACACTAAAACAACAAGAATATTGATGATGGCTGGCTCTTACCGCGATGGGGGGGATTCTCTTCTAGCTTTCCCATACAGCTACACACTCACACACACATAGCGGTGTCGGCTACGAACGAGCATCTCTTAAACACTAGGCGTAGCAGCGCCGCCTCGCAACACACGTGTGCGAAGCATATTGGACTATAACATTGGCGCCATTGGCGGACAAAGCATGCGCGCAGCACCAAGTAGCAGCGCCACCTTCGATCTACTTCAAGCTATTGCACCGTGTATCCTTGTACAGTATGTTTACGCTGCTGTCGTACTTGGCCCGGGCTAGCACCGCCGGTTCCCCGTTGCCGTCCGCATCGGTGGCCGTCCTGTCCGATCCGGAGTAGTTTACCTGCGCTACACTGTGCCGTTGTGCCAGGGGCGTTTTGTTGTTGTTGTTCCGTACGTGTGGCAGAGTGTTTGAGTTGCCTTTCATCTGCAAACGAGGTGAAAAATGTGTATAACGAGACCATTCCCTGGGTAGGAGAGAGTGTCCTTGTTCTATCGATCGCTTACGCTTGCATCTGTGGTGGCATACGACTGGAACGTGGGAGCGGGTGCATTAACGTCCCGCTTGGTGGCCACCTTCTCCTGTATCGAGTTGAGCGTCTTGGACAGCCACGGTTGCCAGCTGCTGCGTGTCGCCTGCAGCTCGGTAACGGTTGTGTTTAGCTGGTGATGAAGATCCTACGAAAGAAAATCAACACCATTTGTATCATAATGTCCAGCTAAATTCTACAAAGCCTCGCTCACTTACCTGATTCTTACACTCCGCCTCAACCTGTGCCAGCTTGGTTTGGGCCAGCTCGAGCTCCAGCTCCCGTATTCGCTGCGACGCAATCACCAGCGGATCTAGCGGCCCAAGCCCACCAATAACGGCGGACGGTGCCGCATTTTTACCCGCGGTGCCAGCCGAACTACTACCGTCCGGCTGGTCAGTGGCAAGCGGATGCGTTTGCTGCTCATTATTGTTGTTGACGGTATTCGCCTGATGGAAGTTTTTCCCATAGCTCTTGTGCAGCGGAGACGAGTGTGGTATGCTTGCCGTGCATTTACTGCAAGTGGAAATCGTTTTCTACAACAAAGAAAAAGAAAAAGGTAAAAAAAGCTCATGTCCATGGTCGCGCGGCGCTCATCTCACCGTCAAATCATCCAGCATGGTGTGCAGCTTTCCATTTTCCGCCTCCTGTCGCTGTATGATGCGCTTGTAGTCCTGTATAATGCCCGCATTCTTTCGATCTTCCCGTGCCATCGCTTCAATCTTTTCGTTCAGTGCCACAATTTCCTGCTGCAGCTTGGTGCGCTCCTCGCCGTACCGCTGCTCGTACTGCTTCAGCTCCTGCTCCTTTCGCTCCGTCTCCTCCTTCTTGGCCAGATACTCCAGCTCGTACTTTTTCAGCTTCTTCACCTTACACTCGAACGAAAGCTTCATCAGCTTCTTGGCCTGCGTTTCGCTGCGGCACTTCTTCGGCAGCGTCACGCGGAAGTACTTCAGGATGCCCTCAAAGTCCAGCTCGAGCAGATCCTTGCGGCAAACGCTTAGCAGCGTTAGGGCGACCTGGAACAGCACCGGTATGCCGTCGAGCAGAAACACATCGAGGATGTAGAATACGAAGTACAGCGGAAAGCGGGCGGTAAACAGCGTCAGGAACCACTGGCTCGCGAACATGTGCGACTCGACGCCCATCTGGGCAAAGTGTTCGTACAGATCGGGCAGCTGATCCTTCATCAGGCGGTTCAGCTGGTACAGCCGCAGGTAGAGCGATTCGAAGCCCATCTTGTACATATCCCGCAGGCCGTAGTTGTACATCAGGGCCACCAGCACACAGAACGCTTGCTCTTCGGGCATCTGCAAGGAGAATATTACACAAAAGGGGGTTGATCAATATGTCCCTTAAACCTTCCTCCGAAATACTTACATGCAGCAGCAGACTGGCCGCGATGAAGCTCAACCCCTGACAGTAGCCCACCTCCGTGTCGTACACCGCGTACGCCTTCGACACCTTGTACAGATTCTCCTGGCCCGTGCCGCCATTTTCCTTGAAAAACTTGTGCGCCGGAAACGTCCGATTGATGTCCCGCTGGATAACCGACTCGCAGCTCGTCTCCTTCGTAATCAGCACCCGGTACGAGTCGAACATTTCCGTCCGATTCTCCACGCACGCCAACCGCTGCCAGATTGTGGCACGCAGCGGCTCCGGAATGCCCATCCGCACCAGGGCGGGCAGATTTTTGGGCCGCTTTTCCGGCCCCTCCTGGTACCACTCCACGATGATGCCCTGCCACTCGTCCAGCTGGGCGGCGGAACAGTTCTTCGACACCTCGCCCGTACCGCTCAGCAGCGGTTCGTCCCCGTCCGAGCTGTAGTCGGTCGGGCTGGGGTCGTCAAAGTCCTGCATCGACTGCACGCTGGCCGAGTTGCGGAAGGTCCAGTTTTTGAAGTTAAAGTTCAGCGACAGCGACGACGCGGCGGACGGTGCCTGCGGCTCCACGATCTCGTCCGAATGATCGATCGAATCCACCTCCCACGTGCCCTCGCCGTTTTCGCGCAGCGTCAGGTAGAAGTGCAGCAGCAGCGGCCGCTTGTTGCTGAACATGTTCGGCACGATGCGCAGCTCGCTCTGGGACAGGATCGCGACGCACGTCTCGATCACGAACCGCACCGGCTCCTGGATACCCTTGATGACTAGATCCACCGCGACGGTGAGCGCTTTTTTGGGCGTCTCCATGTTGAGCGGCTCGAACGCGTTCGCCTTCCATTCGGCCTTGATTTGGTACGGAAATTGGGAGAAGTTTGCCCCGCTCGCCGCACCGCTGGTACCACTTGCCGTGTTAGCACCACCGCAATTGCTGCTGCTGCTGGCGGCGTTGTTGCCTGTGCCGCTGCTCGCGGGTGTATTACCTTCCGGTGGCTTCACGTACCCCATGCTAACCATGTCGAGCAGCTGCATGTCGGCCTGGCGCACGATTCGGCCCGGACTCAGCAGCACCCCGAAGCACCGTTCGATCAGCAGGGAGGGAAAGCGGTCGGACGGCACTTGCCGCACCGTAATGCACACCTCCTTGTCCGTTCGGCACCGCAATCGGAAGCTGGACTTGACGTCGCGCGGCACCGTCACGTAGCTGCTGTTCCGTTCCTTCTCCTTTATTTCGAGCGACACCGCAAACTCGTACATGGCCGACTGGATCGGGTTGCCCGCGGTGTCGGACGTGACCGAGGAGAGCATCACGTTGACGCCACTCTCTGCCAGGGAGGTGGTCATGCTGGCCGGTATGCTCGGAGGCAGCACGCGCTGGAAGGCTTTCGAGAAGCAGGCTGCAAGAAGGGTTTGGATTAGAAGCGAATTTAGAAGGTTGAAACATACAATTAGAGTAACAAAAAAGATAAATAAATCAAATGTGAGGAAACTTTAAACCCTATAAAACTCAAGCAGAATATGCAATGCAATTGAAATGAAAATGAAAGAATAATATGACGCCTCTAGTAGCTGAAGAAATTTTGAAATTTTGATAAACCTAGTTTCATTCTCGTAACAATATTTGAAGTTTGTCAATGTTTGAATAGGAATCATTTAAAAAATAATAATATAAAACTAAAACAAGTTAAAAACTCATCAAATTAAAGCATAAGCAAACAAAAACTACGCAAAAAAACCAATTTAAGGAATGATGAAAATTAATCTACAAGACCAAAAAAACAAGAACGAACGACTACTTAAAGCTCTTTGTGACTCGCCTAAACATGCTACACAACACACACAGAGACAGACACACACTTACTGCTGACTTGCGTGACCGCTTCCGGGATGTTGCAGCGAAACACATGGCACTGATGGACGGCCGTTTCCTGTGATTCCCCATGGGACCAGGTGAAGGCAAAGCAGGCCTGATCGGGCGAACCGACCGGACCGCGGGCAAAGAACAGTATCCGCAGCACCTCGTACGTTGCCACCACCGCGTTCGACTCACAGTCGTACAACCTGCCAGATGGTGGTGGTGTTGGTGGGGGAAAGGGTGTTGGAAAAGCATGGGGGAGCGAATAGGTGAGATATATGTCCAGTTAGTTCTAATACACAACCAACCACCGAGCAAACGCACCCACACACACGCACACACTGTACTTACACTACGAGCCCCTCGGAACAGGTCGGAATGCTGACGGACACTTTCAGCCCGAGCGGACTGTCGGATCCACTGCCCGGTTCGGGACCGACACCGGCACCAGCTCCTCCTCCACCGCCCGCATTCATTTCCGTCACTTTCTGCAGTATTTCGCGCTCCGACTTAGGCGCATTAATGCGCGACGCACCGAGATACGTGACGCCGCTGAATATCGTACAGTCCTGATCGATGTCGGACAGCTCTTCATCGGTTTCACCGGCGGCAGCACCACCACCACCGCCGCCACCTGCTACCGGTTTCATGTCGTCCTTCTTCTCCGTCAGCGGGCTACTATCCAGGCAGTCGTAGAACACGGACTGTCCTACCCCGCGACCGATCAGCCCGTCCGGGGAGAGCAGCGCATTTGGCGTCGTGTCGGTAGAACCACCGCCGCCGAAGTTGGCCCCCAAGCTTTGCAGCCCAAGTCGCAGCGAGGTGGGAACTTGCGGCTTCTTCGACGCGCTCGTGCCGCCGTCTTGTGCCGTTGAACCGTGCTTTTCGGGACTCCGGACGGCCACTGGGGTGGCTGTACCGTTTTCGGGTGGGGGTTGAGACAACACACACACACGTACAATAAGCCACCAGTGTGGGAAAGGGATGTTTCAAAACAAAGAACAAGAGCAAATAAAGCAGGATGAGTTATGTGTGGCGAATGGTGAAAGAAGGTTAACACATACAAACTTCCTATCGCTATCGGGGAACTCATTAGTAAAGTTAGAATCTACAATGCGACGCAATTTTACGTGTTACGTTTACAAAATCATAAAACATACGAAAAAAGTCTTGCAATCGAATTGATAACGAAAACAAAAGAAACGGACGGGAAATTGCCCTATTCAAACATGACATGGATCTCTTGCTTTCCAATATAGTGTTAAAAGTACTTTGCTCTCTCTCTCTCTTCTTTACCTTTATTGGAAGCGCTCGGATCGCTCGCCCCGCTCAGTGTCCGCTCCTCCTCCAGCTCGTGTATCACCTCGTTCATGTTCTTCTCCAGATCCATCATGTTGCCGCTACCCTCGATGTTCAGTATCGGCGAGATGGCGGTCAGCTTTTTGCCTTCCGGTCGCTTACTCACGCCTTCTCCCGCCGCCTCCTCCTTGCACCCGCCTTCTCCAGCACCGCGCTTCTCCTGCTCACCGTCGTCCGCAATGCACTCAGCTAGATCAGCACCAATGTCACCGCCACCGTCGCTGCGGCCGCAGCCATTCGCTTCCGTGCTGCGTATCGGGTCCCGCCCCAGCCGGTGACCCGCCAGCGCACCTCCACTGCCGTCCGCAAGCTCTTCCGCTGGGGAGGGCGCTTCGGGGACGATCTCGTACTCGCCGCTCGTCGTCACCGAGTCGGACGATTTGATGCTCAGACTGTCCTCGGACTTGGGACCCGGTGTGTCGGCACCGCCACCACTGGATGCGGCCACTGGTGTTGTGGGTTGCTGGACGGGAGAGTGGTCCCCGGAAGTACTGTCGGGGTGGTGTACGACGTTCTTTTCCAACTTGCTGCTGCTGCTGCTGCTGCGACTGTCCACACCAGCAGCGCTTGTGACGCCTCCTTCCTTACTGATGGCGGCAGCAGATGAATTGCGCTCTTTCTTTGTCGTCGTCGTCGTCGTCGTGTGGTGCGCTCTGCCCGACTGTTTTTCCATACTGGAAGGGAAGCGCACTTGAACCGGGGAGGGGGTAGGGTATTAGGCGCGATACCCGATGTCGATAATGCTCCGCCTGTGGGCGTGTGTATGTGTAACCCCGTGGACCTCCCCTCCGTGCGGCCGTCGTCACGGGAATGATTCACACGGTGACACAAATACACAACTATTCTCTCGCTCTCTCTCTCTCTCTTCGTCGCTCTCTTCTTGGACGGTTGGAATTACCCACGAAGAGAAGCTATGCTATGGTAAAGTCGCCTGGCAGGGCAATCACGATGATGACCTCCGAGACGGCGTCGTCGCTTGTCCGCACCACCTCCGCACCACCCAAACAAGGGGCGCAACCACGCACCAAAGATGCGTTGCGTTGCGTAGAGAGTGAGAGATAGGCGCCCTCCAGCTGGTGGTTTACATTGTTGTTGTTTGATTTTTTAAAGGCGGGTGGGTTTTGATTTTCCCTTTTTCGCTTGGTTGAGTGGCAAATTGCTTGCTTCGTCCAATTGTTTGCAATACTTTACACTTTTCCCACGGAAATTGTCGACACACAACAGTATATCCTGCAAAACAAAAGGGGAATGAGGAGAGACATCAGTATCGGTAAATTAAACGCGTTTTTCAATAAGCAATCACGTGTGATAAGGGCAAACAATTATCTATCGATGTAAAATAACAACTCCACACACCAGGAGAACGGGCACTGATAATCCACTCGACCGAAACACGTGCCGCAATCGCAATCGAGTTACCATTGGATGGGAGGATTTGGTGGAGACACGCTCACTCAACTGTTCGGCTCGAGTCATTAGAGAGTTTGTTTGCTCAAGGGCTCCACGGAAAACCTTTCCCTGCTACTGGACAAGCTGAACAAATATGGCACCAGAACTGTTTTTCACATTTCTACTCGGTAAGATGTTGTGGGGCGGACACGCGTTAGATTACAGTTTCCATAAGAATTCTTCCATCTTTTTTAGGAGATTGGTTTATCACACACTTTGAACGCGTACCATCCGAAATCACCTTGCTTGCCTCTCGCTCACTCTATCCAATCATGAATTCCATGCCAAGGTAAGAAATTCACCGCCTGCTTGCGTCTCGCTGCATAAACGCTCCCCCTCCCCACCATTTGCCCGGAATACATTCGAGGTTCTGTTTTATGTCTTCAATCGTGTGAATGTGGCTGAGTGTGTGTGGCGCGCGCGAATGAAATATCGATTTTCCAAGGACTATTTAACCGGAGGACTCTGCTGCCAGGTCGCTGCCAGAACGGGCGAGCCTCCCACCTCCCCTCTTTCTCTGCTGCTAGTTTTGCATCGCAGAAGGAAAAGGCATCAAACAGAGAAAGGTATTATGTGTGTGTGTGGTGAGACAGATGAATTCAAACTGTTCCCGTCCCTGTATCTCCTTCCTCAAGGCTATTGTATTCTGGTGCTTAGACGCTTCCTGATTATGATGAACCTGCTGGGCACCTACGAATAAGTGCTGGAAAGATTGTTTTTCTTCGCAAACTGATAAACTCTGCATGCGCGCTGTCGCTATTTCTGTGCTGATGCACCACCACCACCACCACTGCGAAGAAGAAAACCTAACAAAACACAAACTCTTGTCTGGAAAGTCTTGTTTTAGTAGGTCATTTCGATGGGATTGTTTTCGACTGCGTGGCCATTTACGGTTCGATTATATCACGCATTAACTTTGTTCAATAACGATGGAAGAAACATAAAATTGCAGAAATTACGATTAGAGGCACACACACACACTCACACACAATCACACACAGCGGAAAAGTGCACTCAACACAAAACTTTTCCTCCGAACAACTCCTCTGACGGTGCACAGGAAAAAAGGCCAAGAACGGTTTGTATCGATGTAAATCTTTAGCGACTTTCTGTTCACAGCACAAAGCAACACTAATCTACCTATTAAGCGTATCATTTACCTCAGAAAGTAGAATATTTCCTGTGTTTTTTGCAAGCAACTATCGAGCGTACACAGGGGGGAGATAACACTTTTTTTCACAGAATGCAAAAACAAACCAACAACAACTGCAAACGTCAAATTTCTTCCATCGATCGCCCCGTACAAACATGGACGTTCGAATATCGCTGCATCTCGCTCATTTTCTCTACCCTTCCTTTAGTTGCCTACAGTGCTCGTTTGAAAGTGAGCTTTTGTGCTCATCTCCTCTCCCACTTCACTTCAAACGCTTCGTCCACCTTTGTACACATATGCCTTTCGTTATGTCATGCCATCTCTTTCGCGCATATGGACGCGTGAAAAAACGTAAACAAACTTGGTGGTTGACTAAATTTAATGTGCACAATTTTGTTCAATTATTTGCAACAGAATTTCATTGAGTACATTAATCAAAGCATCGTTAGAAGTTCAATACCTTCAGTTCATAAAAAGCCACCACCGGATCAGCTGATGCATTAGCGGAACATGTATGAGCAAGTGAGATGGCGGAGCTCAGATGCTAATATGACACACAAGCATGAAATGTAGGTCCCCGTGGGGTCAATGAGGGAGAGGGAGGTGGTGGAGTGTATTTATTTTCTTGGCCATTTAATTTTACCCACCAATACAATCTCACACAAGCGCAAGCTTTTGCACCCTCAAAATACCTCACAACGACTTACAAAAACGCTCGCCAGCGAGGGAAAATCGCACCGTTGGCGAGCTCGTGAAAATTGGCTTTTGCTTAGCAGGGGCCGGTCTTCCATGGCGCGTTCAGGCGCGAGCGATGAAAGCTTGTACGCATTGCGATGCTGTTTTTGTCTCGCTCTAGCAATAATTGTGTTGATGGTATCTCGCTCTCTCTTGTTTGATTCACCAGAAACTATGGGCGAACGTACGCGTTTTAACGGACAATGTGTTCAACATTTGAAAACTAACGGTCGTGCCACGTGCATTCAAACAGTAAATAATATCTCGCGATTTCGGTTGTGATTTAAGTAGGAATAAAAGTACACCCAAACACAGAGTTAAATTTTATTAAGTTGGTTTTATTTATACACCGCAGTTGCAATGGGTTTTTGTTTCGGTTGGTTTTGACTTGACCTGATAGGTTCCACAGTAGAGAGTGCTGCTGTTGCCGTAATGGGTAATACAATTTTTATGATTTTTTTAGCTTTCGTGCAAGAAACATTCCATTATTTTCGGTTGAAATAGTATCATTTCGATCATTTTCTGCTTTATAGCTCATTCAATCTCATTCTTTCTGTATCATTTATGTCGGTTTTTGCTTTCATTTCACTTTCATTGGTTGTGTTGTCTATTTGGACTGGACTTTTGTTGAGAAGAACAAAATTGAAGGGTTTGAAATAATTTAATTCAAAACATTCTTGCTTCAATCTGTCTCCTGTCTCGTCATTCCTGCTACGGGCCTATTGGATAGGTATTCTAAGGTTAATACATTTTACTAAACTGTATTCAGCTAAAGAGTCAAAAGATGGGGTGCCGAGCTATTCTCTTACCGCATTTAGCCTCATCGAATTGGCCACACATCTCATTTCCTAAGCAGAATCGAACGGATTCTGATGCTTCATGCTTTGCATTCACGATTTATTCCGCGATTCGACGTATTGCGATCCTTCGTTTGCGCCAAGGATAATCACAACATAGTTTACTTACTGCAGTCCACAGTCAATTCGCTAAATTTAACCAAATGGGTGAATCAAAATTGCTTCTTCAATCACACTCTATCATTTCATTACTCTTCCATCGCTCAAACCTTTCAATTTCTTTGAAATTCATACGCGTTTGATCTTGAACCATGAAAAATATTGCAGCCAAGCTGTCTAATTGGTATCTAACGAAGCGATCCATCTCCAACACCAAAAGGAAGGAACCAAATGATGGAAATAATTGTTCGCTGCTTGTACTACTCAAAAGAGAAATCTTAAACTAAAATATGTATATTTCTCTTCTCTCGGTACCATTCTGGAGGACCTTGGAGGGCTTCCCATCGATCACATAACGCATGTTCTGCTCATTTTGGTATTTTTCAAGTTGGAATTTTGCTTTCAGCCAGTCTGCCAGTTGAGTAATTCTAGTTGGTATGGGTTAGCTAGTTAAGTTATGTGAGGTTATGAAAGTGTGCCTGTTCTTCCTTTTTAATTTTCGTAGTATTAAGTACATTCAAGTGTCCTGCGTAGTTGCTGCGCATTCTTCGGACCCTTAGCGTAATGCGTAATATCTGCCCTGTATTTCAGCTTCGTGACGATAAGTCTTTTACGTTAGTTCTGTAGCGTGTACGTGGAATAATCAGTTTCGATTATAGCTATCGCTTGCTTGAGTTGTGCCCTACACTTTGATCGAGCTGCTGATCGCCTGGTTTGCTCCATCTGTCTCCCAAAAGTGTACTGCAAAACACGAGCTGAATTTAGTTTTTATTAGGTTGATAAGAATTAATGTAAGATCGTTTCTAACCTATGTACACACTGGATAGGCAACAGACGGAACTTGCCGTGCCTGGCCTCTCTCCTGCATTAGCTTACGATACTTCCTCATGCTTCGGGCAGTGAATGTCCTTGGATGTGCAGTGCGGGACAGCACTTTTCATCAAATATTGTTAGCAATTAGTTTAAATTTTAACTACACTCACGATATTAATTGCTGATAGAAGAAATGGATGAATTCCTTTACGCTACTCCTGCTCGTGCTACCAAGCCACGAACGCTTTACTATTTACTGTATAAGTCCTCATGCGCACGATCTAATGCCTCTTTCTCGTGGTCAAATTCAAACCATCCAAAGAGCTTTTTCTAAAGAGCTAACATAATAGCTTCATCCGATATTCGATCGTGGAATAGAGACAGCTCCAGTTACTAAGTGTCTTATTATTGAACCATGCAGCAACCGTTTTATTCCACGATCGTATAGCTCCGCAACATGTAATTTAATCATCCCCTTTCACTCAACTTCAAAATTGTCCAACATGCGCTTGGAGCTCTTACAAATGTAATAGTTGTATAAAAATGCTACTAGACTGATTACTCGATTCAATAAAGATGAATGTGGTGTGTGAAGTGCTTAGTAATGCCCAGCGCAAAAGACAAGACAGACCTATGCGCCAATGATACTATCCCTAACGTTTCGACATTACATTTAAGATCCTGTGGCATTCTGAAGAGCAACAGGCCCTACAGCAGTACTCTGCCGCTTGTCTTAACGATCTGAGACTGAAACTTGCAATTCTGAGGTATATCATTGTACAGCGATCTGTACAGCTGCTTAATTGGATTTTGTTATTGTTTTCGATATCGATCAATATGTTATCTAGTATGTATCATGGCTGTATGTACACTAATGCCACTATGCATGGTAGTGCTGTACGCGCTGTTATACATATGATCGTGCTGTTATACGGCCTCCAAACTGTCCACTATGTATAATATTCGATTTAGCAAAGTAGAAAAAAACATAGATCGTTTATATTCGATCCTGGCATTGGATAAGAGACAAGTGTAAAGTTTGCATTTGAATGCGGACCTTGCTGATATATTAATGTGTATGTGTTTCTATTCGGCGTGATAATGTAAGCTGCCTCAGCGAATCATTAGCCTACACGCACCACACAGCTGTACACAAGCCCACAGCTTACAGTCTACTTGGTTTTTATTTTATTTATTTGCTTCTGAAACCAACAACGAGCAGGACAATGTACAAGGGTGCACCTACAAGGAAAGCACCGGTTCCATCGGTCCTGGAAAAACGTCGAAAAAATGTATTTCTCTACTAAAGTAATGCAACCGTTCCTTACGAATTCCTTACGAATCGCTTCCCGTTTTTTCTCCATTTTATTGACCACCAGTCACTTTTACGCGCACACAAGGCCCACACCACATGGTTTTTTTCGTTCGTTTTTGTTTTGGGGCAGGGTGGGCCAATCAGTCCTCTGGTGGTACGTACGATCAGATCAGTCATCGATCAGTGTCAGTCGTGTGGGGGTGTTTCAGTCAGTCAGTGAGACAAATTTGATCTAGAACCCTAGAACTACCCGAGAAGGCTTGGCTTCTGCTTCGCTACACTCACTTTCGCTTGTTATCACGTTTCACTTTTCACACATTCACACAAAAAATGCTCTCTCCCCAGAGATATGAAACCTGAATCTAATGTGTGTCTACGCTTGCGTAGTGGTTCGATTAATGTTTGATGGCTGGCTGGGGATTGGCTTAGCTCTACGTTTGCTTTAAGATACATCTAATAGGGATAGGGGGATATGATGTGTTTTGCTGCCTAATTATTATTACTTTTAGGTGAAACACGGGACATCCTTAACACCTTCAAAGCTGGTTCGCTTGCCGTTATAGTACGATAACATGTGGTCTATAGTTTGTTTTTGCTTACTGAAGATCGAGTTGATGCTACAAGTATGAAAGCATTAATCATTGATAAACGATGTTTGTTTGGGTTTCATTCATTCATTCATTTCCACTATTGACTTTGAACGTTTTGTTGTATGTTTTGAGGTATATTTGCGATTTACTTTGAACGAACGTTTATTTGCTTGTTGTTTACTTCCGTTTTTCTTCTTCTCTCTGTTCCATTCTATCTAACAAACTCTTCGACAGTATCTTACTGTAACTCTTTTTTCATTTGCCTATTATATTGATAAATATTGCACAATTTGTCTTTTACTTTTGCTCGTTTGTGTACTGTGAGTTGCCATTTTTGTGTTTGTGACGTTCGCGTTTCCATTTATGAGGTTCATGTGGTTGATTTGAACATTTTGACTCATGGTAAAGCCACACCTGTTACGGGTGTTTTGAAAATTTTACTAAAATTTACGCTAGGATTAATGCGGTAAAAAGAATTGGACTAATCGCTGGCGCTTTTTTCTTCCCCAGGAGCTGTCCGGTCATTTGATCGGTTTGCTTGGTTCGGCCAGCAAGATAAATAATTTTACTCTGATAAATAAGTATTCATACTAGCATTGAAACTAGCATTTAGTTTCCCTTTCCTTCTCGCTCGCACTGTCACACACACACACTGCTTTTGACGTGGATTAAAATTACGCTTACTATCAAATAGAATGTTCTAGTACGGACATCTAGCTTAAACTACATGTTGTCTATAATGATATTGGTTTTGCTTCACATCGAATCACACCCACCACCCAGTCGGGCTCAGCAGTTATGGAAAAATTTGACTAAAATTAACTAATATTGCGCACATATCTTCCCCCTTCCCGATTCGGGCATTCCATGATGAGAAGCATTCATCTGTGATCATGTTTCGTGTTTGTTGTGTACAACCTTAAGCTAATCGAAATTTCACTCTTGCCTGTGTATTTATTTAAGTTTTCCGTTGACCCTTATCAATGTTTTTTTTTTACTATTATTTCAAAGTCGAAAACAGTACAACTAATACGCTGAGAAAACACTGAGAGACGTGACATTTTTTTCCCTTAAACTTGCCTTATCCTCCGATCACGATCACGATTTAGTTGCTTTGGACCACACCGATAAGTTTGGGTTTTTTTCTGAATAAAGTGGGGAAAAAACATGAGATCCTCGAGAGCATGAGATCCTTACGTTGCTACCGACCCGGCTGTAAATGCTATGACAATTATTACTAGAAATGGATTCAAAAAATCAAATGTATATTTATGTATTGTATATCTTATGGTGCGTAAAAAATCGTGCAAAATGTGTCTATTGTGCTTCACGTCTTCGGCCTACGTCTCGCCAGCTCCGTACCATTCCGTACCGAGGAAACCGTTGTTGCTTCATTTATCTAACATGTTTGCTTTGCTGCTTCGCTTCGCCCCTTTTTCAAACACCGATATTAACACGATCGATTCAATGTTCGTTTGCTCATAAGTAAGTTTGCTTATTTGACGTCCAGCGTTACGCGGGGGCTGTTTTATGTGTGTGGGTGTGGGTGTGTGTGTATGTTGTTGGGGTTTGCACGACATTCAAAGTTTAGATTAAATTTTATCACATCCAGTTTGCCAATTAATTCAATTAGTTCAATACCATACCTGCACTATGCTCTAATTCCGAACTTCTTCCAACATTTTTCCACCATGTTTTACACAGCCAATCATCGTTTCAGCAAAAAAAAAACCCCAACCCAACGTTGGTTTTGGAGAACGAGGTTGTTCTGGACAATGCGTAGCTCCTGGTTTTTTTGAGGGAAGGTTCCCTGCTGCAGTTCTGCATAAAATGCTTCCACCTTGTGGCTTAGCTACACTAGCAATGCTGTTTTCAGACTTTTTCATACACTCTTGTGTGTTCTGATTTTTGTTTTCCAACTGCTCGAACACTTTCATCCCCTGGTTCGATCAAACCGTGTAGTGTGAAACTCTCAGTTTCCAGTAGAGAATATGTACTTTTTTCATGAATTTGTTTGTGTGTCTTGGGTTTTTAAGTTTCATTTTACTAATTCAGTCTTTTCCATTAGATTAGCTTACACCAAACATTGCGCCTTTATCTTCACACTAATCTCACGCCATTTTATGTAGTTTAGAGTAGCAACAGATTTTTAGTTTCATCGCCTCAATGTTGCAGTGTGAATCAACAAAAACACCTAAATTGATCGGTTTGCTGGTAGTGCAGCAGTATTAGCTAGCGTATTAATGATCCAGATTGGGTGATAAGAGTTTTTGAGTATTGTTTTTGTTTTTAAATATATTTTAGACTACCTACATCTGCTCCAAATGCTTGCGACAAAACTCGTCACAGTCCAAATGATACAGCAATAGTAAAATATAGTAAAACAAAATACATTGAAAAAGCTATTTGACGAGCAATTAGGAAACTGTTATACGCTTGCCTCTCGCTCCGTCAATTTACGCCTGAAGGTATACCTCACGCATTACACCACACAGAAATAACGGAAACTGGTTTGAGGAAAAGTCCGCGGAACGGCTTTATACCGAGCTAAATGATGAAAAACAAGGCAAAAATAAAGCTGTAAACATATCATGTGCAACATATAACGAGAACAAAGAACAGAAAAAAACCAAAAAGTAGAAGAAATTATAATTTATATAGCGTTTTATTCGTCACATCTCGGCAGAAACGCGCGTAATCTTAAAAAGTAATTATATAATTTTACACCACGGTTGGCCGCGCCATTTACAACAAAATATGCACAGTTGTTTGTTTTCCCTTCTCCTTCTTGCACTTTGCTTAACCATTCACTAGCTCTCTGTTTTGTGTGTTCTTACGTATTCACTATCTTCCTTAGCCGGTTGTGTTTTTGTTTTGCTTTTCCGTTTTATCCTTGCTTTGTAATCTTGCAACCATTACACACTATTCTCACACGCTCTTAACTTTTTTTATACAAACTATTTATAAACAATCCGGTGCACTCCGATCAGGGAGCGCTTAAACTAATGTTTCTTAATAATTCTCAATTATAAAACAGGTTTGCAACAGTATTTTTTTTAAAATAGCATCCACTCTTATACATACACACACATATAAGCACAGTCGAATCAATGTCGCTTTCGTACGAGTGCCGCCATCGCCTCTCTGACGTTGTTTGATATTTTTGTGTGTTTGTTTTTTTCTGTTTTGTTTGCCTATCTTTTCGTACTGTCGTTTGTTGGCTGTGGTTTGTTAGTGTTTGTTTGTTTTCTATATTTTATGGTTTTAACATTTTACTATACGCTATTGAAGCTATTTTAACATTTCTGGGTTCGCTTATAAACAACGGTACACAGGGGGGAGGGTAATTGATCGGTGTAAATTGTGTTCAGATTTCCTTTTGCAACATTGCTGTCTGTTGCGATTCGCAACCAAAAAAAGGTTGCAAAAACTTGCTTTTACATTGAGAAACCCAAAAGGCTCCCAAGTGGTTGTTGCTGATATGGTGTGATACTTTATGGAAATTAAAACAAAAAAAAGTGGATTGCTCTCTAGCTTTAGCTCACTTTAAAAGAAAAGGCAATAAAACGGTGGTGCCTTGTTTTGTACGCACAACAAAACGCAACTTTTCCTATGCACATAAGTAGAAGCCTATATTTTTGATTGTTTGTTTCATCATCGCTTTTGAAATGTACACTCACACACAGTTAAAAAAAACGCACGCACACACGCGCTAATGTGACAAATACTCTTCCCGGAGGCAAAGAAAGCAGACGAATAAATTAATGAGATCAAGATTCTAAACACAACACAAAAAAAGCAAAAACGAAAAGAAAGTAAAAGTGAGAATAAAACAAAACATAAGACTCATTAATAAAGTAAACAACCGAATTGAAAATAATAAACTTCAAACTCAAAAAGGGAAACCAATCGGGCAAGCAAGCGCCACTCTCCGCTACGGTCCCCTTTTCTGTTCGTATCTTCGTATCTGTGTTCTCTCTTTTCTTTTTCCTCGCGATTTTCTAGTAGTACCCTTCACGCTGGTCTCGTAGTGAGTAGGAGCTTGTTCTACCGGGAGTATCGTCATTCATGCTTCATCATGGAGTTTTGTATTAAAAAAATAGAGGACACTTCCGGTTGCAGTGGCAGCAAGTCCAATTCACACGGAAAAGGCAGTGGAAAGCTATAGCAGAATGATTGCAGAGACCGAGCGTCGCCCTAAGTAAACTCCTCCGTTTCCAGATTGCTTCTCTTACTCTGCAGTAAAGGTAAAACGTTGAGCTAAACTCTAAAAGTAGTAGTAGTAGTATGCGGTAGTAGTAGTCGCTGTAGTAGTAGATCGAAATTAAAGTAACAAAATTAGGTGTTGCTGTGTGAACGGAGCTTGCTTGGGAGAGCGTGTAAACCTAAACCCTAGCCGTACTAAAATACAAAACTCACTCCGGAGTCTTCCGAAACCTCCCTCTTTACATTTTTACAGTGCTGAACAGGGCAGCATTACTAGCACAAACTTAAATGGTATGATTTGTAAAACATAAAATGTACACCAACACGACAGTAGCTTTAAACACTAGTAGCGAAACGATGGTAGGATCCTTTGCTCCTTGTCTACTCGCTTTCTTGCTGCTTGTATGTCTTAAAACAAAACACTAACCCGACTTATAGAACAACTATCTTACAAAATCGTAATTACAAATGAGAAACTTTCCGAACCTAGCAAAACACGCACACGAACCAAACAATATCTCTCACGCAGGTTATTTGATGAGATTTAATAAAAAAAACGTAAAACAAACCAAAAAAACAAAACATAAAAAAGCGATAAAAGTTAAGCTCAAAAACTAAAATCATTTCCAAACGTATTGTTGTGTGTGTGTGACAATTCTGTGTACATTTTAGCGGTTTTGGACAGTGTTCTTTATCCAATTTCCGACTGTTTGTTTTTGCTGTTTGCTTAACTATTTCAACGGGGGAACGTGGACGAGAATAAACTCTATTCCATAAACACTATTCACTATTGCCAGTAACAACTTATGCTTTATGTGTGTGTTTGTGTTTTCTTCTTGTTCTTCTTCTCTTTTTGTACTCTCTTATTTCTTCAATCTTTCTGTATTGCGTTTGATGGTTGCTGTCTTATGGATGGATTTATGATGGTTAGCAACACAATTTCCGGCTCATTCCTGTTTGTTTTGTAAATTGTACTAATTTATATGTTTTGTTGTTGTTATTGTTGCAATTCTGAGCTTTCTGTGGAGCTTTCCAGAAGCTTCTCTTACTTTGTGTGTATGTGTGTGTTATTGTCTTTATGAGTGTTTTAATTTGATTTAAAACATTCGTCGGTTGGATGTATTCTAAAAAAAATGTATAAGAACGTACACCTTTGAGCGCGCCTCTCTTGTTCAAAAAGTTTAACATAGAACCTATCCATTTTCCCCTACACGCGTGGGGAAAGTGGGTGAGGTGGGGGGCAACATTAACACTAGAGTGATAACAAACGAATCATAATTACAAAAAAAAAACTTAAAGAAAGGACGAATAAATATCAAAGTGGTAAAACGATCCAATTGTACAAAGGGCTTTGAGGGGAGGTTTGGGGGTAAGGGGTAGACTCCAGTTGGGAGAGCGGGGGTACAGCCGTACGGAGACTCGCAGACGTCAGTGAAGTGGCCGGCGAGCAACCAGCACCAAGCGATTGTTCCGGCTATTTTCCACGCACGCACGGAAAAGTCACACAGCAGGAGCAGAAGTAGGCAGCTCTCACTCACTCTCTCTCTCTCTCTCTCTCTCGCTCTGTTTTCTGGAAGCAAGCGGACTAGCGTTGGATTGGTGGTTGTTGCTGATCCTGTCGGTCGGACGGTGTACGTTCCGTGGGCCGCATCGTCGAGCTACAACGGGTGCGGCCCCGGCGCGGACTTCAGGCCCCGGTACAGTCGATCTCGACGATGTCCTTCGGCACGTCCACAAACTGGTACACCAGCCGCTGCCCGTCCACCTTCGCCAGGATGCCGCGCTGGTAGTAGTAGCGCAGTGCCCGGCCCATCGTCTCGTAGTTCATGTCCGGCTTGTTCTTGTGCATGCCCCACAGCTTCGAGACGGCCTTCGAGTCGACCAGCTTGAACACGCCCTTGTCCCGGTTGGTCCACTTGATGAAGCGCGGGCAGTACTCGCGGTCCTGCAGCAGCTTCAGCAGAAACTCCCACAGGTAGGTGGTGGAACCTTCGCGCGACTTCCGCTTCACGCCCATCTCCAGCTTCGGCTTCTTCGGTTTCTTCAGCTTGCGCGGCTGAAAGCCCAGCTCGAGCATGTAGGACAGATCGTCGGGACAGCTGGACGACACGCTGTGCGGTCCGTGCTGCCCGTGATGGCCGAGCCCGATCCCGTTCGCCATCAGTGCGGCGGCAGCGGCGGCGGCCGAGTTTGCCCCGCCACCAACAACATGCCCCGAGCCGGCGTGCCCGTGATGTCCCAGGCCGTGCTGCTGGCCCAGATGGGCACCGTGATGGTGGCCGTTGGGATTGCCGGCATGGTGTGGCGCAGCAAGGTGGCCGTGCTGTCCCATCGTACCATTGCTTGCGAGCGGTCCATTCGCGCCGGTTCCAGCGCTACGTCCCAACGCACCAGCAGCACCGGTCGGGCCGTTGCTGGCCGTTCCGTTGGTGGCGCCACCGGAAGCGAAGTGATTGGCCGCTGCTGCAGCCGCTGCGGCCGCTGCCGATGGGTAGCCGTTCGGCGAGTTCATCGAATGCAGGTAGTGATAGTTGTCCGACACTGTGGGAAGAAAAGAAGGGAAGAGAAAGCGCTCGGTCAGTAATTGCAGAATCAGTCATTCCCCAGTGACATTGAACTTGAATAGGATGAGGTGGAAGAAGAGAGGAGGAGCATTGGAGGGTCTAGAAGTGGGGTTGGCGGGAGCTGATTAGCGTTAAGCAGTAGTGCGTGGTGATAGTAGGAGGAAACAGCTGTAATGGGCGGTCTTGCTCCCCATTGAGCGAACCTGGCAGGGGTTCTCGCTTATCAGTAGTCAGCGGGTCACCACGAAGCATTTCCTCGTTTGAACGCAAAAAATGCACATGTTGGCTTGTTGGCGCGTGTGTGTGTGTATGAGTGTGCAGTTTTTTTCCTTTTTAAGAGGCAGGTTTTAAGGGCTTAGTGACAAGGAGGGTTGCTAAGCTTTCGCGCGTTATCGTTCGATGGCACGGTGGAGTGTGGACGAGCCTTCGAATGCGCTTTAATTAATTTTAACTTTGTCCAAAACTTCTGAATGGTGCACACCTGCCTGTCTGAAGTGCTGGGTATTTGGGAGTGATAGTAGCGGGAAATCCTATTGCTTACATTCTACTAGAAAGTAGAGAGTTGTAGTCTAGACAAATACAATCGCACTTCGGAAGCCGTTGGAAACACCGATCGACCGGTAGATCCTATCAGAGCTAGTGAATCAGAGGTGAAGGCATCCCAATGTTTGTCCACCCCGAGAGGCTCGAGGGCGGAAGTGTTGTACCCCGTGGTTCAAGTGGTACTTCTCGAACAGGGAGCTCTAATATTTACCACCACACTTACGAAAATATGGGTGAACAATTAAGTGGCCCACAGGCATACATTGTATCAGGGCGCGCACCAACCAGAGCTTCTCGTGTGCTTCTAAACCCACAAATGCACTGTTGAGGGTCGCAGATGTAGCACGAAGATGATGATGGTGGAGATAATGAACGGGGGTTATCTTGTCGTGCGTCGTTCGAGATTTTGTTTCAGATGTTGCAAGCTCTGCAAGCTCAGCACTCGTTTCATGTAACAACTGCAATTCTGGATAGAATCCAACAGAGATAATTGCAACAAAAAGAGAACTGCTTCTTCTTCACTCCTCATTCGTCCGGCCGGCAGCAGCTCGATTGACGGACAATGTGCATCTCCTAAACACACAAACCATCATCGCCCAGGCGGTCGCTCATAACCCGTTCGGGTTCCGGAGCACAAAGTCTTCCCGATCTAAGAAGTCGACGCGCCTTAGAACGGCTGCGGACCAATGACCAGGAAGCAAAGTGCCGCGTGACCTTCAAACGTTCCCGCTGGAGAAGATCCAAGCAAGAGATGCATCCCGAGGGAGATGATGATGATGCGCACACCTGAACCGCCAGGTTTGCGTCGTTCCCTTCTTCCCGTTTTGGGTGGTGTTGCCTTCTCGCTCGAGTTGTTCCATAAAAATGCTTCTTCCATTCCTTTCCTGCTTTTCGTCTGTGGTTCGCAACGAAGTTTCCGCGAGCCATGCGCGTGCATTCGCTGATGCATTCCGGGTGCATCGCGCTGCTTCTTCGATTCTCGCAATCGTTCTCGCGCACAGCACTCTCGCTGCTCTTGCTGCGTTACTCCCGGAGGGTGATTATGTTTTTAAAAGCCATTATCGTAATCTCTTTGAATCATCGAATACTTCTGGTATTCTGGTATTGTGGCTGTTTGGTGGAGTATGTATTTAAGGGATTTCGACCCTCAAGCTCCACAAAAGCTCCTTCACGTTGGTCGCTTTATAATTTGAGTGGAAAACAAAAGCATTGGAAAGGAGAAACGAGAAAGATAAGACGAGCTGGAAGTTTTCAAAGTAGTTTCCACTTTCCCCTTTTTACTGGAGCACCTTCCGCTCCTCTAAACATTTTCCCAATTGCATAGGCTGCATGCGCTACCGCCAGTTGCGAACAGAAGGCAACACAAAAAAACAAAAAATGCAACAACTTCGCTTCTAAACACACACACTGAAGACGCGGTATACCGCACAGGAATGTGCATGTGGCGGACCGCCATCGAATCCCGCGAGTAAACGTGTGAAGGGGTGAATTAGAGGGAGCGGAACGCGTCAGTACAAACGATGACGATGAAGACGATGGCGACGACGCAAAACGTCTCTGTGTAGAAACGAAGAACACAAACAAAAAAAAACGCGACGGAAACGAAGGGCAGAAGCGAAGAAAAACTAACTAACAAGTGACCTTCTATAGAGCGATCACCCTGCAAATCCAACGCCTGCAACGCCACCACCCCTATACCCCCCAGTGTCCCTTGGTGGTGGTGGTGGTGCGCAAATGCACATAAAAATGCATCGATGCTGCCACAGTACACACAGCGGTGCACTGTGCGCGGTTTTGCCGTTTTCTTATGCTGCTGCTTGTGGCAGTGTTTTGTTTCTGCGTTGAATGTGAAATCTTCAGCTCTAAGCCAGGGGGGAAGGAGGAAGGGTAGGGGCAGTGAGGATGAGGGAAGCAACTCTAAGCCCGCGCGAGTGCTCTGTGTGCTCGTTGCCACGCGTTCGGCCGTACAGGGCGCGCGATGAGTGAGTGTGAGTGCGCAGCGCTGTGATGCATCTCTTCTGACTGACGCGTATTGTTTCTCCTCTTTTCGCAACACACACCCGAAGAACACGTTCAAGCAGGCAAGTATAACAGTGTGTGGCGTGTAGAACAGTTTAGTAAGAAATGAAACGAAAAAAAATAACCCCTGAATCTTATACACCAGCTGATGGGTGGGCTATTTTCGTGTGTAGATGACTTCCTCCAGCGAGAAGCAACGATGTACGACGTGATGCAATTGCACTCTTTGCACCGTTCGGTTGAGTCAAGAATAGCTGGCGCGAGAGTTTCCGGAACGTGAGAAAACGGAGAAGAATGCACACAAGCCGAAGCAAATCGGAAGGAAATGACCGATGAAGCCATCCGACCGACGCGCAATACACAAACTTCCTTTAGCGACAACTCGAGCGGCGTGGCAGGTTATTTTTAATGCCGGCAAATTCTTATTGGATTGGGAAAAGGAGTCGTTTTTGTTTTGCTGGGTTTTCCTGTTGGTTCATCCCGTGTGCCTGCTGCATCATCGCTGCAGCACGTGCAGCATTTAAAGTCCATAGCGAGAGAGAGAGAGAGAGAGAGAGAGAGAGGGAACGGGAGTGCTTGGGAAGAAGAAGGAGGAGCTTCCCGCTGCCTTTTGCTTTCGGGGTGAAAGCACTGGAAAGTGGCACGGAGGGTGTGTTTTTCGCAAGTGAGTGTCACCTTGAGTCCCTTGAGGATGGGAAAACACACCGGTATGGCGCAAGCCGTCGTCAAACGATGCGCTCACGTGCTTTTAGATTTTTGGGGGGAAGTTGCTTACAAAAATGCATTCTTCAGGAAGTTGGATTTGAACCCATTCCCACTGACACACTGAAAGCATTTCGTGCCCGCAAAGTGCTCGGGGTGAATGTTTTGCATTACATTATACTATTTTAAATTATTTCATACTTCCCACCACCTCCCTTTTTTATTTACATAGCGCGAGGTGAGCAGTAATTGATTGCGCTAATTCTTGCGTCGTCGTTTTGCGCTGTCCTCTCCTTCGTCCTCCCCTCGAAATAACAAACCCGGTGGTCGCGGTGCGCATGCCACCACGCACATCATCATCAGCAGCAGCAGCCCGGGCTAGCAGCCGGGGACCGACCGGCCGACCGACCACCTCCACCACGATGGTCATCGACACATTGTCTTTGGTTGCATTCGCTGAAGGTCACCTGGGTGGCGCTCGTTTGGCGGTGGTGTGGTGTGGTGGCAGATTGTGCAAACACGTCCGGTTGCGTATTGCGCCACTGACACCCGCTTCACGCCAAGCTTTTCGTTGGTGCGATTCAATTCCGCGTAAAAAAGAGACTCCAGAACAGGGAATTACAACGGCTTGATTTGCGAGATGTGCGGTATTAAGGGCGGAAGCTCTCATCTTGCCGGAGGTGCCGTCGTGGAGAGGTTATCTAATCAAATTAGAGATCGGACAAGCGAGCCAACAAGCGAGCCAACAACCGAAAAGGCTTCCCTCCGTTTGTGGGCTGAACGAAGGCGATAATGAGGCTTTTGGCGAACGGAAGAGAACTTCTGATGGTGTAATGATGGCCATTCTACCAGGATCTGCAAAGGGCTTTGTGGGATAAGCGGTGCTCCCTGTTGATGCGCTACCTATTCAATCAACGATTTAATGTACGAATTCTGGTGGTTTGTCTGTGCACAGTGCACAACAACAACATGTGTGTTATTTAACCTGCTCAAGAGAGCACCCCATATCTGTCTGGAGCAAAGCGAGAATTAAACGCACACAGACTTGCGGTGCATCCCGACACTGCTCCAAAAGAAACGGATGTGCAGCTGACGAAACAGACCAGACAGGAACAAAAAAAAAAAAAACAAAACGCAGGAGCAGACAAAATCAAGATCATCAGCAGAAGACACAGCAGAACAGAAGAGGGCACCACCACTCCCCCAAAAAAATAAAAAGAACCTGTCCGACGTTTGGTACCGTGGTCCAGTGTCTGGAGTACAGCAGACGGAAGCAGACGAAAAACTAATTGCCGTTGGGCATGTCGGGCAGTAACAGCAACAACAGCAAAAAAAGTTCAGGAAGTTACCTGGTGTGTCTGGAGTGTGTTTCCGTGTGAATGCGATTTGACTGCGATTTGCATGCGCAATTTCACGAAAGTGCAATCGCTGGAGACACGTTCGTTTCCTCCAATTCTTGTGCGGCCGTTTGGAGCTGGAGGGCTGGCACGTCGGGACGCACACACATACCGTCTTTCGGTTACGATTAGGGGGTCGCCTCTTCCGCCCCAGACATGGAGTCGATTAATGGTCGATTTTATTTCACCAATTGTTGAGTGAACGTGACAGAGCAGGGCAGTAGAAGGGGCCTTCGGTGCCATAAGGAACTCCAAGTTTTACCCACAAACCAAATCGGGACGTTAGAATTGTTCCAGTGGAATGATGTTTCTGGAAGGTACACGCCGGAAGTGTTTAATAATGTTTAAGTGGGCGGGGGTTGTTTTGCTGCTTTTTTTTTTGGGAGGAAGTGATGATGAGGTCTATTTCACGCTGCTTGTGTGGCTGTGTGTGTCTGGGTAACTAAGACACTCCGAGGCCGCTATAAAATCACTCTCGCGAGCGAGGGTCCGAGCGAGTAATCGGTTACGACAAGGCTTGTTAGGAAATGGAAGGAAATTAATTGGTGACACCGAATTTAACAGTCGCACACACACACACACCCTGCCCGGAATATGTATGTCCGGACGTGCGGAAGATACTTTAACAGCTCGTAAAAAAGCGGCGAATTCAGCTATTCGCCACAAATCTTCCCGCTCCGCAGGCAGTCTCTGGGTGTATGTCACCGTGTTTTGGGGCCAACATTGTCCCGTGCCCGAACGACGATGATGATGCTCGATGCTGATGATGAGCATGGAAGATGAAGTGGAGCAAGCAGTGTTGGTGCCACGATCGAATCAATTAGCGGCGGAGCGAAAAAATGCGAACGAGCAGCGCAAGGCGCAGCTAAACAAAAAAAAAATGGCGGACAGGAAACGCATAAAAATAAATTCCACCAGTTTTCCTCCGAAATAAAGACTTCGATTGAGCGGGTCGTGCCGTACCGGAGAGGTTCTGGTATTTACAGAGCCTGGTTAATTTTATCTGGATTCCCAGCTACCACCACCCAGCCACCACCCAGACAGTACGCATCTGCCTCTGGATGGTCGGAGAAATGTGATCTTCGTACCGGCGTACCGTACCGTCAACACACACACACACACACAGAGGAGTTGATTCTTCTTCCATCACTAAAACCGTTCGTCGCTTACCACGCTTTTACGGAGGTTTTGTTTGATTGCTTAATTTGACTCAATTTCGGTGCGGTGCGTCTTGGCGTACGCGGCGGCGTCGTTCGCGCCCCAGCGTGTAGGATCTGTTTCGCACAACACACACACACATACAAAAAAAGGTCAATGATCGCGAGGTGCGTGATACGGCTAACGGCACGAAACGGGTAAGACGCAGTCCGGGGAGTCGCTTTATGACTTCCATACGCAGTGTGTTTGTGTTTGGACGAAAAGCGAAATTAATCACCGATGCAGTTGCCACCCAGCTCCCGACACTCCGCGCGCAAAGCGCAACAAAAAGGTATCATGTTGCGGCGGTTGCTTGCGCATCGTCGAAGTTAAATTCGCAACCAAAACGGCACTTGCGGCGCGCCAGTAGGTTGAAGAACAAAAAAGTCGTTCAAATTGATGCGGAGACAGATGCAAGATGCTAATGCTGAAACGGAAGTTGGTCGGCAACGATACCCAGCCCAGTCTGAGATGGGACCAGCACGATACAGACTGCGCCCGTTCGTCCCTATGGAAACAGGTAGTGCCTTTCTGGAAGGGATGCGTGAAGAATAAATTATCCCTCTTTTTGTGTGTTTGCATTCTTCTAGTGATAGGCTCTCCAGCAGGAAATAGACCCACTTCCGAGGTGTGAAAGTGATTAGCATTGGTGTGAGCTGATCGGAAGCACGAACACTGATCATATCGAACGCATCCTCCACGACCTTGCGCGCAATGCAAAGATGGATGTCCTCCAGTTATTTATGGGCATTTAAAGTGGTGGAATGTGCAGTCCCATGTCCCCCTCAGAGGTATATAAAGGGGTTGGTGGTGCATTTACACAAACAAGTGTTGCACACACACACACACACACACACACACTGGAGTGGTGCTTCCAACATCGATTCGTTGCTCGGCTTTCGTAAGGCTTCAGGCAAACTTCAAGGGCTGCCAACGGCAACTAGCGTTGCAAATAGCCGGAAGGAAGGAATTGGCTAAACACCTTCCACACGACCCATGAGTCTCGTGCAGGGCGGTGTTGCCGTTGCGTCAGCAACACCCCCACCCCCCCTTAAAGAACCATTACCAAAGCGCGAGACGTTGGAGAACATCCGCAGCTCTGGTTCGCTAAGCGGCTGTTTCATAAGTAGAGCGACAGAACGCGGGCTGGAATGTCGGAATCGAAATGGGAAAAGGGGCTATTAGAGAAGAGGTCTCTTCAGACACCGAACGCACCACGATGAATCACGACCACACGGGCAGGTTTTACCCATGTCGAGATTGACGATTCTTCGCACGTACCTGCGGTGAGCGCGTCTGAAAGGCATTTCCTTGGTCTGAAAGGCAATGGTGTTACTTCCGGTTTTGCAAATTCCAATCCAGTTGCACGCCACAAGAAGGGTTTGCAAAACTTTCGAACCGATTCGATACGCGGCGCCCGACCTTAAAGCAAAAGGGCCTCAGTTTCACCCCTGTCCGGGTGTGTGGCCTTCGGGGGCAAGGTGCAGCACGTGCATATGGTGGTGTATGATGGAAGTTGGTGCGCTCTGTGCTGCCTTACCATAACTTATTACAGGATATTGCAGTTTTTTTTCCTCCACTGTGTGTCTCTCTCTCTCTCTCTCGGAAAAGCGTGTTGTTTGTGCTAGTGTCATGGTGGTGGACACTCCAACTCCACCCCACGCCGCCCAAGAAGCTTAAACATAGAACGAATTTGTAATGGAGCACACACGCCTGCTGCAGCGAAGCAAAACAACCAAGCCAGCCCGAAAAAGGGAAAAGCCGCGGTGTTTTGTTTTTCCTTTCGTGCGTCGCTCGCGGATGTCTTCGTTTGCATAACCACACACACAGAGGGCAGCGGGTGAGAGGCGTGGGGACAGCGAGCCACACTGCACTGGCTTTGCATCAGCGGTGTGCCATAGAAGCCCAAGAACTGACCTTCAGCAAGTCGCAACAACGAAAACGGAACGCGCGGACGTAGCAAACACAACAACGGCCCCAAACCAAAAACGGTACCGTGACGGCGCCATTATACGCCAGCTCTTATGGTGGCGAGGGGGGGTTTTGTTGCAAATCCAAGCGGAAGTGTGTGTGTGTGTGTGTCGGATTGTCGGTGAAACCCATCTTGGTAAGCGGCGACCGGCCAGTCGCTGGGGGTTCGCTGCATAAGGGCTGGGCTTTACGTGAGTTATTCGCTGAGGTAATGCATCGGGCAAGAAACCCTCCCCCCCGGGTGGTCCGCTTGGAGGGGGGAGGAGGAAGCGATAATGAAGCACGAAGGCACGTCTCCGTTGGTGGAGGTGGTGGTTTTTTTGTTCTGTTGGAGAGAACGCGGAGTTCTTCCGGTAGTGTGCAGCGGAGGTTCTACTGCAAAAAATAAGGGAGAAAGTAGGCCTTTGCTTTGCGTTTTGCGTTTGGTTGAGGAGTTACAGTCTTTGAAGGGGCCTTAGTGCCATAGTGACGCTTCACTTGAAGATTGAATTTCATTGAGCAGATCCTAGTAGCCGCAGGAGTATTTAGTTTGCTTTAGTTGGTGAACGGCTTGATGACGTCGGATGTAATTAGTCGAGGCAATAGTATTCAATTTCAAAGCAAGTTGCGTGAGGAAGTAGTTGATGGATAGAATTTCCTTTAATTCCAAAAAAGAGGTCTACTATCAATTGACAGCTCTGATTAGCGCCATCTAGTGCAATTTTGATTGAAGCAAATGCAGCCACCTTCAACGAAGCGTTTCGGACAGAACTTTTGCAAATTTAAATCTCAATCTCACGATTGTGTCACACTCCAAATACAGTCTACACCCCTCCGCTCCACTTTGACTGCAACTTATCGCTACACACTGGTATAGACTGGTACTGGGCTGCTTGCCCTTCCCGCCTAGTAACATGGTGTGCCCCCAGCCACCCGAGCACCCGCCCAATGCCTATCATCTTACCGCTGCATGCGGTTTTCGGGTTCGTCACGTATGCACCTCGCTCGGCTGCGGCCAAGAGCAACCGATGTCTTCTTCCTCCTGCTCGTCGTGTGTCGTGTGGGGTTTCGCTCTTCAAACCCGGCTCCCCATTCCCAAGGGGCGACTCCCCCTTTAGGTCGTGTGCTCGTCGAAAAGCAAATTGCGAACACGAAAACGACCAAATAAAAAAACTGAAACGCATTCTTATCGCAATTGGCAAGCGTAGAAAGGAACCCCCCAATGCCGTTTTGGCCACATTCACACACACACACAGACATCCAGTATGGCTGTGGATGCACGATGCGGAGCTGCGGTTACTGTTTGGCGTTATCACGCCCGAAAGTAAGAGAAGGAACGGGGAAAAAGTAAGAGAACGCAAAGCAGATGAACGCGTTTCCGCGATTTCGTCTGCTCGTTCGCGCGACCACCCCCTTTTTGGTTGGAGGGTGGTTTCATCCCCCAGTCGCTCAGTTCTGAGTACTCATACACGCTACGGCCGCAGATACACACAACCACACGGCAACACGGGCGCTTCGGGGCATCGCAAACCAATGCGGAAGTTGCAGAGCAAATTTGTTGATAATAAATTTAGCTTGCCGCGTGTGGCCTGACGTACGCTCGCGCCCATGCAACTACTGCGCGAACAGAAGGATGCATTAATGGACGTGACGTGCAAATTATCGTGCGTCAGTATGTGTGTGTTTGATGGAGAAGTGCAAAAAAAAAACCTCTACAGGAATGATATCTCAACACGACTGATGTTAAACGTCCTCGAACGACACCAGCAGCGTCGCTAATTGTTTGGTGATGTTTGCCTAATAGTCTTCCTGAAATGATGTTCCTTCGTTCCCGGGTGTGTCTTCCTGGACCGAGGTGACAGTTACACACACACACACACACACACACACACAGAGGTGACAATAAAATGTGGACAGCCATCACCATTCTGTCTTCCAGTGATTCGTTTTCATCGGGAGCAAAGGTTGGCAATTTTGCTTGGTTTTCTTTGCCACATTTCGGGGGCTACAGCTACAGATGTGTCTCCTACTCCGGTAAAATTGCGAAAATGATGTGACTACGACTTTGGATGGCGCTTCGTACGAATGATGATTATAATTGCCACGCGCATTTGTTTGGCCTTTCGGTTGCAATCGCAGGTGACAAACGTTTACGATCTCTTCCCGTGTAGGCGTAGGAGGAATCGTAAGCATTTGCTTAATTATATTTTTGTGAAAGTAGTGACTTTTGGAGCGGGCGTTTTTTCTTTTCTTTTTGGTTGGTTGAGTGTCTTGTCAACGACTCGGAACCCCGCCTATTCGCCCGCTCGCTTCGGATGCATATTAAAATGCATGCAAAGACAGCGCGAGAATGACGGCACGGCAAGATGATTAATGCTTTGTTTACGCGACGTCCAAATACCTTCCCCGTCTTACGCTTACTGCGATGGTTCAATGACCGGTCAGCGCTACGTTTCCGGCGCAGTTGGGATTGGTTCTCTTTTTTATAGTACCACCCTGCAAATGCAATATTTGTGCTGATCCCGCGACACACAGCATCACAGAAAGGAAAGAGTTGACGGGGGTTGGTGATGGGTTTTAAAATATCTTGCCGTTTTGAACCTCCCCCGACAGCAGGTTCGGTAACGATATTCGGGCATGTAACAGTGTACGGAGACAGGCGGTCGGAAACAAAATAATGCCTTGTTGTGCATGTGCTGCGCCTTTCAAATGCGTTTTTTCGGGGGCGAGTTTGTCAGACGTCTGCTAAATATAGCAGAGGACACTGAAATGATCGGCATGTCTGCGTCTTTTGCCAGCGTGCTTCCTGTGAGTCGAGTGCAGCAGCATTTTTCCTTTTCGCACATTATGGCCAACGAATCTGGTCTCCGATCTATTATCGAGCAGATGACTCGAGCGTCGTAGGGGTTTTGTTTTGGGTGGGACGCACACATCCTGTGTGAGTTTGGCGGTTTTGCAAACAAAACCCGTTGAAACGCATTTCCGTTCCCGCAGTTCGTTAGCCCAATCAGTCAGGTCAGGCAAGGCGAAATTTGCAGTGACATACCTGTCACTTTGCTGTGTAACGTTTGGCTTGTCTTGGGGACCGTCACAGCTGGCGCTGATAATTTTAGTAATTTTGTATCCGTCGCTCGGTTGGCAGAAATAGCCGAATTCAGTGTGCAAAGTGCACTGTGTGTATGCACTCCCCAAGAAGAAGAAGAAAAAGAGGAAGGGTTGAGGGGAAACATTCCATCGAGCTTGATAATTTTCTTGTTTGCTCCACTTCCCAAAACGAGATAGAATAAAGTGCGCGAAGTTCTGGTATGAGGAAATGAAGACGCATACACGCGCAGACACAGCAGCAGCAGCAAATTGCATGCTTACCGCAATCCCCAAAAAAAAAAACGCCAAAGCAAGGAATGTTTCATTGGAAATGTAAATGTTTATCCAGACGGTCGCGCGGGTCGGCTCTCTGTGCGCGGTGATTCTTCTTCGCTTCTCGGCTTCTCCCCACTGGTAAGCCACTTTGCGGGGTGAATTTCTTCCTGCTTTAGTGTGTGCTGGTGGTGTCCAAAATTTCTGTACGCTCATTCCCCACCCCCCAAGTCCAGTCCAAGTGCGGCAACAAGACCAGACCAGACGTCGCACACGCTCTTCTCTCTCTCGCTCTCTCACTTACCCCAAGGGCCCCACGCGCCCGGTCGGTCGGATGGGGGCCCAGTGACGACGCCTTTGCGACGTCCTTGAAACGCAAATTTGGAGACGCGTATTCGTTCGCGGTCGCTCTCTCTCTCTCTCTCTCTCGCTTGAGACTTGGGCCGTGGAGAGCTCGTTGGTTCGATAAGAATGTTGCGAATTTTTCTTCCGCAATTGGATGTGGTGTTCTTTTTTTTGCTCGTGTTTCATTACCTTGCACGTTGCTTCGGTTTATATGTGGTACGAAGAAGGCCGTACACCTTTTCCTAGTTGCTGGGTGTGTTATTCGGGGTAACTACCATGTACGCCAATAGCTTTGATGTAGAATTGGAAAATCAATTCCATACTTATAAATGGAGAGCAGCAGCAGTCGTCTTTCGCCGCTCCAGATGAGATTTTGCTCTCAGCTGTGCTGTGAGATGCCGCCAATCGTTGCGTCATGCACTTACCAATTACGCTATCCGATCACCGTCCGTAAGTGCATGATCTAAGCGTATATAAAGCATTATCTCTTCGCGGTTGTATAATTGCGTATACAGGCCCGTAAATCGTGCGACAATCAGTGCAGAACTGTCCCCCCAAAAATAGCACCTTAAGGGGGTAACATAAATTGTACCGCAATACGGAACCATCGCACCGCACCAAAGTACGGAATAGTAGGTATCAGGCGCGTACTATGTGTGGCGTCTTCAATCAGGAAGTATTTTAAAGTACAATATAACTGATAAAACTGCTTCCCCCCCCTCCTATCCTCCCACGTCCACGTCCACCCAATGTCGGCTTCAATTGTAAACGTTTTGTAGCGTGTGTTGCACAAAACAAACAATACAAAAACACACAAACACACGTCAACTAATGAAGGTAGCAGAAAAAAAAAAGAGGCGAAACAAGAGCAAGATATGGCCCACGGGTGCCCGCTTATCGGGTGGTACTGTTGTTCTCGCGCGCTCTTCCCTGGGCAGCGTTATCGCTAGCAAACCACTTTCGATGCACGGTGCATGCACGGTTGCAGCCCAAAAAGCGCAAGCACGGCACGGTGTGATAACCGGACCGAAATCGTACTACACGCTCTGGAGCAGGCCAGCAGGTTCGCTCGGGGTCAAAGACTAGGGTAGCGTACGTTCAGCATCTGAGAACCATCGGGAAGCTCGCACTTGGCACATCAACCATACTGGGGTGGGGCGTTTAAAGGCGAGCAGATTTTGATGTAATGGTAAAGGACCAAGAAGGAAGGCGAAGAAGAAGAAGCGACCGAAAAGCAAACAGGGAACAATTAGAGTGGAAGAGCATCAATGCACCGGTGGCGTAATCTCGCCGTGGCACCTTGGCAAAAGATAAGAAAAGAGGTCGGCCCGTCCGTGTGGGGACGCTTCACTGGATGGTAGCACAATTCGTATTTGCGATGCTGCTGGATGTTGTAATAGTGGAAAGTACGCGTAGAAGGAAGATTGTGCTAGGTTGTGATGGTAGATGACATTAAACAATCTTTGCGGGGTTTTTGTTGGGGAGGTAGTATAGATTATAAGGAAGCATGTGGCAGGTACTCACGTGGTACACTCCGCTGGTTCCAGATGTTGCGCAGCGGTGGCGAGCTGTGATGGTAAAAGTTGGGCCTCAGGAACGGCCCCGACTGCAGGTGGGCGGCCTGCTGCTGAAGGTGCTGCTGGGTGGCGGCTGCAGCAACGGCCGCCGCGGCCACCTGCGAGAGAGCGGACGAGGAGGAGAGGGAAGTGGCGCTGCTACCGTTCGGTGAACCGACGGTCCCGCCATTCGGATGCACCGAGAGCGATTGACTCTGCTGCGGGTGCTGATGCTGGGGCGGTGGTTGTTGCTGGTGATGTTGCTGGTGATGCTGCTGCTGCTGTTGCTGGGAGGCCTGCTGTTGCTGGTGTTGCTGCTGCTGCTGATGGGGATGCGAAGGTTGGCCGGGCTGATTGCTAACCGGTCCGGTACTGCTGGTCGGAATGCCAAGGCGAGCCTTCAGCTCGTCACTGCAGGCCGGCTGGCCTCCGCTGCTGGAGCTGTCCACATCGGACACTCCACTGTCGGCGGGACTCGGAGGTAGCGAACCTTCAGTTTGTTGCAGTTGGTTGAAGAAGGCAGACAGCGGGAGCATCGGGAAGATATAGAAAAGGGGAAAACGAAAACATTAAATTCTTTTCCAGCAACGCCAGCTGACGATTGGCATGTGTGATTACAGCGCGAGCTCTAAATGATACGGGTTTTTTTTCTTTTTGATGTCATTAGAACAGTCGCACATAAAAAGGGTGTTTGGCAAATGGAACAAAAGAAACAACTCCGAATCCTTCTAACTCTCTAAACTCTCCCATTCTGGGTGTTTTTGTGTGTACTTAACGACGGTATTTATTGCGCTTCAGTTCGCGCGAGCGTCTTAATCGCGAGCCTGCGTTGAGGCGGATGCACAGCATGGGAGCACTTCCTGCACTGTGCGCAAGCGGATTTCTAGTTGCAATCGGCCATTGTTCGGCCACCAATCTCACTCCAATCAGGCCTAGGGGTTTATGCTTTCGGCTTTAATCCTGGTTCGCATCAAGCCCCCTCCAATGGGCACGGTCGGTACGCGGGGTACGTTCGCAACGACTTCCCACTGCGCTGCGTACAACGTTTTGCCCAAAACCAAGGAGAAACCATTACACCGTCGCGACTGTGCCGCTGCTAATCCAGAGACACGCAAAAAAACCAAAGAAAAGGGGTCCTGCTTAGGAACGCAGCAAGCAAAGCAAAGCCCCGAAGGTCTCTTATTCTTTTTTTCGGGAGTTGTTGTTTTTTTGGGTTTTGAGCAAAACGGATCGGTACAGGTGAGAAGATATCAATTTTATAGCAAAAAAACAGGGGCAATCAAAGGTGTAGGCGAATGAGGGTGAGGGTGCCAATTTCGATCGTCATCCGTCCCGGTTCGGAACAATTGGCACCGAAATTGGGTAGCTGCCTCGATGTGGGAAAGTGGCAAAGCAACGGCAGCAGCGCTCCCACAAGGATCAGGAGCCGGGGTTAGGGCCGAATAAAAGCGATCTTCGTTGTGTTGGGCCTACCCTTCTTTTTATGGTCGTGAATTTCTGGCCACTGGAATGGAAGAAAAAGGTCGGCCAGATCGAGGATCGAGGGTACTTGATTCAATTCAAGAAGCTGTGTGGGTTTTTACTCTCTCTCTCCTTCTCCATTCAAACGATATGTTGTTCTTGCAACAGTTGCTAAATCGTGGAAAGGGATCACTGGTATCATTCAACCTACAAAAACCCCTTGTGGCATTGAGAAATTATAATCAGAAGAATTGAAAATGCAGTAGACATTTAGACAAAGCTCGTAGGACGTATGATTGGCAAATAGGGACAGTGTTTGTTTTGCGCGACAGCTAGCTCTACTTCCCAGGAACAGGCTCCGGAGTTACCCCGCATGAAAAAATGCTCCCAAGAATAACATAGCACATGCACTGAGGTGAACATAATTGCCCACATTGACGGAGGCACACAGCCAGCCGGTGGTATGCGAATTCCGGATGATTTGACTGTTTTTCTTGTGCACGCACAGTTACCACAGTTTTGCGGGGGATCCGTGATTTTGGCAGGGATTTTTCTGTGTTCCAGAAAAATGAGATACGGGAAGCAACGTTGATTAATTATCATTTTTCCTTGCCATGCTTTCTTTGCTTCAAACCCCCCGCTTGAAAGTGGTATGAGTTTACAGTTTTGTCAACCGTTCGATCGTTCGAGAGAGAAAAAAAAAGCGCGCGTGGGAAACAGAACGGTTGCGGGCAAACCCTTTCACAGCAAAAACGCATAAATCATAATTTAAAGCAGAACGCAGCAAATCATAAACATTCACTTCAATAATAATCAATCGGCGAAACGAACTGTATATTCCCGTGGTCCTTGGAATAATAAAGCATTAAAAATCAAAAGAAGAAGAAAAACAGAACAGAAAATTTTGCTTTCCACAATTCTTCGGAAGGTTTTAAGGGGGTACGTACTTGCGAGTTTGAGGAACGCTTGATGGTGGGAGCTTTTCAATTTCTCCATCGACCGCAGATGGAAAATGTTCTCCAGGAAACCATCGTCGTCCAGCTCGAAGGGCGTGCCGTACGGAAACGGAGCAGTGGGACAAACTGCACAATGTGGAAGAGGTGGTTTTAGTTTGTGGTGAGGTGAAAACGGCCAATCAAGTTTAATTTTTTTGAAAAAGGAAATGCGACAAAAATTTAGCAAAAAATTAGTGTAAAAATTGGAAAGATAAAAGTGTGCTTCAAAAGGGGTGCCAATATTTGCATGAGATGGAATGTAAAATTTGAAAAAGTAGTAAATTGAAAGAAGGAAAAAAAATCGCTTGAAACATTGTAACACGAGCGAGCCGATTTTCGTTCAAATTAATTCTCCTCAGCAGAATGTATTAATTTACTCATACTCAACAAAGTATCTCAAGGATATCTGCCTTGAATCTGCCCGTAACTGCACAGGCCACAGCACAAACCAGAGGAAAGGGTGAAACGCATAAAAGAGCACAAAACTCGCCCATATTAATTGGTGGAAGCAATTGTGCGCCACGCATCAGCAACGCCAAAGCCGACCTCAATAAACAACTTCCGGTTTGCGCTTGTTCACTTTCGATCCACACCAGGAACCCGGAACAGCGCGAAGACCATCAGGAGCAAAGGAGGAAGGTAAAACAAGACACCCAAAAGAGGGAAATGGTCGAAGGATAATCCTCCGGGCAGATTCGCTTCCTTTTTGGTTCGTTCAGGTATTTCCTCTCGACTTCATCAAAACGTATCGGGCCCGGCTCGCGTTATTCTGGACCCGCGCGCGGTGGCAATTTACCATACACCGGTGCGACAAAACAATGTGTCCTTACGCGCGCGCGTGTGTGTGTCTGTGTACGTGTGTTTGGTTCAGGTGAAACCCAAGAAGATCGGCATGCCTGTGCCCTGTGCCGTTGCCTTACGGTGGTTGTTTGGTTTCGGAGCGTTTTTCCCGCATTCGCAATCGCTTACAACAAAACGGCCAAACGGGGAAACTTATAAATATGCTTTCCACCCCTCCTCTTCGTGCTACCCCTTTCAGCCGGCGTCGACAGGGACGAACCAAAAAAGGGGTTTAACCCGCGCGAGGAAATGTATTAGAAGATCACCGCGTTTCCTTCTTGGCGGTGCTCGCATGCTCCTTAGGGAGCGGCGCTGATTGAGCAGCGCAGCTAATCGCAACAATTTGATGGACTAGCTCAACACACATACTGGTCATCAAACCAGACCCCGCGGTATGTGTGTGTGTGTGTGATTTTTAATGCTTTTAGCAATGACATACCCTGTTTGCCTTGTGTTTTTTTTGGGCAAAAGGGGAAAAGGATCTTCACGCACCGGTCAGCAGCATCCCTTCCGCATCTCTAGAACGGTTGCATTTGATTTCTTTGTCATTTATGTTTGCATACTTTGAATGCTTTCCCCGCGTGTGTGTGTATGTGATTAAAGGAAGGTTGGATAACCAGGGCCACAAGAAGAAAGAAGGAAGTGAAATCTAAGAATCTACGAAATAGTTTGTGGAAGAAAAAAGCAGTGCCAATGAAACTGGAAAGGCGCGTAACCGGAAATTCGGAAAGAGAATAAAAAACGGATGGTATATGCGTGTCCTTCCGCGACTATGTCCGCCTTTTACACACGCACAGCAGCAGCAGTAGCATACAAACGGTCAGTTTTCACCCGAGCTCGAGGGAAAAGAAAGGGTACCGCACCTCGTGATGCCAATAAAATGCGTTATCGTTATCCGCGGTGCGTTTAATTTCGGTGCTTTTCTCACGCGGCGAGCCTGAAATCTTTCCCGATCGTTGCAGATCGTTGAGCCGTGCGAGAAGGTTTATTTGTTTAAATAGTGTGTCCACGGCTCAACACCGCTCTCTGCTCTGGTTGTAATTTTTAACAGTTCAAGTTTTTTTCGCTTCTTTCTGTTCTGGCAAGCAATAAAAGGAAAGCTGCGGCCCCGGAGGAGGGGTCGATCAAGGAGACGACAAAGAAATGTGTCATCGTAATTTATTGCTTTTCGCTTGATTTGGTCACGTTCGCGAGGGCAGCGGGAAAGGGGGCATGGCCAGAACACAACAAAAAAAAAGAAACCCATCAAACAACGATCACTCACAATATTCTCAACCCGGCGGTGGCCGCCGCAAGACGCGTGAATCCTTTCTGGTGCTTGGTGCTGCGTGCTGGCGCAGAGCCTGGCCGAGAACGTGTTTGCTTTAATCAGCAGGATTACAGAGCACAAAAAGAGATAGAGATTCGGTCTATTACGGTCGCTTGTGTTAACAGCGCGCTCAGGAACAAGAAGGGTTTGCCTTAAACGATGCTTTATGACGCTTGCCTGGTTTGCCAAAAGAAAAAGCGCAAGGCGGGGTAATGCTACACTATTACGTGTGTAGTCTTTGCGCGGTGGTGACTTGGCGTGGTGTCACTTTGCGCGAGACGCATAACGAAACAGCTTGGCGTAATTGATTCATCTGTCATTTGAACCGGATTGAATCGGACATGTGTAGGGTGATGAGAAGGAAAGGACCCTCGGAGTTGGCCACTTAAGGCGTTTCTATTAGATTAAACATTTCCAGTGATACAAGAGAGCATTAAATTTTGGCCTGTTCCGAGCAAATGCAATGTCCTTTACAACTTGAAAAGTCTTTTAAAACAAATAGTTTCATGTTTGAACGCCAACGCAAACAAAAAGACAACTGAATGGAACGTCCCTCTCATCGGTAGCTATTTTTCTCGCTAGCGGAAATTACAAAATCAACTTGCTATCAACGCCGGTTGGTCCCCGGAAGGCAAGTTACGTGAGTTCTTTTATAGTCCCGATCCTTACTTTACGGGGCGTACATCACACACACACACACACACACACACACACACACACACTCACACCGGCGTTCATGAATAACTGATTGAGGCTCGAGCAGTACGCCAAAGCCTACTGTGTGCCGGTGTGTGTTCAGGAAAAGCTTTCACTGCGCACAAGATGCTGAAACCTATTCCGGGGAACTTCCAAGGAGCCCCAGCAACCGGAAGCTCTTTCCTTCTCTTTTGCCACCCTCCTGGCTGTCCAGCAGATAATAAAACAAAGTGCGATGAACACTCCAGTCGGGGAGATAGTGAGATAGAGAGAGAAAGAGAGGGAGTGTGTGTGTGTGTGTGTGTGTGTAACACGATTTCCGGCATTCGGGTGCGCCGGTGATTTCAAGAGGACCAAAGTGTGTCCCAAAGAAAAGACCCCCGCGTAATGTCCTACGGTGTAGGGGGAATAAGCGGACACTCAAACGTTCCACCCCGGACGGACGGACAGAAAAGGATGTATCGCAGACGATGCCATGCGGAAGAAGGAGAGTGTGCCGGAACAAACCTTTTCCATCATGACTCATGCATGGGGCCGGTTCACTGTTCACTTCAAACGATCGGGCGCTTTTCCTCCACGTGCGTACAGGCAAATCGGCACAAAAAGACGGGTGGGGAGACAGTGAAAGTTATGTAAAATACCCCTCCCCGTTGTGTCGGACAGCACAGTGCAAGAGGTGGGGACAGGGCATCTTCCGTTCGCAAGGTCGCCCGAAGACGAGAGAGCTTTCAAATATTTATCTCCTCATCGTCCGACCAAAAAAACCCCAAAAAATGGGAAGGTTTTTATTTCTTCCGCCTCGTTCGTGCTCTTCCCACAAGACAGACTTTGCATCATCGATCGATCTTGTCTGACGGGGTGAAAAAGGGGAAAAGGATGAAGATTCCTTATGACGCGAAACCGTACAGCTTGTGCTTATGAAGTAAGACCTAGTGGAACTTATGACACCCGCTGGTCAATGTGCAAATAAGGTCCTCCTCCTCGTCGTTTTCGGATTGTTTGCACTGCAGCTCTTAATCTGTTTGCCGTTGATCCCTTCGCTTCACCTGTACGGTTGGCGGGGTTGGCGTTGCAGGAACAATCAACAATGCATGCATCTGCTCCGTGGTGTGTCTGGGTAAATAGCTCTTGCTACCTATTTCATCCCTTTTTCCTCGGCGGCATTGTGTTCCCTTTTTGTCAGACCGCCCTCATTCGGCATGGTTAAAGATTAAAATCCTCTCCAATCGGTTTCGGTGTGCTTGCTGCTATTGAAGAATTTCGTGTGAAGAGCATATCTGTTGCACCATGCAGTTGACGCGGCATGACGCGGTGTTGCAACCATTTGCAACCACAAAAGTGTGTCCGAAAGGTCCCAAAGGAAACCAAAAGAAGGATACATGAAACAGGGTTTGCATGGCTTTCATTCACATATTCGCAACACAAAAGGGGTTGCTACTATTAGCCAAATGTTTATCCCGGAATCTCGCTTGCAAAAACGCACAAACCCAAGCTTTCGTCGCTCATTGTGAAGCGAAGAACAAAACACACACACACATAGAGAGAGAGAGAAAGGATTAGCCGAGAATTGGGCTTTTCTTCTGGCGGAATAAAAATGGGATCAATAATCAGCAGCAGCAACACAGAAGGAACGGCCGAAGAGCCGAAGAACGCCTTTGTGTGACTCAATCCACGTGCCACATTAACGATTGGATTGAGTCACACACGGGGCAACGATTTTGACAGTAACAGATGAGCGGCATCTTTCATGGGTCTAAGGGGGTTTCCTATTTCAATGTCACCACGCTGCAGCTGCCAGCCGCTCGCCATGATGATGGGACAAACATTACCGCAGACCGCGCGCGCACGCACAATGCCGCATTGATTACTCAATTGATGCGAAAGGGTCAAAATCGGTCGTCAGATTGTGTCAGAACGCTTATTTCCCCTTTTTGGGCATACACACCCACACAACACAGTAAGCAAATTTTGGGTACCATCAAGCGTCCAGTTGCATTGCTGCATCCGTTTGCGGTGCGCGCAGCTGCTGGGAAGGCGTCTGTTGGGAAAATATTGATTTGGGATGATCGAGTAAGAAAGCTGCAATTCGATGGAAGAACCCCTTTTTCACGCGTTTTTCGAGAGGATTTGCAGCATTAGTTTGCAATTTAGTTGCGGGTTTGCGGTTGCTCCATGATTTGCAGCATGATGAGTCAACAGTTCCGTGGGCGGGGGGAGGAGAGAATGTTGCAGACGTTGCAATAATGGCGCATGAGGGTGGGGTGAAATGTGACCCTTCCATCGTGCTTGCATTATGATGGCTTAGAATCGTTGTCCATCAGGCTTAGGGGAGATTGAGGATTTGTAAGATTGAATAACTCTTCAGATCTTCAGGATATTCAATGTATTGTCATCACTGAGAATATTGACAGCTGTCAATAATGATATCTCCTCGAAGGATATGTCTTATTACTTCAAAACCTTTCCAATTCAAGGCTGTACTTTGGCAAGAAACTCATGACGCATCATCAACGTATTCCAGCTTCTAATTGCCACTCTTTTTTGTATTGTAGTCAGTTCCCTCGTACATGCATTCCATTAAGATGTGAAATTTCTCTGCTCTGATACCCCTCTTCCCCATTCCTCCTGTCCCTTTGACGCTTTACATTTTTATTTCCTCATATAAAAATAAATAAATTCAATCCAACCGCATCGTCCACGTCCATTTAGAGTCGTCCCGGCCCGTCGGCTACCGTCGTCAAGCAAGAATGATCGGCCGTGAACGATAACTGCCGCACGGCGGAGCCAAAAAAAAGGACTTCTAGTGTGCCGATTTGCATTTCTATTGCTCCCTTCTTCTTCTACCATCACTTTTTTTTTAGCTCGGAGATGATCCTTCGCTCCCTTGACTTCTGCTTGATGGGTTCCGATTTCTATAGGACCAAAGATACTTCCGGTTTCATAATGGTCACTACCGCTACCTTTTATTTTTTTGATTGGGAGTTTTCTCGGCAAACCCGTTGTGTTTATTCTTTCTCTCTATCACTCTCTTTCACGGAAAGGATATTCCTGTCCGTCCTTTTTGCTCGTAAATCTTACGGAGAAGAACGCATTCCCTTTGAAGCCATGTTTTTTTTTTGCTTGCTTGTTGACATTTTTAAAATTCCTCCAGCAGTTTCTCAGCTCGCGCGGTTGTCCGCGGCCTCCGTTCTACTAGGGGCGAATAAAAAGGTCGCGATCGCGTTTTTCTTTAATACTTTCTGCACCATTTCTCGAGACTCTCGGGCTAGAGGTAGAGAGAGAGAGAGCGAGAAGGCAAACAAACAACAACAAATCAGTGCACGGATCACGGCAAAGGGTGTCTTTCTCCCGCTGTGTTTGTGTAGAGCACCGAACCAAGCTTAGGCAAATGGAAAAGCCTAGTACTGGTCACCATTAATAAAAAAAACCAACGACGAAATCCGGGAATATTTTGATGGATCCGCGTGACGCGACGTGCTCGCGTTAGCCGGAGCGTCTCATAATTACAACTCGTCATGTGTAATAATTCCACATAATCAACATACGGCGCCGATTGACGAGCGAAGAAGGGGACATGCACCCTTGCAGCCACCGGTTCTTAACCCGACACGCAACCGGGCGATGTGAAGGTAAACATCCACTGGAACGACGCACAACGCGAACAGAAACAAATGAACAATGCAAGTAAATAGCCATCGAGTCCAGAAGGAAAACCCGTTCCCGGGGCCCGGTATCGCGCACCGGAATCGCGCGTAAGTGGCGACATGCCGTGCCGTGCGGCCGAAGACAGCCCATCATCATCATCCTCATCCTCATCATCCTCTGCTGCTCGTCTTCTTCATCCCGGAAAACGGTGACCGACACGCGGGCTATCCTGGGCGTCTTGACGAACCCACCGGTCTCCCGGCACCGAAATCGAACAGAATCCTTTTCCCTGCCTCTTTTGCGCGATCGCGCGCGAGTGTGAGCGCACGTTTTGTTTGGTGGAAAAGTTGCGTGAAACTTGACGGCACAGCAACCGCAACCGAAAGCCAAAGGACAAACAAGAAGGGGGTCTGCCTTTTTTGTTGTTGGTTGCTTCCATTTTTTTGTTGCGGCAGAAAGATGCGTTCCGGTACGGATACGGAGCATTCTTTTGATTGTTTTGTTTAAAATTAACTAGGATTTTGAGGCGCCAAAGGATGAGCAATGAGCGCTAGGTTTGCTCTTTTCCGAGGAGTGCTCTTAGGTGGTTAGTTAGGTGGTAAGGAGAATGCCTATTGCGTCTCAGGAACTTCGTTTAGTTACAGATATCTACATTGTATGTCAATTTATTATTTATTTAAAATTGAAATTCAAGCAAAAAACCTCAAAAACGAAAACTCTGACTCAATGTGAGAAGAACACGGAAACAAAGTGCATTAATTAATGAGAGGAAAATGATTTCATTCCAGTGTGAAGCTGCAAAGCTCAGGGTTCATCTTGCACGAGCATTTAAAATTTCACGTGATATCTTGTTCTATTTTTAACTCAGCAGCTTGCAGCTTCACGCGTAACTTTGTGCACACGTGTTTCAAATAAAAAAGAGGAAATCGAGTGTAAAAAACAACGACACGTGAAGATGCTACATCGACAAATTAACAAGCAAGCAAGCAAGCAAACGTTGGAATTCATCACTGGGGCTCACTAACCTGTGCTGGACGTGCTGTAGCCGCGGTGGTACGGCCCTTGCGGGAGGTGCGTACCGCTGAGGAGCCCATGGAGCAGGGGCCTGTGCTGCTGGGACGGCTGTAACGTGCTGGCCAGCAGGCTGGCCGTTTGCTGCGACTGGCCACCGGCCAGGGAGGACCGTTGCTGTGGCGGCGGGCTCGGCGACTGCGGCAGGATCGGTATCTCGGTGTCCACTGTGAAGGAAGAAGCAAAGTAGAGAGGAATGGTCAGAGTTGAGATCATTCGATTTACGATCGGGACCAGGGGTTTATCAGTGGGTAAAAGTAGCTGCCGACGGGCACAGGCACGCCGTGTTTCGTGACTTTCGTAGGCGATAGAATCGAAGGTCTGTTCCGGTCGTGGACAGTGTTGAAGGACTGCCCCCGGGGGCGATGACGATCCGGCAAAACAATTTACAAGTGAGAATCGAACGTGTTGTGCATGCACGACGGGGTTTAATGGATTTTGAGAAGAAAATTACATTCAGTGAAGCCTGTTGAAGCTTAGAATGATTTTACAGAATGATAAAGACAACTCTATTCTTTACTTAAAATATTTTAACTACAGTTTTTCAGCTTGTTTTGTGTCAATTTGCACAACAAGAACGCAAATAAATCTATTACAGCCATCTAAGTGACAGCTCCAAAAACAAACACAAAAGAATGACCAGAGCAGACAACTCAATTGAAATTGTTCGTGCATTAACCTTCCGTTTTCGGGATTCCCTCACCAAACCAGCACACCCTTATCACAAAGATGTTGCGGCGTTACGAACGTTACGTAAAAGCTTACACCCCACGCTGTCTGACACAACCGGAACGAGAAGCTTCGAGAGAGAAAAACCTCGACTTCTAACCACCGACAAGAGCGAGAAGACGCATATAGCTGAGCAAGAGAAAGAGAGAGGGAGAGGAACAACGAGTGACTCCCAAAAGAAAAAAAGCCTAAAACACGAGCCCCACCCTCGATGGTGGAAAAGTCGATGAGCGTTGCGGAAAATTGATTGAAGATCAACAGATTCCAAACTCGTCCAAACGCTCCCTCCTTCACCCTGGGCAAGTGAACTCAATACGTTGCACGTGAATGTTGGTTAGCTAATGTTGATCGTTTGTAAACAATTTAAACTGTTTTTACCAATTTTCACCTCATCAGAACGAAAGAGATTCTAGAGAGGCCAGAGCCGAAACGTTTCCCCGTGCATTATGAGGTTCAATTTGTGGCGTTGAAGAAAAAGCTTTAATCGATCGACATACGCACCGGCGTGTGTGTTTCTCGGAAACCGGTCGCCAAACGCCGCCAAACGCACACAACATACGCCTTTTATGCTAGGCTTAGCGGCGGATCTAGCGAAGAGACCATTAGCATAAGCCCGAGAACGGGCCGGATTCGACCGACCGTACGTACGGAGCAACAGATGGTTGTGGTGGAAATTTTCCAGCCGGTTCTGGCTGTTCTGTGTGCCACGGTCGCGTGACCGTGAGCAGTAGATATTGATTTTCCCCGCAAGCAGAGAAGAGACAGCAGAAGCAGAAGGCTTTTCCGCGACTGCAATAGGCCAGTCATTGGGTTTGATTGTTCATTTTGCGGGAGGGTGTTTTTAGGGGGGAAAGTTTAGCGCTGATAAATGCTTGTGTAAAACATCCCAACCTACCCGCAAAGCGCAAACCATTTTCCGAGTAGAAGCAAGTTGCATAACAGTGTCATAAATATTCACCAACCCGCTGCCTAAATATGATGAAAAGTTTGCCCATCATATCGTTTGTTCATACATTTTTTATTAATCACCGTCGCAACGCCACAGCGCCCGGTGTTCCGGAAATTGGTGCTGCTGTCTGTTCTACTGCTGCCTGGCGCGGTCGGAGAGAAGTGCCTGCCTTTTTTGCCGGCATGAGAGAAATATGGACCGTGGAGTTAAAGTTGAGTGGGTGAGGTGTATGGAGCAGTGAGGAAAGCTAACGGCTGTCACTAACAGGTGGAAATCGTTCCTCGCGGGAGGCCCGTTAATACGGTTCGTGGGAAATATGGCTCCAACTCTCGTGAGTGCGACGCTCGTGTGCCGGAACTTCCGGAGAGTTTCGGTTGCTTTCGCTTTCGCTTAGCTTGCTCGTGACCGTGATGGCTACTCCTTTTTGTACCCACCCGAGCACTCATCAAGAGTGAAAGTAGCGGCCCGGAACTCAGCCGGCGTGGATAATTTAGTAGGTGAAAACGAGCCGACAAATGCTGCGGTGCGGGTAAGGGCGCATCCAGGAAACAGCTGTGATGAGGTGGTATCAAAGAATGGCGAGTTCCGCGAAACAGAGAGACAGCTAGAGAGAGCGAGTGGTCCGCCCGAAAATCTGTCTACCCAAAGCCTCTGGCTTGGGGCCTCTTGGGGAGGGAGCGTGACACCAATACAGACTGATAGTGTGCTCGGGCCGACGAGTCCTTTCCGAAAGCTGGACTGTCGAGCCGATTGTGGAAAGCCGGATCAATACGGCTAGACGCTTTGAATGTGTGGAGCAATGGCTATGGCTGGCACTGTGTGTTGGTGAAAGCCTTTTGCCGAAAAGCCGGAAGACAGCTCGGGTTGGAGTTCATAAAAAAAAATAGGGATGAAGAAACCTGCACGGCACGGTTAAATTACGAGGATCTTGTGCGTCCGGGAAGGAAGATAATGCCCGAATTGAATTCCGATTTGTAAGGACATGCTTTTTCATGGGCTCTTCCTCTTCCCCCATTGCGTGGTACGACGCTGGTTGGGAGATTACGCCATGATATGCCCTTGCGTAAACATGCCGGCAGATAATGGAAGTAGCCAAGAAAAAAAAAGCGTAGAGGTGTATTTTTCGTGCGATAACCAGAAGATTGTGACATCTTGAGACGTCCGGAGGAGTGCTGAATGGAGAGTTAATAGGGGAGTAAATGATGACATAAATTATCTTGCTAATAGAAGCCATGGCAACGATGTTCAGGAAGTGTTTGTTGGGTACAGAGCTGCCTAAGATGTGTCTGAAGCTAGCGCACAACTTCCGTTGGGGTTTATCCAGTGTCCAGCCAATGAGATCAGAACGTGAAATACGTGACAACGAGCTCCAATCACTTCGTCTTCACTTCCCAAACATTGTCACATCACTGCAAATGATTGTTCCGAGAATGAGCGTGTCTGGAAAATCCCAACGATGTCTGAAAAACAAAAACTTCACACTGTCGCTGCAATGAGACGTTTCCGTGTTCCAACGTCACTGTTTGGCTCAGTCCGGTCCAAAGTGAAATGGAATCCGAACCTGGAACCGCAACAACCTACCCCAACCGTGGACCGTGGCGGGTTGCAGTCGACGCGATTAACCTTGGCCTACTCTCGGCCTATCGCGCCACGCGAAACTGGTCTGGCTGGTGCGGACACTGCCGACTTCCGACTTTCTTTTCTACACGGCTCAACCCGACTGTCAACCTCGATTGGCAGAGTTTCACTCTCTCACCTTTCGCACAATTACAACCGGTATAAGAACTGGCGGGGCGGGCGAAGAAATATGATTACCATTATCGTAATGAGATTTTATACGCTACAGCACCTGACTCGGAGGAAATTTCTTCTCCGGAAGGCCTCGTTTTTTTGTAAGTGTGTTTGCCACGGTGTCACCCTCAAGGAAGTTGTACTGAAGGTGAGCAGTTGTGCAGGATGAAGATACCGGAGCATGTTGTTGTTGTTGTTTGTGCCCCGTCTAATGTCCAATAATGTCGGAAGGGAAAGTCAAACGGCCCAGAAGACGAACCGTTTGCAGAATGTTAAACGTTATTTTCCACCCTCTTTTTCTATCTCTTTCTTTCACTTGCGCCTTCAGGCAACATTAGTGAGCTGCTGACAGGTCGACCGAACCGGCTTCCATCGATCCGTGCGGCAACACAACTTGACAGACAGGTTGTGTGAAGCAACCGACGAAAAGCATGTCACTTGTGCTGTGGCTAATGCTTTTTTCTCCTCCGGTTTTCACCGCCCGCAGTTCCACCGTGGTACGACTGCGGCCGTGGTTGAGAAACAATAGGAAGGGAGCGAACCAGATCGCATCAAGAAGAGACCCTTTGCCTGTGGTGCGGAGGAGCTTCCCAAAACTGTCACTGTCATCCGTGCTTCTTCCCCGGCTTAGAGCGCACGGTTGAGAGTATCGATTGCTTCACCCGGCGTCATCGTTGTCGTTGTGATGTTGGTTCTGTTTTTCAAGACATCCCCCCCCTTCAACCCTCTACGATGCCTTTCTAGAAGCTTGCGAAGGTAATGTGTCTAATGTCTCGATGCTGCACGACCCAAAGCAAAAGACTCATCGCTTCTTCGCACTGATCGATTCACAATTGCTGCTGCTCGATGTGAACCAACCCGCTCTCCGTGTGCCGTGTGTTGTTTGTTGACTGGTGTGTTGATGTTATTTCAGCAAGCAACCACCGACCGCCCAACCGACCCACCAACGCTCCACCTGAGGGGTAGTATCTTCCGGAACTTCCACAAATAATAGTAGTCACCCGGTAGGAAAGATCCGTCTCTCGCGCAGCAGTCGGACACGTTGCACATGCGGGTCGGGTGCAGACACATACACACATACAGTGAGAGACATACACACACACACACGTCTCGAGGCACAAGACAGCGGAGCGAGGCAGCCCATCCGTGATGGCGGCGCTATTATTTATGTATACCTTGTTGTAACACACTGAGCCGCGCGCTAAGCCTTGACCCAGATTGTAGGCTTGCTCAGTTGCGTCCGCCACACAACTACCGCGGGAGTGTGGCGCGGACCGAACAGTGTGTCGCCCTCACCGCGAACCTTCCCTCTCGCACTCACACCCTTTCCTTCGCCCACTCTAAACTCCTAACCAGCATCAGCGCACAATCGAATGGGATAGTTCGCTCGTTAACGGTGGGGGCTACTACTGTGTTCCCCATAGCCACACACACAAATTGTGGCCACTTGCAAAGTGCAGCAAAACTAAACGACAACAAAAGCAGGAGGAAAACTTTCTCGCCTTTCCACCCCGTTTTGTTGGAGCCTCTTTTTTTGCTGCAAGTGATCGCACAAACACTTGTCGATCGTCGATCGGTTCGGTTTGCTGCGATGGCGCTTGCGCGTCTGTCATCAGTCATCAGCGCCATCTTTGTTTACTGCCCGTGCAGCAATTGTGTGTCGCTCCCCCATGGCAGAGGTGAATAGCATTTAATTGAGATCCCCCCCCCCCGCCTTCGTACCTCCTCTTCCCTGCTGTTGATTTAATCGAACAGTTTCACTTTCGTCACCTAGTTTATCGTTTGCTTCATTGTGCGCTACAACACTGTGTAGCACAGCACCGGGCGAGCTACACCCCTGGAGGAGAGCACGTAGGGCGATTCGCGTGGGCCTCCTACTTCTGTGCTACACGGTTGTTTGTCTGTTTGTTTGTTTGTTTGTTTTGCTTTACACGCAAGTGTCACACCAACGGGCACGTAATCTCCTACCGACTTCGTGCCTACTCCCTCCCACTCTCCCACAACAACAAGCGAGCTGTCAAAAAGCATTTTAATACGTTTTTTTTTGACGTAATACGATCACGGTCGATCGTGACACGGGTATCGTTTTTGAGGGCCCCCACGATCACCCTCGAGCGCGTGTGTGTGTGTGTGTGTGTGTGTGTTTGTTTTTTTTACGTCATTTGTAGTCCTTCTTCGTCAGACGACGTACAAGCTGCCGGTTTTGGAAGCCCGAATTGATTTATCGACCCAATTCTTCGTGTCCATTTGCTTCCTCCTTTTCCCCAAATCCGGACATCGTTTGGGCACGCACTTTGAGTGTGAGTGGTTGTGGTTGGAATTTTTGGGGATCCCTCGGCTACAGACACGAAGCGGAGTTTATTTCGTAATTAGTGGTGACATTTATGTGCGACATTGCGATCTCGTTACGTAGCCAGGCCCAAAACCCGGTCGCCCTAAATGGACTTGGACCCCGCTGCCGGGATAGTGGAAATGTTGGGCAGCAGAAGGGTTGTGTTTGGAGCGCATGTTTGGAATGGCAATTGAACAGTGTTACAGTGTGTGGTAATAATTGGTCCGTTAGTTTTGATTTGCTGCTCTCACTAAGGCCTCGCCATAAGCAAACTTTGAAGCTATCGTCCAGCTGTGATAGGGATCTATACTGGAATAGTTCAAAATGGACGGGAATCTCTCGCAGACGTTCTGTGGAATTTACCATGCTATGCAAAGAGCGTCGGGTAAAGTAGCATGGCCATTTCGAACCCATCCCAAAAACAACCCATTTCGATCGATGCGCAAGTTCGCCGCTGGTAGCAGGCAGCCAACAACCGGGAGGACCAATTTGCACCAGCAGCAGCAGCAGAGCGCCGGGTAGAGTGCTGTTGTTTAATTAAACACTGAATAAATAATTAAAATAAACTTCACTAGCAAACCACCCCAAAACACGATGGGGAAGGTACGGCGCAAGGCTAAACGAACCGACCGCCGAGCTAGAATGTTGTTCCCAAAATCGTAAACTACCTCCCCGAATGGTTCGTTTCCCTTTTCAGCGAAAGAAAAAGGGAAAAGTCACACAAACTGTCTGTGTGTGTATTGGGGAGTGCTTTTCCCGTACTGTCTGGCGTGCTAGAGTGTAGCAACAAAGAGTCGTAACCGAGCAGTCCTGAATGTCCTGATGCACTTTGGGGGGGACCGAACGGCGGAGGCGCTCCCGTTTCGCGTGGCCATTGACATCGGCGTTAGCCTTCACTCGACCGAGCACCAAGATAGTGCAGTCTAGAGTGCCGATGCTTGTCTCCAGGCCCAGAAAAACCTTGCAGCGTACCCCCAACTCCCGAGGTCCTGTGTGGTATATTGGGCTGAGTTCCAAAATGAAAGAGCATTCTGGCATGAAATGGTAAAAAGCTTAGCATATGCTCGATAGAAGTGAAAGTAAAGCTACACGCTTTATGGCATGCCCACATTTCACAGTTTCCAGAGCGAGAGCGCGTGGAGTCTGGAAGCTTCAGAAGCGGCTAAAGTTCGGGAGTGCAAAGTGCAACTCTTCACGTCTCTTTGGCAGCAGACGTGGTAAGTCGGGGATGCAAACGGACCCATAAAATGTACAACGGCTTCGGGCATCTGTCCAGAATTTTAGATGGCTGTTGATAAGCTGCAGCAGGATTACGCCCGCTGCCATTCTGCGCAAATGAGCGGCACGTGAGTGAAAGGAAAATGGCAAGAGTGGCGCGCATAAAGAACTGCACTTGATGACAGCCCCTGGTTTCGTTGGCGTTAGGATTGTGTGCAATTTTAAAGCAAAAAGACCCTTAACACCGAGTTCATTGTCAGGCGCGGTGAAGTCACCGCTTGTTGAGAGTGTGTTGATTGAATTCAAGAGTGGTGCATTGGCCATTGTGCAGCCAGGTTAATTATAGATTTGCACAAACGCAACCGTCAGTAGAAAATATGATTGCTGATTAAAAGTTATTGTGTTTTTCGGTCGGTGTGGTGCTGGGTTTGACATCTGATCCGCTTTGTTACCTTCTATCTCTCTCATTTCTCAGCTCTGAGGCTGTTTTGCTGAACCTGTTCCGCTTCGATTGCTTCGGTTTGTTTGTGAGCGCCGGCGAGGTGATAAATATGTCCACAAGATACACACACACAATGTCCGCGAAAACGATGTAAATTTAAAGCACATTCCGAATGACAGCGAGTTCTCGATTTGCATGAGAGTGTGTTTGTGTGTGCCGCTTGTATGTGGAACCATTTCCGAGCTCATTGTTTATCACTTCCGCTGTCCATACCGACGACCATTTACCTCACGATTGGTGAACTTCCTGATGTCCCACTGCGAGTGTGTGTTTGTTTGTGAATGAATAAATTCAACCCGAAACGTCACTTTGACACATGATCGCTTTGACACCGCTCGGTTTAATAGTAGTAGTAGTAGTAGTAGTAGTAGTAGTAGTAGTAGTGAGTTGCGAGGAAAAAAATGTAGAACGTGGGTGGTTTTTGCCATCACCCCCTCAACAACCCCCCTCATTCGGTAGGTGTCGATGGCCGCATCGGTATGGCGCTTGTAATGGGTCGTACCCTTATGCCATACATTGTGGGCGTACAACCTGTACAGAACGTCTGTCCATCTCTTTCTCTCCCTATCGCTCGCTAGAACAATCGTTGTGCAGCGCTGCACAAAACTGCACACTGACAAAGGCCGGCTAAATTAGTCACAAATTAAATGGGCACCGGTCGTGTACGAGGGGGCAGGCGGTTGCGGTGGTCACCACGAAGAAATCAGAACACGACCTGCGGTGTGAAGCATCTTTCTTCAGCGCTAGACGAGAGAGTGTTTTGAACTCACAGCACGAGAAATTCAATTTAAATATTAGAAATTTATGTCTTTTTACTCGAGCAGAGACAGTTCTCTTTCTTTCTGTCACTTTCGCTTTCATTCGACAACCCGGTTTGCCGTTGCCAACCGCCAACTAGATGCAGATGCATATATGCATTTCCGACCGAGTTTCCCGTGCGCAACGATACGCCGCAAACAGTGCGCAGCATGACGCAGGGCGCGCGTAGGACACATATTGCGCACGGAAGTGCACGAACGCGCACAACCACCGGTCCCTCGCTCGTCCCCCCCTTTTGCATACCAATTCGCGTACAGCGCGTGTTTTTGTGCGCGGGGGAGGGGGATTTTATTTTTAATGCTGCTGCTTCGAAATGCATCATGTCCTACTTACCTCAATTTAGCGCCGCACACTATTTTGCACACTCTGTATGTGCGTGTGTGGATTACTTTTTTTTGCTGCTGCCAAAAAGCACACATCACAGGAGTGCACATAGATGCGAGCGAATATAAATCATTCGCAAGTCTGCTGCTGCTTCCCTTCTGGTTTTTTTTGACGCAAATATTGCGATCGTAATACGTCGCGATGACCTTTCCCAAACCCGCGAACTCCCACGGCGTTGGAGGGCAGGTGGGGGATCTTGGGAGACCGTTGGGAGACCCGCCGGGTGGCCGTGAGGTTGTTATTTCATTCAGCTCATTCGGCAGCACCCTCTCGCCCATCGTGATGCGTAGCATAGGCGACGAAAGGGGAGGAACTTACAAGACATCGCCACCGCACACGATCGCTGCACTGCATCGCTAGACGCCGAGGGGTATATCTTGACGCTATCTAGCCTGACATCTTGCATCTTTGTGTGTGCATACGTGTCGCGGATGGAGGTAGGGTGGTTTGCATGCAACTGTTGCGGCAAACTTCGGGCTACCACTCCCGGCCGGGTAACGTCCGGGGTGCGCGCGTTAGAGGAAGTGCTGTTGCGCGTGGCGTTTCTGTGCCAAGGATGTGATGTTGGATGTTGGTTGTGAGATGGAATTTCCTGCTTAATGCAGTTTGTGTGTGTGTGTGTTGGAATTGAGGACGGAGGATGGTTTTTTTCGGAGCGCCACAGGCGCCAGAAACCGGATAGAAGCGGAAGTGGTGATCATGTGTGCAATGGTTGCAGTTCAAAAGTAGTTGAATAATTTCTCAGACTTTTTGAAGAACTTTTCTGGAGCAGCGTAATCAGCTGCTTGCTCACACAAACCAGGGAAAGGGAAACGGGACGCAAATTAGTGTCGGCCTTCCCCTGCATCGCGCGCTCTAGCGGTGCTGGTTGGGAGATTTTATCTCGGGCTAATGAAAACACATCGCTCATCAAGCCATATTGCGTCACGTCCTGTGCTGCGCAGTGGGCAACGTAATCGGTTCAGAGTGGAGAGGTAGGGTAGGCAAGGAAGGCCCCGGAAGCGTAATCCCGTTTCAATTACTTCCCTTATTTGCACACACTAGCAAGATTTGGCCGGGAAATTTACAACTTTTTTTTATATAAAAGTTGTGAAGAAGTCTGACTCAATGCATAAAATTACATAAAAATTCTAAAACTTTATGCAATAAAACCAATACAAAACAAAAATAGATAAATTACCTCAACGCTGCAGCAAAACTTTCCATTTCATTCGCATAGCAAAAGAGGAAAATAACAGCAGTAAAACAAAACAACAAAAAACCCTTTCCCTTTCATTACAGTAAATGGCGCCCAGGCCAGGCCGAATGTAATCGAAACAAATCACCGAAAATAATGCACATAACGATATGTACCGTGTGCGCAACAACAAAAAAGAAGGTATTCACCCCTTCCTCAATCACATAACCTTCCACTGTGAAAACACACACACACGCGAACACCGTCCAAATTTGGTCACCGGTTTGCATTGCGATCTTTCACTCATTCGTTTTCCGTTTTACTTTTTCGGTTTTGTTTTTTCGGTTTTCTTTTTTGTGTTGGCCAATTCAACCCACCCCCCCCCCCCTCCCCCCCTCTCACCATTTCATTATTGCCCCCGTCTGGTGGGGTCCATTATGTACACTTTAAAATTTAAATTACTCGCTCATCTTCATACCCCTCCCCCCGTTACCCGGGTGGCAAAGCGTGTGCATTCTACCCCTCGCTCTGGTGGAAAGAGTTTCTCTCTTTCTCTCTCTTTCTTGTTTCTATGAATCGAGTTGTACGAAGGGTTGAAACGAATAGGGGAAGGGATTCATCACGATCCTCTTTTTGGGAGGTCGCTCTTCTCGTACCCCTTCTCGGGTGATCGTGCGATCGTGCAAAAAGTAAGAGAGGAGGAAAGAGAGAGAATACGATGGCAGAATACTAAAGCCACGTTTATGAGTGTGTGTAAGAGAGAAAGAGAAAGGGAGAGTAAGAGCTACACATTCCACCACAACCTCATTGACCCAGAAAAGAGTGGCGATGATGCTGCAACCCCCCCTTGCTGCTCTGCTACTTCCCACCCCTGTGCGAATGGTAAAATCCACTCTCATCCACTCGTTGACCCATCGTTTTTTGCACAGTATGCGTGTTTGTGTGTGTGTACCACCCCATTAAGGGTGTTGATGCGATTAGCATGTATGTGTGCATTTTAATCCGAATGCGTCGAATGGTATGCAGTTTCGGATTATGATTAATGCTTTACGAGTGTGCTTCCTCTGCCTATGTCTGCTGCGAGTGGGTGGGCATTTCAACGATGCAACAGTATACTAATTGTACGCCCAACAACCTCCCCCACACCCTATAGCTACTATTAGAGAGAATGAAGATAATTATACTTTCAGCAATACATCACCGCCACTAAATCGTCTCAAAATGATATGCAGGAAGCAGCAGGGATCGGCACGTCGTGCTGTGCTGAGATTAAACAGAAGAGTGTATATATCATCACCCTCAAACGCCTCCCCACACCCACACAGCTGGCCAAATGCTACCAGTCTACCAGAGGAATAGGTGAAACATATAAACCATAAAGTCTCATAAAAATGCTCTTTCTCTTCTTTGCTGTTTCGGGGTGAGTATGTGTCGGCTTTGTTTGCGTGAAATGTTGCAGAATGTCTCGGATTAGTGCTCGGTGCGCGGCACTGTGTTTGGTGCGGTTGACGCCGCGTGCGGATATTATGTAATGTTCACTGTGGTCGCTGTACTGTGAGATTCTCCATCTATCTGTGTGTGTGTGTCAGTGAGTCTGTGTTTTTTTCTCCCCAATGATTCACGCTGTTTCTCACGATGGCTTTTGGTGTGCAACCAAATCCCGCCTCACCTGTTGGTTCATAAAAAACGAAACTGATCCCGCCGAAAAAAATGAAATGGGACGGTAGGGGAGGTGTAGTGAATTGCCAAAATAAAAAGCAACGAGACGGTGCCGGTCAGTGGTCACCTAGTTAGGAGGGGGCCCTCCTCAGCGTCATGCGATTCGGCGGATGTTGCGAAATGATTACGCGGGCGCTCGCGCGCGCGCACGCTTGTTTTCCGGTTCCCGCGATGCAATGTGAACGTGACCGTTACCCTCTTACGGGGGCACGATTGAGTATCATGTGTGTATGGAGGGTTTTGGATTGCACCTGCTGTATTTAAAGCGGTTTAATAAGGGAAGTTAGATGATATTCGCTGATCGTAAGCTATTCTTATGTGTATAAAACGATTAAGAGAAAGATTGTATCAAATTAAACGCTTTATGACGCAAAGAATGTCACGAAAACAAGTCAATATGACGCGAATAAATGTTCGATTCTCCAATAAAAATACCAATTCTATCCAACAGACAGGAAGAGAGAGGCTCGGGAGAAAAGAGATCAACATCAACAGCGCGCTTGGCGCAACATTGTAATGCGGCGGCGTCGTATCTCCGATTTTACGTCATCGTTGCGTGATCGCCGCAGATTAGAGCTTGTGCATGGTTCTCGTTTCTGTTCATAAATCTAGCAAACGAAAGCAAACGACGAAGCAGAAGAAAAAACAACACAGCTCCGTACCATAAGAGCAAGCCAGCTTTGCGTCAAACAGCTGAGCATCGGCGAGCAAACGCGACGCACGCTCTGCTCCCTCCCTGCTCGATCGTCGATCGTCGCCGCTGGAATCATTCCGTACAGCAAAAAAAGGAAACATAAAAACATATCACCCCCCTCCTTTGATATCGAATGCCGCCCTTCTTCTTTCCCATCTTTGTCCATCCGCCTGGCTGGGGAGTCACGTTCGTTAAACTCGCGCCCGGTCCGATCGGTCCGAAACCAAACCAGTCCGAATCGGCCAACCGGACCCGACGGCGTACCCCCGATGGGCCAGACTGTAGCACATACACACAGCCACAGACACACAAACACAAAAAAAAACCGTCACAACCGGTTCCGAAAGCGAACGGACGGCCCCAAACCATTGCGACAGTTTGAATGAATGATGCAAATTTCCGCTTCTGAAATGATTATTCGCCGCCGGGTCGGTCCAGGTTTGCTGGACTTTTGTGGCCGAAAGGGAGGGTTGGAAAAAGTGCGTTTTACACGAGGGGAGGGGGAAGTTGGTAACAGTTGCGATAAAAAGGAGAGGGAGGGGTAGAAAAGAGGGTGCTGATAGTGCGCGCGACATCGGTGGAAGGAGAATTTCCATCATTCATCGAAGGCTTTTGCGCAACTTGCACCGTCGTCGTTGTCGTTGTGGGGGAAACCCACACAGCCGTAGCGGGGCGAGACTTACGCAAAGGTAAAAGCAGGAAGAGGAGAAATGGCGAGGAAGAGGTTTTTGGGTTGGGATTGGGAATTGTAAATCATGGGGAGGAAAATTGATCGTCAAAACAAGAATTGGAACGAGTTGGTTCTCTGGAGCGTTGTGTTACATCTTGGCTGTATTGGAAAGACACATTTAACAGCTTCAATAGTTCCTTGATACATTAGTTTGATTCAGCTTTTTCATTAGCGCCGAGAGGCGATCTTAAAGGGCCTCGCTAGGGCTGATGTTGCTGGCGCGAAACTGATTTGCGGCACAGCTCTTTGTGATCATGTGGGCTAAGCGGTGGCGCGAGAAAAACGAGAAAATTATGGCGCATTTCAAGAAACGCTGCTCTATATGGCAAACGCCCGAGTTGGCGGCATGGCTTTGCTTCCGTCGGCTGATCGATTCAGGCCATATACAGACAGGCCCGGTTGTCTTCGTAATCACCCGTGCTTGGACGGGGTCTCGAGACGGTTGCTAACGAGAAAAGCGGTGTTTGGTGTTGATTTCTCATTACATGCAAACGTACAAAACAGATAGAAAAAAACCATTCACTTAATGTGATAAATTATCGAAATTTTATGCCATTCGCACACTTTTTCCCATAGGCGCATATGTGGCAGAGAAGCGACGGATTTTACGATCGAAAAACCCCGAAAACAAACCTCCGGCATCCTTGCAGCAGCACGGAGAAAGGTCGTAAAAACTGCAACCGCGCTGCATTGCAACTCCCCGGACCCCGGGCTGGATGCAGACATTACGGGCTTGAAGTGGGTCGTAAAAATATTAAACATTTCTTATCGATCGCGGGAAGTTTGTCGCTTCCTGCTGAAGTTGTTGCAACTGTTTTTATGTTCCCTGAGTTCCCTGTTTCCATTGTTGCTGTTGTTGGTTGTTGGTTGAATAGCACGCACTAGAATAGGAAGTTTCCTTTTTCCGAAATGTTAACAAATCGGGAGTCATAAAATGAAGCGGAAAATCATTCCGCTGCTGACGCTTTTAATTGTCACAATATGTAAAAGGATGTTTTACACCCATATTACGACAACGGTCGATGATGAAAAAGGGGGAAACACCCGAAAGTTTCATTCAAGTTTTTTGGAAAGATAATAAAAATCGCATCCTCATAAAAGTAACACAAAGCAGAACCGGTGGGAATCATTCTTCAAGGACTTTGGCGCAGTTCGTTCGTTTTTTTTTGTGTTTTCAGCGCACGGAAAATGTTTGCCTCGGGAAAGGATAACAATTACCGGGTGAGCAGGAACTGTATCATACCGTCTTGAACCTGACTCTCCTGATGTAGAGTGGACATGACATCACCGTGTTAGCTATAAATTCCTCATGCCATGGGGGCGTGGGTGATTGAAGACGAACACTTCATTCTCGGTTCTAAAAGCAGAGCTTCCAAAGGACCATTCATTGTTGCATTTAATATTTATGATCACGGAAAACGCCGAGTGGCCGAGAAGAGTTAGACAAGCGCCAGCAGCTCTCGTATGACCATCACTGTGTAACACATTGTGCCGACTCGCTCCACAGGATACAGCGCCAACGCTTCCGGTCTGTGGCTGTAACCGGGTGGAAAAGGCGAAAAAGTTGCACACACGCACACACGGAAAAGGCTTTGGCGTGGTCCGCTTTTCTCCGAACGGTGTGACGAATACGAAGAAAAGCGCTCCCCGAGCTTCCCGTTTGGATTTATTCGTGTGTGTGTGTGCGTGTGTGTGCATTGGTACTCTCGTTATGCAACGGCACATGTTAATGGAAAATAACTTGATTCGTGGTAAATCTCGCAGGATTTACCCGGGGCCTGAGCAAGAGTTGATAAATCGGCCGAGTTAATGCCAAGTTTTGTTTGGCAGAACTCGACAACTCGAGCTCTAAAAGTTGTGTTACGGGTTTTTGTTGGGTTTTTTTTTCGTTTTTTTGGTTGTGTGTGCCTGGTTTTGCTGTATGCGCTCTCTCCCACGAGAAAAGTTGCAAAAGCCTTCAAGACTTAGCGGAAGATTTTTTTTTGCTGTTGTGTGCCAAGCAACAGAGCAAGAAACTGCAGGAAAACGCTGGTTCCTGGAACATGTATAAAGGTTCCGAGAATAATTTAAGGCCTCGGAGGTTTATTGAAAGCGAAGGCTGCACAAAAAAAAAGATTATTAACCACACGTGTCCTTGTGTAATGCGATCACTTTGTAGAAAACAAAAACAAAAAGAAAAATCCGCAAACTGGGAAGGCTTGCAAGATTTTGAAATAAAAACGACAACTGAACAAACCGAATGGTTGTGTTCCGGAAAAACGACGTCCTAAATTCCCGATAAAATCTAGCTCATTGCTCTCATTCCACACCCCTATGTAACGTTGTCGCCGGCTGATTAATACTGGAGTGTCATCTGTGTACACACAAAACGGCTTAGAGACGCGGGAGGCTTCGCTAGACATTGGACAAATCATGGAACCAGATTGGGTTGTTCCTTCTTCCCGGCTCTTCTTAGAATCTGGATCAACACGCCGTCGCCGCCGTCCTCAAGGTAATGCAAATGGGTCAGTTGCAAAATATTTGTCCAGTCGAACGGCGAAAAATTGAGGTTTTGTTGATAAATGGACGGCGTGTGCTCAGGTGGTAAGAGGAAACAGGGGTACGAAAAGCGTCCAAAGGAGAGGCTCGTAACACCTGACAAAACAGAGTGTATCCAAAAATGTTGCTCAATATGGAGCAATAATGGTGGTATGCTGTCGAAGAGGTTTATGCCCTCAAAGCACGTGACAGAGATGTAGGAGACTTTGACATGACACACACAATACGCAATATAACTAGAATTATTGTAACGATGCGATCGAGATCCGATCGAGCTACCTGTTGAATATAGCACAGCGCACTTACCGATCGCACTCTTTGCGCAGTCACCTTTTCCTACGCTAATTGCGCACAAAAAGCATCCACACGTAGCCGTGCTGCGGCAAAAAATTCGATTGACTACGAGTTCAATGGAATGGTGGTCATCTTATTATGATGGTATGCAGCCAACATCCGCAAATGTGATGTGTGAGATAGTACTGTGGTGTCGACAAACACATTCCCGCGACAACGACCCTGTGTGTGCGAGTGTGTGGATAATCAAGCGCGCGCGTAGTAAACGCGTTGTTGTTTGTTTGCGTTTTAACAACCTTGTCCTGAATTGTTTTTATTAACACGCGCTTTTTTATGCTGGGCAAAGTGACGTATTATATAAGCACACAGCAAACAATCTTTGATATGATGTCCTGCGCTGTGTGCGGTGTTTGTTGACAGCTCTATCGAACGGTTGGAAGCGCGCGAGTGCAGTGTTGCATTTGCTATTATCATGATCATGGAGTGGTAAATGTCGGCCGTCGGGGTTCTTGGTAGTAACTTTCTCTATCGATTCCCGTTGGCGCCTGGACGGATGCATCGGAATGCAGTTGGCAAGCGATACGCGCGCGCGATCTTTGCAGCGCCGCAGCATCATTAGCAATTCATTCATTCCCGCGCATGATCGCTCCAAAATGTCAACCGGGTTATCCGCTGACGCGTTTTGCTGCGGAGCAATCCGTGTTTTGTGTCACCCCTTTGCTCATCGGTTTGTTCGAGACTTCTTGGAATGGGAAGGAAAAACACACACACACGTTAAAGTTCCTGTTCCTAGCAACTGTGCAACGGTGCAACTGTGCAGCGTTGTTGTTTGTGCTGAAGCGAGTACAATTAGCACATGTTTTTAAGCAAAGAGTAAAATGCTGCCACGCGGGAGGTTTGTGTGCGTGTATGTGAAATGGTACTGCAAAATTGTTTGATTTTTACGATTAAACTCAACTTGCGAGAAGGAAACGGTTGCCAAGAATAATTGTGTTGGAGGTTAAGGTTTGGTGTGAGGTGGAAAATACGGCTTTCCCATTAAAGTGTTGATATTCCTAGATGTAATTTGGTGCGTTTGATGGTTGTTCTTGTTTCACAATCCTTTCTTGCAGCTAAATTTTCAAATCGTCACTGAACATTCCCGAATTTCTCCGTCCACCCAGGCTTCCCTTAAAACCTTGAGACCGAGGTTCGAGTTGTTTTTCTCATCCAAACACCACCCACCTCATCCACCCCATCAATCCGCCGAGGGTCACCGTCGCCCGTCGGTTTGTAACCTAATTGTAAAAAACACGTTCGAACGTTTTAGTGGCCAACCTTCACGAGCATCGAATCTCGGCTAGTGGCACGTTCACGAAATTATCTCACATCCAGCCCGTCGATTGCATTCGGAAGGAAGGAAGCGGGGAGCGGCCATTGGAAGCAAAACTTTTCTTTCACCGATCAACATTGTCACTCTTGCTCTTGAGGCATTTTTTGTTTTGCGATTGAGAAATGAGCAGCTTCGATGGTGGGGGAGTGTTAGTTTGTGTTTTAAAAGTGCAAAATTTCACCAACATTTTCAAGGGCTTCTGCTTGTCTTAATCAGCTCAATTAACTTGTGGGTACTGAGTGGGTGGTGCGGCAGGTGGCAGGGTGGGCTACCTAACATCGCACCCAACCGAACAGCGAGTACGTGGCTAAGGTAAGCACACCGCACACCCGATTGCCCGATTAGTGAATTTAAACACGTACAGCTGCGGCGGCGGCGGTGGAGTTGTATTGAGCCTTCGCCATTCCTCTGAAATGGCCTTTTTCCCCTCCATCCATGCGGAACGGGTGAGCAGGCACATACAAATCGAAAGGTACGATACGAAACGAAGCGAAAGCATAATAATAATGGGCGCACAGGGGGGGACGAGAAATGGATGGCAAACCTATGGGAAAGTAGTGAGAAAAGCCACCGTAAGTCGGACAAAAGAAAACTCGACGTCAGGTAGGTCATGGTCGATCGGTAGTATTTTACATAAAACTGAAGCGTGTTTACTATCGGAGGGAAAAAAGGGAGAAAAAGAGCTCGGTTTGATTGGAGTTAGAAGATTGTTGGGTTATTTATTTAAATAAAACCAGGGGAAAATGTACCAAATACTTGCTGCGTAGTCACACATTCGGCAATGCTCTTTCGTGCTTCAATGTCACCAGCAATTAGCACAAAAATGTCGTACACCGCAACAGTCGACCTAATTCTCTACTTCTCTAAATTGTTTTTTGGGAGAAATATTGCACACCGATTGCCCCAGAAACCCGGTGTCAGTATGAGTTATGATCGAGCTTCTCTGCTTGTCGTTCCCGAGGGAGCATTTAGCATTGCCGTTCCTAACAAGTCTCTGCCGCGGAAAAGAGGTGGAAAAGACGTAAAACGGTCAGTATTAATAACAGAAAGAAAAAAAAAAAACCTTCAAGAACGACAGCAAACACGATGCACAACTGGCTCGAATCGTAAAAACCAATCATTTGCCTCCGCACGGTGCACAGAACGTAAAGAACGCGAAGAAAATGTATAAAACACACACAGGCACATACACGCCCGTTCGATAAGGAAGAGCGAAAGTGAGGTCACCATTTGGTCGGTTTGAGTTAATGAGCTCAAACAAAAAAAAATCCAATAAGAAAACTACCCCGCAAACGCCCATTAACCGTTTTGCGAGCGATTAGACCTTGCACATACTGCAGAAATACATTTCTTTTTCCGAGTTTCCGAGTCCTCCACCCTCTCTCTCCCCTCTCAAGACAGAAAAAAAAGCAGATGAGACATCTTCCACATCGTTTACTGCCGCGTACATAATTCATATGTGAGAGATTGAAGCAAGCAAGGCGTGTCAGTTCCTCGTCTTTTTGCTTGTTCCCTTTTTCACTATTTCACTCCCAGCAACGAGCGTAGAAGAAAAAAAAATCACCATTAGATAAGACGTACCAAAATAGAACCATTTTCTGCACTGAATTGCATCTGGCCCTGGTCGCGTGTGTGTGTGTGTGGCAGCAGTGGGTGGGTGAGCACAAGAGGAAGGAAAAGAAACGGCAAAGTAAAAATAACAAACAGGAATCTTATGTCAAAATACATAAATTGTCGATTTTTGCACATGCTGTTATTGTTTTGTGGCCGGTGGCAAAGCGCAATCTGCAACCGTTGCAGCATCCATCACGACACTGTGTGAGTGTGAGGAAGCGCAATGTGCAGCACATCAACGTTCCTTATTCCTTTCTCGAAAAGACGTGAAATATGATCACAAACACACTTGCACGTAATAGGAAACGGATTTGTGTTTTAGGTCTTGGGCGATCTCGGCGCTTCATTTAGCAGAAGGGGAAATTCATAAAACAATAACTTCTGTGAGGCGTGTTATCTAAAACTGTAGCAACTGTTTCTCACAACAGTGCACCCCTCCCAAAAATGAAAGAGAGATAGCGATCGACACCAGCGTGGACGTACGAACCGAGCGAGCGAGCGAGCGAGCGCGTGGAGAGCATCCATAATGAAAAAGACCTTGAACTTGAAGCGACAGTACAATCTTCGACGCTTTTCGCTGCCCACCACCCCTGCTCGGTCACTTTCTCGGACATTAACGCCATTTCACACACACACACACCGTCCCTCCATCATGGCTTCCCGACCGACCGACCGACCGCACCGACATCATTGGTCAGCATCATAACCGCGGACATCTCATCATCACCCTGTGAGCGCGGCGTGTGAAAGAGAGACCGCTCGAAACAGTGGCGCGACAGGACAGATAGCTGAGATAGACGACTTTCTTTCTTCGAGCCTTCCCTCTTCTCTTTGCGTATGCAAATTGCAAAAACCAACACATGCTCAACAGCAGCGGGGAAGCTGCTGGAAACAGGATTGGACGCTTCCTGCATTCCCAGCAGCGCGCCAGCAGGCAAAACGCGTGTCAACTGGCAGCGCTCTGCCGCCACCATGGCACATCCGGTCAATGGCGGCGGTGGCGGCGAGAAAACAAGCTCTGTGTGTGTGTGTGTAGATTGCAGATTTTTTGCTGCTTTACCTCCGCGTTATCTGCACCACACACCTTCGCACGCTACCGCGGGAGGGTTGTTCACGCGCCCGAGCAGTACCAATACCAATGCATCTCTTCCCGGTGAAGGAACCTGTTCGAGCCCGGGTGCGGGCTTGGAAACTGTTCGTTTGGGGGGGGGGGGGTGCAATTCCCGGAATACACATCTTCCAACCGCCCAAGCATGGGGGTGGCAAGTGTTTCCCGCGATCGGGTGTATTGGTGTTGGGTGCGTGTTGTGTCGCTCAATGTGTACATACCGGCCCACTTAGATTGGTTGGGAGGGGTGTGTGCGTTCAGAATGATCGGATTTTGATCAGCTACCAGATCGAGCGATTGAAGAGGTGAACGGACGTAGAGGAGGAGTGGTTGGTGTCGTTGTGTAATGATCGTGTGGGTGTATCTTCCACAGTTGATCTTCTTCGCTTGCCTCCTTTACTGAAAGGTGGTCGACTGTTTGACACTTGTTATTGGGTGTTAGAACGGTAGCGTCGTTTAAACAACGCGCATGATTGTTATCTAAGCTGGCGTGTGGTGGCGCTTCCGTCTGTTTTCCTCTTCATTGGAAGCCATTTGTATGTTCAATACTTTCACTACATCCATCCGCTTTTTAATGTTCAAGCTTTTTCCTTTTAATTTGCTCTTTTAATGTGAAAGTGTTTTAATTCTACCCTCTTCAAACAAAAGCATAACGAGCGAATGAAGAAGCTCACCTCGGGGTTTTAAAACAGGGCAATAGTTATTAAGGTGTGCCCGGCCTCTCGGCCTGCAGTTCGTGACTCTTGGCTACCGAAACTGCGATGGCAATCTCCCACCGGGGAGAGGTCTGCCTTCCGGCATGGTAGGTTTGTGTATTATTTCCGCACCATTTCGTTTGGGCAAGCGAATGGCAAGCACCTGGTGATGGGTATCGATTTTTCAGCCCAGGCCCAACGGGCAACAGTTAAACCTGGCAACATCCAACGTTCGCCGCTCGTGCAGCAGGAAGGGTTATGTGTTGCGGTTTCCCGTCGCCGTATTGATTTTTCGGATGGCGGAAGTTATACAATGGTTGCGAAACACTGGCAGAAACACTACCAGGCGGGGGGGGGGCTGGCCTACATTGGAGCTAGGTTTGTTTGATGGTGCTTCCCCGAGGACTCCGTTTTTCCTACGCAACTGCGCCGTATCTTCGGTAAGATATTGGAAGAAACTCAGAAGTCGAACCACCTGGAAGTTGTTCTTCCCGGTAGATCCCGCGGGTTGTTTTTCTGGAGCTGGAAGGAATTTAAAACGGGGAAGCACAGGAAACAGATCCCGCTGCTGGCTTATGCAAATTGTTTCCCAAAAATGCTGGAAACTAACCTAAAACAGGTTCCAGGTGAGAGAAGAGCTACATCACAACCGAGTAGCACATGCAGAATGTTAGTCCATTCCGTCCCCTTTCGTCCAGCGATTGACGTCAATCGGGTGATGTTGGTGGGTTCATCCCGGTGACGCCGAACCGGGAGAGACGTTAATCGCATCAATTAAAAATCACATCTATCCGAACCAAACTCAAAACAACGAACCAACGAAACTTGGAACGGTCTCAAGAAGTGCTCAAGTTTGTTCCAGGATTTTCAAGGTACGGAAGTGTCTGATCGAATTGTGCATGCAGAATGTACTTGAAAACAATGTGCTGACTCGAATTCGATGAGAAAAACGTTACACCATTCAAATGTGTGCTTGGACAAACTCCTTGTGCCCAGTTACTGTACATATATAGGTTGAAGTGTACTTCTGTCAGCAATTGCATACCTCGCGGTTAACACCAAACGACTTTACGACTTCTTGACAGCGGGAGAATGAGAGGGGGAGAGAGGGAGAAACGAAAAAACACAATTCTAGAGCGCTGCTCCTTCACTGTTTGCCATCATCAGTTTGCCCTCCGGCACTGTGCCGGGTACACTGTTCCGATCGTTCTGATTTCCCTTGTGCCTCCAGAATGCACCCGAAGAAATTCGGGACCAGCTCCTGCTGCTCACCCCGTTTCCTTTACGAGCGGAGAGAAGAAGAAGAAGAAGAAGAAATCGTCCTCTGCAAATGTAGCGACTATAAAGGACCCCAAAAGAATGTCCATTATAATGTGTGAAGAGCGAGAGCGAGAGAGCAAGAGGGCAAGAGGCCAAACCCCTTTTTTTCGATGTCGGCTGACCCGTTTATAACAGTTACCAGGGTGGTTTGATGACTTCGATCGACATCGCTTCCGCCACCACCAAACATTCCTCCCTCAGCTTCCAAAACGGAGCCTGCAACAACGGTGCACAATAGGGCTTCGTCCTTTCGTTGTGCAACGAAAGAAACAAAACGGCCAAGGTTGGAATGGTTCTTGGGGAGGCTTCAAAAAGAAACAGAGAAAAAAAAACGGACGAAAGAACTTCAGCTTTCCCAGTGTTGCAAATTCCAAAAGGGATCGATCACCTATTGGAATAACCTTCTTTTCTTCTACAGTCGCTCGCTCTGTGTCGTCGGGATGACCTAATTCCCACCGCCGCCGGAGCCGTTAGAAAGACGAAATGCTAGAAAGAACATGGTGTAACCCCTTTTTCTGGTTTGCTCGGAGAGTTCCTCGCTACAATCCCTCGACGCAGAACAATCGCTCTCCAGTAGCAAACGTTGCAAATTTAAAAGCCCCTGCATTTAAAGCCAACCACTACGCGCGAATTTAAATGTGTGCAGACACTTACGATATCGCTTCATTAGACTCTTCTTGTAGGCCGCGCTCTCGGCACCGCGGCTGTGATGTTCGGCAGCGGAGTCATCCGAATCCTCCGTCACGGAGCCACTCCTCGGACGGCGCTTGATCTTCATGGACAGATCGAGCGGCGCATCCAGATCTTCCTCCTCGAGCTCTTCTTCCAGCTCCTCATCGTCGTCCTCGTCCTCCTCCTCCTCGGCGTCACCTTCCGCGTCCTCCTCGTATCTCGTTTCCGCCTTTGGTAGGACGGTGTACCGGTCCGAGCGGGCCAACCTTAGCCGCTCCGTATCGTCGTCGGAAGTTGCTCGTCGGACCACATCATCGCCGTGCGGTTGTTCGCCTGCACGCACCACCACACTTCCATGGCTCCGCTCGCTGTAGTCGGAATCCTGGTCCTGGTGGTCGGTGATCATGCGCCGTGGTGGGCTGGCCGAGTCTCGGCCGGATCGGGCCGACTTGTGGTAGAGCCGCTGGTGCGCGTACGACGGTGCGACAGCGGAGGGCTGCATCGCGTAAGGCCTGTACGGGCTCGAACGTCTTGTGGTGGCGGTGGCAGCTGCGTAGTAGTCACGGGGACGTGGTTCGTCCTCTTCATCGTCGTCCGCCTCGTTCCCTGTCTCGGCACTGTAGTGCCGACGGCGATGCACTTCTGGACGGTGCGTTTCATCCATCGAGTCGTACTGTTGCGACGGACGCCGTATGATGGAGCTGGGACGCTCCTCCTTGATGTACCGGATGACGTTGACACGTTCCACCGGTTGCACCACCGTCGGTGCGGGTGGTGTCGGTGTCTTGGACCGATCGTTCGTCTCCGGGCGGGGTGAAGCGGACCGAGACCTGGATCGCGAGCGGGATCTGCTTCGCGACTCCACCAGATGGTGGCGCGAGTAGTCGGCGGGAGAAGCTCTCGCATGGCGGGGCGATGTGACCACCGTCGGGTGATCATCGCGGGCGTCCTGTGCTGGAGGTGTCAGCGAACGGGGCGTCCCCGGGCGCGCTTGATGATGGCGGATGATGATGCGCGATTGATGTTCCGGCCTGGTGTCGAGCTGCTCTGGGTCGGTGACGGGAGACGGCGGAGCGACTCCGGACGGTGGAGGCGGGGTCGGTGTGTCTGCCGGAGCCGGAGGGGACGGTGATGCGGTGGCACTGGTCGTCGAGCCGGCCGAACTGCCGACGAACGCATGGGACGGCGGTAGATGCTGTAACATCATCATTGTTTGAGCCGTTTTGCTGTCTGTCTGTGTGTATGGGTTGGAATTCTTCTAAATTGGCTAGTGGAGCTCACTCTCTAAGTCCGCTGCGGCACACTACTGTGACACACTGAACGACGGAAGCAACGAAACATACGATCTTCACTAAACATTTGCACTACCAACGAGTTCTAAACGCTCTTCAAAAGCCACCTAACAACTGTTCACCATTTTGCTACTCTCTCACACACACAGACACTTTCATGTGGGAAGAACCTTCCGTATAACAATTCCAAAACAATTCAAGCTATCGCAAACACTAACACGCGCAGTACATTCAAACACGGTAAAACGGAAATCAAACCTGCGACAAAACTGATCGAAAACGGAAACTTAAAACCCGCGAGAACAACTTCACTCACACACACACGGGCGCACGAAACGATCTGCTTCACAAACTGTTCAATTCATTCTCCAAGAAGCAGTTTTACTCAAATACACACACTACTGCTCCCTGCACTACTGTGTCATCAGTGTATGATGCGATTGTTTAACAGACTCAACTTCAGTTGGAGATCCCACCGAGACGATCACACTCACTGCCGGGCTCCATCTTTTTACCTCTTGTCTGGTTGGCTGGGACGTCTTGCTGTACGTGGAGAAGGTCGTCACTACGTTCGCACATGTTTTGTTTTACGTTACTTCGCTACCAACAAGCGTGAAGGTGTGTGCGCTCCTCAGACACACAATATTTCCTAGTAACAACAGGTCGTCAGAGACATAAACACACTGTTACACACACACCGGCCGAGGCTCTTAACGAACAACCTTTAACAGAAGCTTGGCTAAATGTTTTCTCTCATCTGGAGCGTTATATACGGTATTTGATCATTTTCACTTTCGCTAATACAATTTGCACTATACACATGTTTTATTTTGCACTATTTTTGAGGTTGGTGAGTGTGTGTATTACTTCGGGTGAGGTAGATTGAGTTTGTTTCATGCCATGTGTGGTAGGATGGAACAAGAATGATGGGGCACCGGGGCACTGTTTACTCTTTCACACAGAATCACACTGCTTCGATTCGATTGATGTTTTTCCTGTTCACCATCATCATCAACATCATCATCATCAGCTTCCGAAGGTCTTTACCGGTTTGCTACGAGGGTGGTGGTGGTGTTTTTTTTTTCTGGGAAACTTGTATCAGAACAGGGAAAACTGCTTTTCACTCTCACTCTTTATACACCACAACACGGAGCTGCTCGAGCGATGAAACAGCTGGCGCCGGAGCGGACCGGGATGCCGGGGCAATTTTTGGGGAAACTCGGGTGCCGGCGTTTTCCACCCGCAAAATTACGGCAGCGGCACGGCACGCACCACGACACGGAGCGAATTGTTCACCGGTGTGTGCGCGCAAGTAGTAGCCGTGGCCAGAGTGCCAGAACGCCGAGAAACCGAGAATGTAATGCAAAAAACGACTTTCCTCTCCCGGAACTGTATTTGTGTTTGTAGATTTTCCTCGGTTTAGGTTAGTTTTTTTTTCTCTGCTACGGCACTTGGCTCACCGGGGAGAATGTTTCCTTCGTACGGTGGCACACACGCGCTTGTGTTTGTGTTTTTTTTGCACTGCACTTTGAAGCACACGGGAAAGAGGACACACCTTCTTGGGTTTTGTGTTTTCCAGCACTGAACAATTTCACTTTTTAACACGCGGTTGTCGACCACTTTAACGACGATCTAGCTCTGCGTATGTGCTGTGTGTGTTTGGCCTGTGAAGCAAGTGCAGCAGCGGGCACCGTTTCTGCAAAAACGTCTCGTTGCGCTCGACGCAACGGCTACGCGGTAACAGCGAACGCGACGACGACGACGGCGGACGTCGACGGGAACGATAAAACAAAACGCGTACTCACGCGACCCGTTCTTGAATTGAAATGAACGTGGGTTCCGACGGCGAGCCGAAAAATCCGTATCGGCCTGGCCTGGTCCGACGGTACCGACCTTCCGCCAGCTCCCGCTTTGCTGCACCGCTTTGCGCACCCTTTTCGCCCGAAACCAACCCCTAAGCCGAGCCCGAGCTCAGCACGAACGCAACGGAGCTACCACCACCACTACCACCGCGGTGAGATCCGGTGAGATCCGTAGCGCTCGTTTGGAGAACCTACACCAACATCAAACGCTAGATGCGCACCACACTCTCGCTCTCGTGAGTGGCGGCGAAAGCGAAATTGCTCGAAAATGCACTTCTTTTTTCCCCTTTTGGTGCGCTCAGGGGGTTGGTTTTTCCCGAAGCCGTCTTCCCCACCCCAGCGGCAGTTGGGACCAGCCCCGAAGCAGCGAAGCAGAAGCCCCGTGCTGCCGTTTCTGTTGGCTGTGGTTGCGCTTTGGGGTGGGAAGGGGAAGTGCAATCACGCACCAGACGAAGATTGTGCAATGCCAATATGCGTGTGCGGGGCCTGTGTGTAGTGGTGTGTGTGTTGGAGAACCACCACCCGGGCAGGGTCGCTCGGCCGAAAGCACGAAGGTTGTGGGTCACAAAGATGACAAAGTTTGGGAGAGGCGGCCAGGTTGAACAGTAGGTTAGCGTGTTTGTTTTTAGTGATTTTTAAAAAGTGTTTTGAGTAAGTTTGTACTTGGTACAGATATTTGAAAATTGATGTTTTTGTAGAACAATTAAAATGGATTTAAGAACATAATTTAAAGATCAACATCACTGATGGATTGAAAAGGTTTTTAAATTTGAGATTTTGAGATTTGGAGAAATGATTACACATTTGAGTGATAAAATGAATCGATAAAAGGAAAGAGAGACTTCACTAAGCGCCCTTAACTAGAGTTGTTCTGAACTCTCCTCAGAGCTGTCAATGGTTGCTAAGGATATTTCACGAACAAAATCATTACCAAGAGCTTCCCAGATGAAGTACTTCAATATGCACTCACAACAGTTCACGTGGAATTTATCAAAATCTTATAATTTTGAAGAATTCATTGACTGATAGTTAACCTAATAATTATTCTAATATCGTAACAGTAGAAGCAAACAACTCACTTCATTCATATTTAACCATCGCCTATCAAAGCTGAATCCCATAGTCCCTACCGTGTGCGCGCTTGTTGCTCGAATGAGTGCCCTGAGTGCGCAATGAAAAGCGAAAACATCACTCACCGCCCTTCGGCGACAAAAACCCCGTTTCCACGTACGTTTCTACTGCTAAACCAACCCCCTTTTCACGCGCTTTTCAATGCAGCAGCAGCAGCGGCAGCGAGCGACCGAACGAATCGCTCACGCGCGTCGGTGGAAAGGGCAAGAAGGCCAGCACAAAACGGAAACGGAAACCGATGGGTCCCGTCGGTGAGCGCTGTGGGGAGGAAGGAGGCAGGTTGTCGGGAAAGCCCGTTTTAGGAGTATGGGGACGGTGGCAGTGGCGGTGACTAGACGCTCGCACACACCATATGATTCTGAACCAGACGCTGCGCCCCGTCACCGTCACCGTCGTCGTCGTCAGCTGAGTGAGTGCGAGCGAGGGAGGGGAAGGAAATGTGGGAAGGGACCGACGGGGACCGAATGCATCGATCGTCGCTGTCGTCGATGTGTGCGCACGCAAAGGATGGGACGAGTAGAAGGGAAAACTAAGTGCGCAAGAATGGGCGAGCGAGAAGCGAAACGGCTTCGCGCAAGGGAGAGGCAAACGAATGCGTGGTGGAATGCAGAAAGCGAGAATGCGAGAATGCGACCAAACAGCAGGCGAAAAGTGAAATAAGAAGGCGGAGACGTAGAGAAGGAAAATAGCAGCAGAGAAACGAAATGGAAAAGGATCTGTTGGCGGTGTGGTAGGCTCATCGTCGCTCATACACACAAAAGCCAAACTGGCCATTTGAGTGATAAATTAATGATGATGCTCTAGGGCCCCGTTGCACTCGCGTGTACTAGGGGCTAATTATTTAGAGAGCTTTTTTTTGTCCACGCGCCTACTTTGTTCGGACGGGTAGTGGAGAGCTTTTATCTAAAAATGGGCTTAATTTAAGGAGAAAATTTGGAAGCAATCGAAAGAACTAATTTCGGTTCTAGCTTTGAAGTCAATTCCGGTTAGGTACGGTAACTGATGAAATCATTTCTGTGACAGTTCTCGCAACCCGCTTGACGACCCTAACCCCGTCAAAGGGTGGGAACTGCTTTGTGGGTGTGGGAAACTATGCGCTAGCAAAAAAGAGTCACTGTAAGCGTTTTTTTGAACGAAGTTAGTTAGTGTCGTCTGTTCAGTCAACTCCAACGGGGGAGTGGGAAATTAACCGTAAGGCATGAATGTGTTTGGCAGGGTCATTTATTGGTTTTAAATTTAGAAACAGCGTGGCCAACATCTCGGAATTGCTCGAGACGCTCATGCAGCTGTTAACAGTGTGAACCAGCAAAAACATGTTCCAGCCCTCTCGGTCTGTGTTCAGGCTCGTTTGCAGCAGCTTTAAATTTCTTAATCAATCAATCCGAAATTCGTCCAAATGCTCCGTCGTCCTGCCCAAAGCCACTCGGTTTCACCCGAAATCAGCCAGAAGTTCTAGGGAGATGCCTCAATTTCTTGCCCGTAAGCAGCAGCAATGGTTTGCGCAGTCCATCATTATGAAAGCATATCGTGGATGCTGACGGACGTCATGGAATTTTCCGATGTTTTATGCACAACCACACACATACACACACGCACACAGTTCAAACTGGCAACCTTTTCTGGGGGAGGGCTTTCGGACATCCGATACCAACAGATTTCCTTACCGTTTGCCCTTTCCAAACCTTCCACCCCCACGGGGGAAAAAAGGACACGCTGTACGAAAAAAGTTGACCATCGGTTGCGTAAAAGGTTCCATTTTGGGGGGGGGGGGGGGGGGGGGGAGGATGGTAAACTTTTAGCCCCGCTCGGGTGGCGGGAACAACCAGCAGGGGGTCACCCCCACTAGAAGGTAAAATTATGCTTTCGCAACATCACTCCGGCCCTCCCCCCAAAAAAAAAAAAAGAAAAACTTCCCAAGCGCCGATCGAGTTTGGTGAATAAAACACAATTATCTACGGGGCGCATCGTCCGGCCGCCGGCTCATGTGGGCTGCTCTAAACGGCTTCGGCCGAGAAAATGTTCCTCGTCTGAGGGGAAAATGTCTGCACGCGTCACAAAACTGTGTTGATGTTGATGGAAGGGAAAGTTTGCAGACAAAATAGGTAATGGCAGCACACTGGTGCTAGGCTGCTCAAGGTCGCAATGTGCCACCCACCCACCCACCTCCCCCGCCGGTAATTTGGAATTGAGCTGTTTTGTGGTTTCGATATGGGGGAAATTGTTTCTTGCTTGTTAATTACATGCACCCAGACAAGAGGGGGAATGTAAAGTGACGCTTTTGACTAATTGAGGCATTTTGCCCGGAACCTGTTTTATCGGGTACAATTAATGTGTGTTAAGAGTGTTTAGCTTCTAGAAAAACATGACTGCAGAACGATACAATCGTTTGGTAGGTGTCGTTTGAGGCATCGTTTGGCACACAGCACACACACAGTTCAATGTGATCGTTAAAGCCGCTTGTCCGCGTAAATAGCCTCACGGAAGTCGTTTAGACAGTACTTGCACCCTCTCCACATGAGAAGATTTCCGCTTGTCACAAATCAATTCGCTTGCATACCACCTACGTGGTTTGTTGCTTTTCCGTCTCGCTCGCCAAAGTTCCTGGAAGTCCATTGAATTCTTTCCCCCGCCAAGTGAGAAATGTCTCCCATTGCTCTTCTACTACCACATTGTGGTGGGCAATGCAGTTTGTAGCTGGGCGACAAGCTGGTACGCCGTGTGATCGCGTGTCAAGAATCCGGAATGATCCGCAAGCAAGTCTTAATAAGCTTGCGTCACTACTTGTGCACGCTTACAACCGCGAGCAAAGACGCCGAAGATGCAATCCCCCAAAACCGAATGGTTGCTGTTGTTGTTGTTGTTGTGGGGCTAAATCGCAAGCCGGAGGCCCACCCCTACCCGGTAGCCTGTTGAATAATTTCATTCCATCCATTATTCCAGCACATACAACGCGCGCGAGTAGCGCGATAGGAACATAAATCATGCGTGAATTTTGAGCATGTCTGACCCAGATTCGCTCCCAGCCGCACAGGGCGATGTCGCGCGCGCACACCGCGAACCTCCGCGGAATGTGACAACACATTCGAAGCCACCCCGGCGAGCTTCTGAATGTGGTTTCGTGTGTGTGTGTGTGTCTGGGGGAATTCAGGCATCAGAGCCATTGGGCTCCAGTTTGGTGGAAGCAAAAAACAACAGAAATAGCATTTAAAACTGACGACTTCATCATACGCAGATATGACTCATGGCGGTGCACGGTTAGACCGTTTGGCGCGTTTGGTCAGGCGCGCTCTGATTCATATAAAGCGTCCATATTGGGGAATGTATTGCGTTGCTGGTGTTTTGTTTTTAATTTTTGCAATCTGATCCCTGCACTGGAAGAAAGAGAGAAGGGAAGATATGATGGACTGAGGACCTCTGTACCCTTAATGCTACCCGGAATTGGAGTGGACATTGGAGAAGAGCTCTGCGTCAGTTTGATCCAGTAATAACAAGGAGAAAAAATGCGTAATTTGTGCTTCTGGGTGGAAAGGGTGACTTACCGCATACGGAATTGGATGAGCTCCAATAAAAATGCAAATTAAGACGCTTACCTGAAATGATACGAGGTGAGAGATAGGAAAAGAATAAAGTTAGTAAATAAGTACGCACGGTGAGTTGGTTTTAATGTCAATTTCAACTGAAGTGGACAAATTAGATCTTCTGTATAAAGGGAATATTTGAAACTATCGTAACATAACTTTAGATTGATTCTTCAAGACAATTTACAAGTACAGGCAATAGAACGATCGAACCATTTCTTCATCCGATCACTGTCCAGTGCAATGACCGATTCTTTGAACTTGCCACAACACAGGGCAAACGATCAGACAGGTGTTACGGGTGACAAACAACTTCCCTGAAGTGGTTACTGCGCGACCTGGCTAGCCTAGTTCACAAGCCACTGGCGATTGAATTCCGGAACATGTTAACACCACGGGCATGACACCGCGTTGGAAACCGCATCGGCAGTAAGTTTTTTTTTCCCACCAACGCTTACCAAACTGCCGCGATGTTTCGACAAGTTCTCGGCAAACGGCAAAAGGGCCAATCCCGGTCGGTGGGTGAGGATCGATTTAGTGCGAATCGAGCCAACGGAACCTTCCCCGAAGTGCCTTCGACATCTTACCGAATGGATTAGATAAACTAGCGCGTGGAAATTTGATGAGATTTGGGGGATGCCTTTTCTCCTTGCTTCCCGGTAGTGCCACAGGTTGTGTTCGATCAGTGGTAAATGGAGATTTGATAGGATCAGGCTTAAAGCAGTGTAAACATTGCATACATTTTTTTCTCATTTTGGACAGCTTATATGTAATGGATTTGGAGTGGTTGATATCATTCTTCGAAGCTATGTTTGGATTCAGGCGCTCCTGAAACGCAAATTCAGATCGTAATCCCTCTCTTTTACATTGGAAAAGGTCCCCAGAAGTGACGATTTGAAAAGTGGCCGGAAATAAACGAAAATACAAAGTGTGAGCTTTCACCCAACCAGGATGGACGACACCTGCCTTGGCCGACCGATGATCCGGAAGTGTCATCTGTCCGTTACGTTAGGTATCATTAGTGCCCGAAAGAATGACGCAAACGCGACGGGACAGAGGGTTTAGAGAGTTTTCGCGCTACATTCTTCTCAGTAGATGCTTTGCGTTACGCTGTCGCGCGTCTTGTGATTTATAAAGAGTGTTTTGGCGAATGGCGGAATCGTGGGTTCCTACTCCCGAGGAACAGTGTGTGTGATCGAACGTGTACAGATAAGAGCGACTGTAGTATTTTTAAAGTACGCAGCAAGCATTCGTCCAATAGAACGTTTTGGTCGCTATTATGCTCGGCAAAAGGGTTAGTGAACCTGTGGCTGTGACAACCCGTTCCGTGTTTTTCCTGAGTTGTTATGCTTTTAGACCGCTGGGAGACAATCGTATGCGACTGTGTGGGGTCAATGGTCAGATCGGTCTGACGCGTCAACTATTCTATTTAAGGCAATGTGAATCAGCTGACGATGGCAAACCAAGAGCTAGCCACAATTACCTGTAAGCTCATTCAAATTACTTATACTGGACTAGGACAAAGACAGTGGCAGCTTTTTTGTGTGAATTTCCTTGTGAAATTGTCTAATTAGTACCACACCCAGCATTAAGTCACGTACAGCTAAAGGAAGTTGTCGCCTTTAACTATGCATAACCCTTCCTCCAAAACACCATTAATATCCTCGAGAAGGGTAGAAAAAAAACCCGTGTGCTAGGTCAGTTAACAGACAAGGGACGATGATTCATTCCCTTTAACTGCAGCACGTACACGTACCCCACGTTACCTAACGTCCAGCGACGGCACGCACCTGCCTACTGTCCACCATCGTGGCCGGTTTCAATCAACACCCTTGCTCACGCTTTATGAAATGCGCTTCCAGCAGCAAATGTCCCCGCGGGGTCGGCACCTCATTAGCTCTGTCATTACCCCACACAAACAAAACAAGACAATTGCACTCTCTTTACGTCATTTTGCATAATGTCGTGTAGATGAAATTTTGGGACTCTCGGTACTGGGGCCAGTGTCTCTTTCTTCTTTTTTGGCAACATTCGCAACATGTGGCGCTCTTCAGCTCTCAGTTTTCAAGTGCATGCGTTCGTGCGTGATGTGCCATGATGTGTGTGAAAGGCATTATTTAATAGGCCTCGGTCAGTTTTTTCAAGCCATACGAACGTCCCTAGGTGTGTGTGTGGGTATAGTTTCCTTTGGTGCGTACGTGTGTGGTGGGCTATTTTTAAAAACTATAACCGAACCGGCAGATATAGTGGGGACGTACACACAAACGCCTGCGATGCGCTTTGGCGAGAACGTGCGCGCGTGTTTTTTGCTGCGCGCGCGCTTGTGTGTTTCCGTGGCGCAAGAAGTTTGAAGTGCTCGCAAGCTCACAAGCGTCCACAAATGCCACCACGAGCGCCCCCTTACGGGAGAGCTGCTCCAGCAGGCTGTGTGCCATTTGTGTGCTGCCACTCTCGGGTGTATGGAAGAAACGTGCCATCGTGTTTTCCTAGTGCGACCTAGCGATAGGAAAGGGCTGGTGAGTGGAGGTTCTGGATCAAGTGGGTTTTGCGCATAGATCGCGAGCGAGCGCGAGCGCGCGCTGCGCATGGATGTTGGTCGAAGTGGTGAGCCACGCGAATGCAAATATTTCAAGACACTTTGGCATTCAGGTGGAGGAAGAGAGAGAGGTTCGTTGCTTCATTCATATGATCGTTTGCGAATGGCGAAACCGTTGCTTGGGGAAGAAGGAAGGTCGTCAGCGGTTGAGCCGGATATGTAGATGATAGGGAAGAGACATCTTTAGGATCTTCTTTTCCTACGAAAACATGTTGGAGAAGATCAGACACTAAATCTGATAACTTCATTGAAGCAAAGATGCCCAAGGTTGTTCCTCCAACACAAACTTCGAAACAAACGTCCAGTTAGAAGAACACACCTCCTGAACATTGTTCAAGTACCTGCCAAGAAGATCTATTTTATAACGCTTTACGACCAACCAGCCCACCCACTCACCTAGGTTGGCAAGCTGGCGCCACGGAAGCACGATCTCGATCTCGCCCAACATTGTTTACCGAGCGTTGCAACACATTCGAGCATTAGAAAGTGCAAATGTGTGTGTTTGCGCTAGCGCACGGGCGTTTTGTTTTGATTGCTCGTGCTGTCCGGAAAACGGGGCTCAAACATTCTTATGTTTATGAACTTGCCACTGTGTACTGGAATGGGAGAATGAGCTACACTTGGCAGTGAAAGAGGCGTGTCTGGTGAAGGTGAAGGTAAAGGCCACCGTTTTCTTCCGTTTTTATGATATGCATCCCTCGAGGCAGCTAATCCGGCGCTAATCGATGTACTTGTGCTCCCCTCCCGTGGTGCAATCGGACAACTGTTGAAGAGTTTGCAGGGGCAGAGAGAGAGAGTGTAAAACGTCCCACACGTGGATCAATTTCCTGGAGTATGCAGTTGTGAAGCGATGGAGAGCAGCCAAAGCGTTTCGGTGTGCAGGATTAGCGAGGAAGCGGATAAATTAAGAGGAGGCACTTTAGAGGAGAGGCGTTATCATCAATTTATGGTACACCTGATGCACTGGTTGCTTAAACGGGAGGTTTTATTGCATTCTTGGAGTGGTGTGAGAGCATGAGTAAGAGTTCTAAAATTAGTCCATATTTCAGTAAAAAGACGCAAAAGGGTTCAAACCTAGAATTGAATCGACAAATCGCAAGCGTAAAGTAGATCACGTTAGTACGCTGCTTCTAATGTCAACTATCTCTCTCCCTAATTGACATTCTCCACTGACACACTAGTTCGCTAACACTTCATTAAAGCGCCATTCCGGTAGCAATTTTATGCCATCCTGTGTGTGTGTGTGCCAATGCCGCTTTGAAGGTAATTTCCGTACCTCTATCCTGATTCACTTGATTCAAGAGAACTTCCACCCAATAGCAGACAGACTGCAAAGAGAGGCAAAGGCAAAAGGTGTTCTATTTCCAGCGCCTCGGCAAAACGTGGAAAAAGCACCGAAATGTGCCATCTTTCTGCCAATTGCTGTCGTGACAGAGGTGTGTCTGAGTTATTCCGCGAACCTTCAGCTGCAACAAACGCCGCCGACCAGGTTGACGGCGGATTGGCCACTTCCGCCTGCTGCCGCGACGGCTTGCGAGAGATGTCGCCCTTTAAGGAGAGAAATTATGTGTCTAATTCGAGCGTTTTTGGACGAATGATTCCACACACAAACGAGAAGTTATGATGGAGAGAGAGAGAGAGAGAGAGAGAGAGAGGGAAAGAAAAACACAAACGACTCCTCAGTCAACTATAAATAACACTCTAGCAAGCCCCGTCACACACGCTGGTTGGCTGGCACGGCTGGATTTGGTTGGAAAAATGTAACGAGGCCAAGGTGCACTTGTGCGTACGCGCCGCAATTTCCTGCCCTTACTGTCTGTGTGTGTGTGTGTGCACCGCGGGTAAGCGTGACAGTTGGCGGTTTCACTGTCAACACTTTCCCGCAGCAGCAGCATTACTGGTTGGAAAATCAGTGGCAAGATCATCACCGTGGAGCGCAATGACGAGGAAGAGCACCGATCATGAGACGGCCGGCAGCATTAAAATAGCATCGATGCAGTGTGCAGTGTGTTGCATTTTTTTTATGATGCATTCAAAAAGGGTGGACTAAGAGAGAGGGGGGGGGGGGGGAGATACTGCGAAACCATGCACAAACCCCTTATGCGCGCCGCGAAGAAACAACAGCATCGCGAAGGGAAAGTGGGCGCCGCAGCTCACTGAAAGCGGAATGGCTGGAAAATGGTTTTCCACCGGCAGAGGTTGGTTTGGGAAAGCGCAGCAAACTGCACACCCTGGTGGGGTGTGCGAGGGATGTCGAGGGCTGCCGACAGGAAAAGATTTGCGCAAGCTATTGAATGGAAGGCGCACCGGCGCATCGGGGAAGGCCAATTATGTTTCATTCCGGCTCCGGATCAGACCCGATGTTTGTAGTTGGCGGATCCGGTTTTGCTGCCCGAAGGTACAGTCTCCTTAACCGTGTCTGTGTGTGTGTCGTCGCTGGCAGGAAAGACGTGTGTCTTCTCTTTTTTTGCACTGCGCGCGTTGTTGTTGTGGCGCGCACGCGATTTTGCACAAAATGGGAAGGAAAAGCATCAGCAGCAGTAGCAGGGAAAGCCGAACAGCCCGGCGATACGGAAAATATGGATGGAAGCGATCTGTCGGCATATCGCACGCAATATGACGTAGGGCTGGGGCGTGAAAAGTGCCTCCAAACAGCAAGCCAGCAAGCTTTCGTAAGGGAGCAAAAAGGGAAATTGATTGGACTGCCTCGGGTGGAGTTGTTTTGATCGAGTGAAATGGATCGCTTTCGTAGAAGTTGTCTTGTAGTTCAGGTATGATGATGATGATTGATCTGTAACAAGTGTTTTAATTGATCTTCATTGATCTTGCAACATCACTTTATGAGGAAAAAATTGTTCCTTTATGTTATTGTAATTATAGCTTTAGAAATTGACTTTAAAAACTGGTTATAACCAGTCTCAAAATCAAATGTTCAATGACAAGGCATCGTTCAGGCAAGAATATCACGTTCCCAACACACCCGGATTCGCAGCCGAACACGACCACAGAAAATTGAAATATATTGCCGAGGAAATGAATGTTCCGTAAGATGACAACATCTCTCCAACCCGCTCTCCCTATCCCACGTGAGAAGTGCAACCACGGCAGCACTGCGCTACACTGCAATGATCTAACAATCGTCCCTTTCCATAACACCTCCCACCTCATTTCGTTCTATTGCAGCTGCTAGTGTCTCCCAGCCGCTCAAACATCTTCCCGCTTTACGAAAGATTACGAAACGCCGCGAGGAAGCACTCTCGACTCTCTGTCCGAAGCAGGAAGGCAACACTCGTTCCATTCCCTCGTTCCCCATCCAGGAATGTGCACCCGCCAGCACAATGATCTGTTAGCACATGCTGTTGCTGCTTCTTCTTCTTTTTGTTTTGCACAAGTTCTCGGGCGCAGGGAAAACGTCTCGCGCAGTTGCGAAGAATGCAAACTATCCCTTGGCGGGCGTGCGCTGGGGAGACGGTTTTGCGGTCGGAGGCTCGGTTTTGTTGACGCTCCCTGGTCTCAGCGACACACACACATGCAGAGCTAATCATAGTGATCGTGATAAATATTTGCCTTTTGCCATTTTTTTCCCTCTTGTCATTCCACTTGCTTGGATCGTTTGCGCAATCACCTGGGCTTGCAGTGGTGGAATTGTCGCTTCCGGATGAATTATCATTGACGGTGGGCCTATGTATGTGTGTGTGTCTGTGAGCAGTGCATGTTCCTGTGGGAGGCAGCAGGCAACCGCCTTTCAATCGAGACTTTTTAAAATAGACTGGCAAATGCACAAAATAGTACAAAAAGGAAGGAAAAATGAACGCAAGACAGGAACGTTAAAAGCGATTTGTTTCGTAGGTGAAAACACCTGCACCTGGCGATTGGTGCAGCGCTCAGGGCCCAATGGCCAATGGCCAAAACAGCAGCGCACGGTGGTTTTGCGTTGCTCGGCAGTGTGTGTGTGCAGGGGTGTTTGTTTGTGCTTGCTCCCGAAATTTCCCGCCCCGCGGGGTTGGTTGCATTTCACTGACGCGCTCCATCGCCAACCGTGACTCACTCACGCCCATGTGTGTGTGTTCCGCAAGTGAGTAGCATCGATGCAGCATGTTGCCTGGCTGCAGGAGAACAACAGTCCCACGGTGCTGCTGCTGCTCTTGGCATCGATTTGACATTTACACGACCGGATTTTGTATCGCCGTTTCCCGCCGTCCGGCTTGTTGTTTTCCCTGCCTCTCGCTCGCGGGCGGGCAATTTGTGTGTGCGACGGCAATTGTTTACAAATACTGACAAAACGGCTGTAACGGTCAGCCGGGAATAATATTGTTCCTGTGAAGTGTGGAGCCTCCATCATTCGTTGCACGCAAAGGGAGGGAGAAGGCGCTATGCATGTGCAGGGTGGTAGCGCGATTGATGAAGCGCCGGTATGACATTTGCCTGAAATGTGCTGAGGGAACGTAGAACGATGGAGTGGTTTAATCCGGGTTGAGCGATAGTGGATGGATTTCCATTTGATTTGAAATTGAATTGAAAACGGCGCAATTTGTTCCGACAAGGCATTTGAATGTAAGGAGTAGTTTGCATTCGTCAAGATGAATTGATTAAAAGGTACAATATTAAGGGCTCTAGTATGAAAAGAATTTCTTTTCAAGCAACTTAAACATTATTTACTCAATGTTTAATTCAAAAACAAGACTTTGAGTTTATTTTTGATGAGCTTAGAGAGTAGAGTTCCTAGCACTGATCCTGAGATCTCGTTCAGGTCTTGTATCTGGACCCATACGGGTCCTGGAACTTGTTTGAGGCTCGAAACGAAGTATCTGTTCTTGTACATGACAGAGAGAAAGCAGAAATAATTGTAGAAATTATCGTTAACATGAAAACTTACATTCAGTCTGCTGCTTGTATGGAATTCTATGAAAAGCAACTGCTATTTCTGTGCGAAGTTTAGCATCCACACGTCAAACGATTCCCAGCTTCTAGGAAATTGTCACACGATCGAGCAAAACCGCGCTAAAATGAATGATCCACATGTTGTGAAATCATTTCAACCCCCAAAAGGAAAGCCAAATTAAATCCCCTTTTCCTCCCATTATAATCGTTTGCAATCGTTGTCAGTGCGAAAAAAGCATCCCCCGAGCATGTGGTTTTGGGGGATTATCTGTCCCATGTGAAGAAGCGTCGAAGTGTGAATGGTCTTCAGAGCGTGTGTGTGCTCAAGTGTGGAAATTCATTCAAAATTTGATTCCACCATCATAACTAGCGTCTTTGATGAATAAAGTAACTCTTTGCAAAAAAGAACGACACCCAAAGCGATTTCGGGCGCTATTTCTTCGAACACGAGTATTGAATTAAATCGACTTGTTCGACGCTTCTTGCGCGAGAAGCGTTTACTCTTTACTCCCCCTTTCTTATTAGAAAGAAAAACAACCACACACACACTGAGATTGACACCACGTCCCCAACGTCACAACATTACTCACGTCGTTGGGCGTTTCGTTGCGTGCCGTGGCGATCTAAACGAATTTGCTCGGCGCTGCGCTGCCACTAACGTGTGGTCCATTGAGGGTGGTCATCATTTGGTTGTTGTTTGTCTTCCGACCGTGTTGTAGAATGTGACAGAGAGCAACACTGAGCCAAAGGGAGGGGAGTGTCCGCGGTGCGGACGGCGATGCTCATTATCAGCGCGCGCGAAAGCATAATCGCTTCCTTGGCGGGAGCGAGCATGTGTTTTACCTTTAAGAAGCTGCTCATTATCGTTCACCTTTTTTTAGCGCACCGCGTTTCGTCCGACAGCATTTGGTCATCCTCCTCCCCACAGAACAGAAGTTGTTTGTCGCTAGGAAATGGTTTATTTTAATTTACCGTCCCTCTTTTGCGTGTCTCTTTCACGCGAATTGGCTTTGCCTTTCCGCCCCAAAGTGAGCAAAACACACGAACGCGGCGGCGGCGGCAGTGAGCATCGCATTAAAAATAGCGCGGAAATGGGGGAGAAAACACAGCCCCCTCTCGTTGCATAGTTGAGTAAAGTATAAATAAATCTCAACGCGAGCAGCGGGCATGAAACGGAAGCGCCACCGCCGTGGAAAGTCGAGCACTTTTGCACGCTGGCCGTAGTGTAAAGAATGTGTAGGTAGGAACGGTGTTTTGTGGGTGTTTTTTTTCTGTTCTGTTGAGTCTCGGCGAACCACACATGAAGTTCTTTCTTCTGCTGGTAGTTTTGAAGAAAAATTCCGCGCTTCCCACAAATCAATCGCCATGCGTTTCGATCGAGCCGATTGTACGGTTAATAATTTGTCAGCAAATTGTCGAGCCGGTGTAGAATAAACACGTTAAAAACACACACTTCGGAAGCGACTCGTTACGGTGAGCGAATCGGGCAAATTATAATTAGTCACGACCGCACGATTGTGCCAATCGCTCATACTTTTAACACGTACAGACAAACAGAAATGCCTTTCAAAGTGGTAGCCATGGCGGCTCCGAAACCGAAACCGAAGGCCTGGAGTCTGCAGCTAATTTCATAATTGTCATAATCTGGCAAGATTGCAGTCGGCCGATACGCGCGAGTCGATCCGGTCAGTGTTTTTGCCTGGCCTGGGCTGGCTGTCTGCCTGCCTGCCTGCCCGCTGCTGCTTCTCCTAGGCGGTGTGCTTCTGGTGTTCAATTAAAACGGCATGGTCTAGAATTGATAGATTAGCGGCGTTAGTCGTCGATCGTTAAGGGGCAAAACGCGCGAGAGTTCAAGCACGCCGACGACGGTTAAACGGTTGACGGTTCGTCGGTTCGGTTTTGCCCTACTGCTCGGGACACGACCAACCCACCAACCCCCCCTGCAGCTCTCCTCACGCAAAGAGCTCACGCCGCGTGGAGGGTGATATTAATTTGAAATGACTATTTAATGAAGCTTCGAATAAAGACACCGAAACCCGTCCCACAGCCCACGGGTGGTAGGGGTGGTGTTTTAAGCTTGTGATGAATCAGCATGAAGAGAACAGGGAAGGTGAAATGGGGACCGTCGAAAAGGAGTGTTTTTAAAAGTGTTTGAAGCCAACAGATTAAACGAGGGTGAACATTGTGCAAAGCTTTTGACTGTTTGTAAGAGAGAGAGAGAGAGAGAGGGACACGTGCACATTACTTTAACTACTTAGGAAAAGCATGAAGGACTTTTATATTTTTATTGTTAATAGGAACTGGCCCATTTTTTGCTGAGCATTTTAGGCAATTTGAGCTGAGGTCGATGAACTGCTTTTTCATTGGAAAGGAAACAAGAAATTAGGACCGTTTCCTATTAGAGAAATAGCCTTCCCAAAGTGACACGAGCGTTCATTCGTTAAAAAATTCTCATTGGACCCGGCACGGACCTCGGCTCGGTGATGTAAGTGGAAATACATTCTTACTGGAATGTAGCAATTTAATCAGCGGAAGATGAATGAATTAATCATTGAGCATGATTTGCCACATGGCTTGCCGTGACAGCTAACACATACACAGCGAGACGTTGTTTGCCAGCTGATACTGCACGCTGTGTGTGTTTTTCCTGGTTGGCAATATATCTAGCGCAGTTTTGCTCTCATCTGTCCCCGATCGATCAGCCATTCTTGCAACGAGTAGTTTGGATGAGGCAAAAATCGTCTTAATTCCTCCCTTTTGCTTACCTTGATATTTGATTTCATCTGAAAGGAAAAGAAAAGAGAACACAATTAGATAATGGAAACGTGTCTCGGAAAAGATTCAATGATGATTAACTTTGGATCAAAACACACGAATAAAAACAAAACAATCTCTTGCGACTACACCGGTGCCCTATATTTATAATCAGCTCCGCAAATAAACCCACCGTCCCCTTCAATTGCGTCAGTAAGTCAGTCAGTCACTCAGTCAGTCAGTCAGTCTGTCTGCGGGTGGCACACTATCATCCCAGGTGCCCTAAACAACCACCCAGAGCAGAGCAGCTGGGAGTGGAAAAAAACACTATAAGAAAAAAAAAAAACAACAAACCCGGTCGTATCTAATGCGATACTTTTTGCACCATCACAAATAGTAACAACTTTCCCATAAACACGTCTTTAACCGTGCTGTATTCGCCCAAGCCAAAGGCTCGATGACGGTGATGACAATGAAAAGGGAAGATCAGATATCATCGCGAGAAGAAAAGCTGGCCCCGCGACACAACCACCAACCGAACCAGACCATAAACATTTGCAAACAATTTCCCTCTAAGTGCGAGTTTTGCGTTTGAGCCTCAATCGGCCGTCCCGCTGCGGCACGTTTTCCACCCTGGATGGCAGTTTTATTTTCCCCCATTGCGCTTCGCTTCTTGTTCTGGGGGCCAAGAGACGGTGCACGGTTGGGGGAAAATTATGGCAAAACAGCCATGGGGAAGAGATGCACCCCGTAGCCCACCCGTAGCTGCCAAGCTGCATTCAATAGAAAGCGAAACGCGCACAGCGGAAAGAAAGAACGAAGGAAAGTGTGATTTGGTGCCTTCAATTGGAAATGACGGAACTGCACACACACACACGGAGAAAAACGGATGAAAAGAGGAGAAGAAAATGCAACCTGTCTTGCCGCTCTCTGTGTGTGTGTGTGTGTGCTGCGATCGATCGCTTATGATTAGCCGTTTCGCAATGCAATGCATTTATGTCGTGCGCTGCATCTCTCGTTCGCTGGTCGCATGCTCGGGAAAGCGCGCTCTTCGCGGACCCGTCCCTTTGGTAATGAGTTAATTGTTCGAGCGAAATGTACCGAGGGGTTTCGATGGGTCGGGGGAAAACAGAAAACACCCCCCCCCCCCCCTATACACCGCCCGGCAGCGGCATGCAACGAGGAAAGTCGATCGCGTCCAAAGCGAAGATGCATTTTTCTTTAATGCTGCGCTTTTCCATCGCTGCAAGCTGGTGCAAAACGCACGGGCGCGCACTATCGTTTACACAAAATGGGAAGTGAAATGCATCGCTTTCGGTAATGCACTCCACCGAGTGCGTGCGTGCAAGCGTTTAGAAGAATGCAAGTGCGCGCGCGCGCGTGTATGAGTGTAATTGATGTATACATCTACCTGTAAAAGGGGGAGTTTTCTTCTCTCCCATCAATCGAAGCTTTTTTTTGTTTTCTCTGTATTGTGTGGGTACAAACAAAAAAACGGCATGTGTGATATTTTTGAATAAATAGGTCACACAACATCAAAACACCCATCGGGCACAGTTTCCTGATGATGCTGTGGTCGGCTTATCCGTCAGGGTCAGCGAATCCCCCACCCATTTCGAAGGGCACCTAGGGTTGCCCGACGACAGCATAATAAAGAGCCGAACTGAAAAGCTGTTTTTTTCAGACCCTTTTACACGCCCTGACTTGTGCAGTACGTCCTGGGCAGTACGGGCGGGTAGTAGATGGTTCCGCAATCCGGACAGCCGTCAAGCAAAAGAAAAAAAGGACCGACAGTGCGAGCGACACCGTTGATCCCCGAAAATAGATAGTATTGATCTAGATTCCAACTGCCACCAACGGTCACTATTAGATGTATTTACACACACACAGATAAATACACGTGTGTACCAGTCCCTGCTAAGGAGGAACATGCCACCCTTGATGAAGAGATGGGTTGGTGGATAATTAATAGCGTCCCACTCAATTGGGGTTAGAGCGAAACCAACGCAGCACAGGGAGGAACATGTTTTTATGTTGCATAAAAACAAGAGGATGGGGAAGTGGGAGGGGGGGGGGGATCATGAACGCATAATTTCGGCAGATGTGTCCACCGAGATGGTGAATGAATGGTGTACCTTTTGGGTTGACATGAAAGTGTCGTACTTTAGAAACACAGGAAGGAAAAATTTCATTTCATATTAACATACTTATCTATTATTTACTATTACTTAACTTTATTAAACTTTAAAGAAATATAAAATGGAAGTAAAACAAATGAAGAAATTGGAGATGTAGTAATGGGTTTCTGAAAACAAGATCAAAGAAGCACAAAAGAGAAAACATTTACACAAGAAATAAAAGGATGAAATGAAAACCAAAAAACAATAAAACAAACGAAAACAAGGAAAAAAAGAACAAAAGCTACAAATATGATAAAAACAATGAAAAAGGTAAATATAAAATGGTAAAGAATATAAAAAAAATATAACAAAATATAACAATAATATAACAAAAGGAGGAAAAATGAGAAAAAGAAAAAAAAGCTCTTCAAGACGAAATCTCAAAAAAAAATATTCAAATCCTTGAAACAAGCAAAAACAAGGAAAAGAAAGAGTAAAAGATAAAAAAAAGACAAAATAATGAGAAAGGTAATGATAAAATGGTAAAGAATATGAAAAAAGAAAAAGGCAGAAAAACGAGAAAAGGGAAAATGAAAAAAGGAAAAATAGGTCTTCAAGATGAAATATGAAAAACGCTTTAAGAAAACGAGAAACGCTTTTCATTTTAACAAAAAATAACAATATCCTTGCCAATTATTTATGCTTCTAAACGCACCTACTCCTTCTTCGCACGAAATTGTGTAATACTTCATAAAGATCCTATGAAAACAACAACCACCCTCCACCCCTCCTGCCCTCAGCCCTACGATGAGAGTGCCAACATGCCAACCCTTCACGTCCCAACAGCGTCCAACAGTCTGTGGGGGTCGATCAACACGTCTACCATCCACCCAGTACCTTTGACACCTGTTTATCGATCCATCTTCCACCACAGCAGCATAGCGCACCAAACGCAACAACAAAACGGGCGATCGGACTGCAGGCACTAGAACATGTCTGCAAGGGCTAAACACAAACACACTCTCAGCCAACGCGCCAAGCGACTCATTCATTTCGACTCGTACAAAGGTCTATTTTTAGCTGGTGGTAGAAAGTAAAAGCAGCGACAAGGAGTGTTGGAGGGGTGTCTCCCTTTTTCAAGGGGCGAGGGAATGGCCTTCCGGTTCACCGGCTGTACCGGATCGAGGATTGAGCGTAGGGGGAGGTGGGTGGGCAAGATTGAACTAGTTTGCCACCAAGTGCGGGTGACGGTGCGCGATGGTGACATTTAACGTCGTCTGCCCAGGAAGCGTCTCGGCCGATGAATGGTGGCCGGATTGCTGCTTAAACCGATCCCATCCAAAGCGCGGTATCCACCTCCGACGGGGCGGTGCGGATCGGTTACAGTGAGTGTTGGCGATGGTGAATAAATATAGGCGACGGCGCTATTGCTCAATTACGCGTACGCCGGTTTGGTTTTTGAGGAACACTTCTCCGCCGACGGTGACGGTCACCTATTTTCGGACTTGGAAGGCAAACCCCGAGGAGTTGATCGCTGACCGATCACTTTAACAGGGAGCGACCTACCGCACGCACAAGAAAAACACATCAATTGTCATCGGGCCGCGGGTGTGTTTCCGCTTTCAGCCGTTGATTGGGGGAGGAAGAATGTTTCTTCCCCTTTGGGGAGAAGGAAGCAAACGAACGTGCTCTGTGCGAGTGGAAAAGCTGTAATGTGGGTCAACCGTGGTAAGTGATGCTAATCTAATGAGACATTGCATTTTGCCTGCATTGCACGAAGCTAGACCACCCGACCACCTCCCCGAAAGCAATAACGTCGTACGTAGTACGTGTGTTCGTCATGCAAGATTGGGTTGATTTATGAGGCGCAAAAAACAACATAAAATAAGCTAAAATGAAGCATTTCGGAACCCTGTGCGCCTTAAGACAAACGGAATTAATTGCATTTAGTGTAGCGATTTGCGAGCGCCATGTGTTTAGTTGAGAGTTTTGTTTGAAATCAATTTGCGGTATGTGTGTGTGTGTTGCGCAAAAACGCACACACATCCGACGCAATCCGGTGCGTGATTAATGCGGTGGCGGATGGCGAGAAAAATACCCACTGGTTGCCGGCTATTGATGTGTGTGGTGATAATCATTCCATGAACTTTACAGCCATTTTCACACACACACACACACACACACCCTTATGGCACAGAACTTTAAACGGGGGAGGATGAGGGAAGGGGGCATGTCTGTCTTGCTCGTCAGCAGCGTAAGGCACACTCACAGGCCGCCACTTCATCAATCATTTTTCCATGAGTCTTTTCGCGCGCGCGCGCTCGCTCGTACCCCTTCCCAGCGAGTCTGGGCATCCGGCTCCGCTGGGTGCGGTCAAAATGGCAACGTCTCAATTAACGATCTTTTCGTAGTAAACCCCATTTCCAAGGCATCCGAAGAGGAGGGGGTGTTGGGAAGGGATTTCGGTTCATACCGGGCGTCTCCATGCTGGTAAATGCACTTTAACTTTGACGATCGACGATGTCTGGGGCTTCAGACAGACGCTGGTGATGTAATGAGGCTTTGATGGTGTATGATGGGGATGGAATGGAGCTGGTGGTGGTGGAAATCGAGCGGGAGGATTGAAGTCATTCGTAGGTGCAAAAGCGATTAGTTGCGGGAAGTTGCTTGAAGGTGTGAAAATGTCTTTTTGATTGCTTTTATATTATTTTTTGAAATTAAACAGTTTGTATAACACTTTGAATAATAATTACAGCGGGCTACACCTGCAGCAAAGTGAAAGGGAAAATGGTGATCAATTAGGTGTTAAAACACACCCCGCCACACTTACCCCCCCAAATCGAACCATGTTTCAGTTTGATTTATTCATTTAATGTTGCAAATTCAATACCCAAAGCCCTATTATTAACCACTCCAGTGCGGTTGGGGCCAGCATTACCTTTTCTTTCACACCGCGAAACTGCCCCTTTTTACACCAATTCGGTTTGCAGTTGGTCATCTTTAAAGCAAGCACCCCTTCGTCTTCAGGTGGCTCACGCCCCATCGTGTCTATAAATCAGCGTTAAAGCTCCCTGCAAGAAGGTCGTCGGCGGCTGCGAAACAGGTTAGCATCGGAAGAACCATTCCCAACTGTGCAGTAACACCACCGGTTGAATGGATCATTAGAATTGTGTCCCTCTCCTTGACTGCCTTTCTTCTTCTCTGGTCCACCATTTTACCCACCATGGGCAGTAAATCAAGCATGCTCCATTCTAAACTTCTGGCGGAGGTGAGCCGTGGCTTTCTTAGGTAATCGAAAGGACATTGATAAATTGAATTTCGTATGAATGGACCACTAATCTGTGAAGGTCTCCGGACGACCCCTTAAGGTAGGGAGAGAAAAAAGGGCCGATCGTGGATATAAATGGAGCCACAGATAGAAGGGCTACTACTACTGTATGATTTGCTGATCGGGAGCGATAAATTATCCGCCAGATGATCAGTGGAACTATGCAAGATGGGTGGGAATTAGTGTAATGAAGTGTGAATTAGACGAGGAGTGTGTGCATTAAGATGTGATTGAGCGGTCTGCTCTTGTTAGAAGCAACATAATTTCATTATTTCTTAGCTTGTTTGTGTTTTATAGAGCTTTCATAATGCCTGTTTTACCCGCAAAAAATAATGTTAAATAATTAATGTTGGTGAAAGTTCTTCCTTCCCGACTCCCGTCAATCGATTAAGCAAAACGAACGCCCGCCAGTTGCTGTCAATCAAATGTAAACAGCGTAAACCACAAACACCGGCCCTTGGGTCGGGAAGGAAACCGGAAAACGATTGACCAACTTCCAACCTCCGGTGACCCCGATTCCTGTCTGCCAGCAGCAGCAGCAGCACAACCGCAAGCCGGAATCTACGGAACGAAAGAGAAACGTCAACCGCTTCCATGTGAAGATGAAAGTGATGGCTCGGCGTAGCTGCTGCACTGCACTGCATCGCTTTTCTAATGCAATTCTTGCACCGGTTCGCGTACACAGAGCGGAGATGAAAGTGAATCAGAGCAGCAGGAGGCGCTGCAACCGGGTATCACCTCGCTGCTGCTGGTGCTTGTGATCCAGTTTTCACCAGCAAGCACAGTACATGGCATTGTGCGTGCGCGCAGACACACACAAACCCCGCCGTAATGACGTCACGATGCAGCTCGCTGTGAACCGCCTACTGCGCTTCTCGGAAGACACTGCGGAGCAAAAATATGCGTGAAAAGAAAAGTTGCTCGTCTCTCTCTCTCTGCTCAGTGGAAATGGGTTGCCCTACACAAAGCTGTCGGAAGCTTAGGCGCAGACACGGGAGGAGAAATCGATCATCGTCACACAAGTATGGCACCGGTTCTCCCTTTTCAGTAGGGTGCAGGCAGTAGAAGGAAAGTGCAATTTTCTTGTTTTTCGCTGCTGTTTTAATTAATGTGCAATTATGCTGCCTTTCATGCGTACGGTGCGTGCGATTGTTGCTGCCGTGCCGTGGTGTTATCTTTATGTTTCTGCGGATGCAAGCGTTGAGGGGGAAAGTAAAATCACTTGAGCAGGCGTTAACAACCCAGGAGGAATGATTTTCCTTTTCTCAGAGAGGGGAAATTGATAATTTAATATAATGTTGAACTATTGAACAATCAAATGTGTTCGTTCTATTTCTAAGATATTCAATTGTTTATATTATTCAAAACTGTTCGACTCGTCTAAACTCTTTCAACGGTGCTTAAACTGTCTCTTAATCTTCTAACCATCCACCCTGATTGCTTCACAGTCCAGCTGATGCACTGATGGAGCCCCGTTGCATTAATGGCTTGCCGTTACTTGCCGTCCCGCGTATACGCCTGTGTGAGCAGTACGCGCAAATGGGAACATACACGAGAGTACCCATTTGAGCATCGACAGAAACGTCTTAGCTTCCCTTCCCCCCACCGGCAACCACCACGAAGCGCGAGAACCACGATTGTCGAGCGTCAATCGAAGGTGGGCGCAGTGCAAATGCAAACGGGACGAGACTTGCGGGTGTCGACGGGCTGCTGCTGCTGCTGCTGGGCGTGTATGGTTTGCGCATGCGCACCAGTGCTTGATTTGAATTCAGCCTAGACCTAGAAAAACGGAAAACCCATAATAACCAATGATGAATGTTAAAGTGATCTTTATCTCTCACGCTGGCACACTGCAGCGGTCTCAGTTGCGGTTTGGGATGTTCCATGCATCCCCGAGAAGTGCAGTTGAATCGACACAAGACAAGCGTTTGTCAATTTCTCGCAAAATTTCGCTCTCGACGATGCCAATACGCGGTGCGGAAGCTAACACGAAGATTTCGTTTGTTGCTAGCGCAAAGTGTCACATTTTACGGACCACAATTCATTCAATGTTGCGAGCGAGCGGGCAAGCGGGTGGTAGAAATTTGAGACCGGGTTTCCTTTGCTTTGCGGTTGTTCTGGCAAGAGAATCGCGCTAATGGATCCCGAACGGCTTTCCGCGATTGATGGCGGCCGGTGTTAGGGTGTCTTTTTTTTGTTTTGTTGCTAATGTATGCCGTAAATTTTGCGCCCGCCGTGTAATTAAACGCATTTTTCTCTCGCCTGCAATTGACGGGAAAGTGCAATTATCGGTGACAACGCAATGTAGGGATGTAGGTGAAATATGTTTCACCCGCTTGATGATTCAACGCTCGAGATGTTGTTCGAAGGAGAAGGGAGGAAGCATTTTGGGCTATTCAAACGCGAAAGAAATGAAATGTTTTGCTGTTTAGCTGACAACCAACTATTTTTGTTGTCTTTTTGCCATCAAAATACGCAAAACTTGAAGCGTTTTTTGTACCTTTAATAGCGTGACAACTACTTTAAAGACTGTCTTCTTGAAGTAATCTCCCAATCAACTAAAAATGGAGTATTATGGCACGAAGCTAGCAAAATCAAATGCAAAATAAACACCAGCAGCCACCGACGTGTGATTCGCAAATGCAAACGCAAACGCATCTTACTGCCCGAATGCAGATGTCCCAATTTCCTGGACATATTTTATTCCATTCAATCCTCGCTGCGCCCTCCCCATCGCCGTAGTAAACCCATTGAAAAACAAACAACGCGCGTCATCTTTACGAGCGCCACGATGACAACGAATGGTAATTTTTCAAACGTCATCTGCCGCATCCGGACGCATTTTGGCACGCATATTCGTCGTCGTTCGTCGTTCGTCGTCACGTTGCAGAATGCAATCTTCCTTCCACTCCGGGAGAGCGCACTGGTGTGGACCGTTCTGCGGCATACATCGTACCTACGCGGAACACACAGCGATACTCGACTGTTTTATTAATAAAAATCACATCCACACTTTTGCAGCTCATTTAACCGCTCCGTTGCTTCTCAGTGCGTTCGCTTCTTTCTCATGGGGGGGCTTTTATATTGTACAAAATGAGCAAACACAACACAAAAAGCGCACACAGTGTGTGAGGCTGTTGCGTGTGCAGGCGATGCAGATGCGGCAGCGGTTCGAAAATGGTTCGATTCGAATGCTACCGTGCCGGGGTGGAAGCGATGACGATGACGATTCGTGGTGGGAACAACAAGCAAGAAGGGGGTTTTGGCGAACGTGCAGTATTTATTAAACAATTAGGTCATTTACACTAGATAACCATTCTTTGGCGCCCTGTCGCCATGTTGGTAGAGGAAAGAGCGCACAATACCGATTCATTTGGTTCGATGATGTACGTAAATGGTTACGGATGCGCCGCGAATTGTGATATTCTTAGCACACGGATGGGTGTTTGGATGTGTGTGCAAGCACCAAATATGGGGACGGGATGGTGGGAAGTGGGAATATGAATTGATTGATGTAACTGCCACGACGGGAGACAAGACGGAAGTGAGAGAAAAACGATGTGATGTTTAACAAACCGTAAATAAGATTATTCAAAATGATAAATTTGTTTTGATCTCTTAAATCCTTGAGGATAGTTTTGCAATAGCATTAAAAACGAATGCCCTGATGACGATTCAGGATGCAAAAACAGGTAAATTGTACAGTTATTCATACATTACAGAAGCAAAATGGCTCTTTATTGTATTGCATATAAAATAAATTCCAATAAATTCTATTCAAACAAGACATTGAGATAGCAAAAACATCAAAAAAAACATCCTTCCCAGTGCCACTGAGTCCTCTTAGTCGAACAAAAAACATCGAAAGAGGGTAAAAAACAGAAAAGGAAAACGAAACAACCATCCCATAAGCAGCTTGCGAGGAGGATGGTGCAGATTGAGCGAATTAATTTTTATCACCCGTACGCTCATCGACTACGATTAATAAATATTCTTCCAAATGCATCGCGCTGCCGTTCGCTGCCAGCTTCTAAATGGCGCACTGGGTAAAAGAAACGTGTCCGTCCTTATTAACGGTGAGAAGGTGGATGAGAGAAAGAGAGAAGGACCATTTAAGCGTGTAGGTTTGTCCGCTGCAACGGCACGGCTAGAGGCAAACGAACTTGCAAATATTTCTATTGCCATCATCCCACTTGCCCGGGTGCGGGGAGGGAAGCTGCAAAGGTCCTCCGTTTTTTTCCATCCTTCCTTCATCGCGGGCACGATTCCGGCAACCCCCGTCGCCGGGAGCAATGGTTCGGTAATGAGATCAATATTCTCGCACGGAAATACTGGCAACAAAGCGAAGCGAATTAGTGAACCGAAGTGGTCGGCAGCCACGTACGCAGCCAGCCCGATAGCGTGACCAACTGTGCGTCTCCATCGCCTTCTGAGTTTCGAAGCGTCGCTCGTTTTTGCTTCTCTCATTTTGAATATAAAAGCAAACAAATAATATCCGTATGAAGTTTCATCGACCTGTCACCGGTCCCCTAATGGGGATGGTGGGGTGCGTACGCGGTTTTTAATCCTTGCAAACTGCGGGCGTGCAGCGGCTTAACGGGCTGACAAATTTGACCCAAATTTTCAAAAACCCGCTCCAAACGATGGTCGTGCGTTGTTGTTACACGCTGACGACGAAAAACAAAGCAGTGAGTTCTTGTTCCGAGAAGCGGGGAGGAGATGTTCTGTTCCGCGTTTCATGTCTCCCCCGTTCCCTTCCTACGCGATGCATACGCGATTGAAAGGAGCACGGGTGGAATGGCGCGATGTGGCGTGAAAACTGAAAACAGCTTGTCCCCAGTCAGGCGTATCAATTCGCGCACTTAATCATGGCGCACGCAGATCGTGTAAACACACACACACACTTACGTAGGATGAATGGCGATCGCCAGCTGCATCAGGTCGGTATGAATGGGTGGGAATTGAAATTATGACTAATGGTGTTTGTGTGCGCGAGAACGAAAACAAGGAAGGGACGGGATTTATAAAAGGAGAATACGAAAGGAGAACAGTACTGGTGGAGAGGATGTAATTTTTAACGAAACTAATTTTGCATCGAAAATGAAATCTAATTCCTTGCATCAAGGAACCTTCCCCTCGTCCGGAGAGGGGAGGTGAAGGTGCAGTCATAAAATCTAATGAGCAGTTTGACGATCCGAATCGAAAGCATATAATGATGATGACCCACTTTACAGCTCGTCTGCTGCCAAACGGATTTTTGCCCATCGTCTGCCTCCCGCGAGACGCTTCCAATTTAACAGGCTGGTCAGTTGTTTATTTTTATGGCAAAACTTTGTGTCTCGTTGGAGATGCCCTCTCCCGCGCTCGTTGCCCTCTCCCGTTGGTTGGTGTCGCGAAAATTATCCTCAATAAAAACCACATCACTTCCTCCCCCTGTCTTACTCATCGTCTAGGATGCATCGCGACTGGGCCCACCGGTCGAGGAAGACGAGCAGACGGGCGCGTTTGTTTGGTTTGTTTTGCGCTTTTATAGGTGACAGTTTGGAATTTATCCAGCCCCATTGGTCGGGATGGTGCAATATAAAGGCGGCACGAGACGCGAGTAGTAATTTGCAACCACACACACACACATGATGGATTTACGCCTGCCCTTTTGCGCTACGCCGCATTGACCCAGTTAGCGCGATGGCGGCTCTAAACACTGCACATTGCCGCAAGAATTTGTGTGTTTGGGGGAGGGTGTTTGTTACTATTATTTTGTTGATTTGAATGCATTCGCAAAACGCGGCTGGCGCTTTATTTTTGGAAAAGGAATTGGAGATTAAAAAAAGGCGTCTTATTTCTTTGCGATAGCTGCTCTTTTACGATCATGTGCCATCACGTGTAGTGATGTAGGTGATGGCGTGTACAAGTAGCCGGCCAAACGCTCACCTTCACCACGCTGCTGGCTTATGTTTATTCCATCCCCAGGTTCGGGCGGGGATTGCATGTTTTATGGATAGGGCTCCACGAGTCCACGATCCGCCCCGGTATGTATCGACAAACAGTCTCAATCAGCGCGTGAACCCTTCGCAGGGACAGCCAACATAAAAAAGGGTCCAACAACAGCAAACCAAAAAAAAAAAGGGGTTTGCAGACGCTTCCAATCCGGAGAAGGATAATACATCAAACAGCTGATTCTGTTTAGAGCGATCATTCGCCGGGCGCGTGTTGATTGCACTTGAACAAATCAATACAGCGCGCGTTCCGGACTGAACATCGGCAAAGGTGCTTTCGGCAAAGACGCAATACAGACTAGTGGGCATGATTATTCATGTGGGGTTTTTTCCCCTAATTTTGGAAACTAAAAATAAGCACCTTCACATCGGTGTTAGGTGTTGCGTCATTCGGCGAAGGACAATGCATTACATATATAAATGGATGAATTCATTTGCCGGCGTCTCTTCCAGCTCATTTAATAACATTAAATAATGAATGAAGGTACAACCTGATCGGGTTGCTAAAGTTACACAACTATCGCTCTATCATCTAATCGTCCTCCTTTTTTTTAGTTAATCACAAGTCTGCATCCGGATGTACCAAATGTAAGCGAACCGATAAGAGGCTCCTTCCCCGAGTGCTCCAACCGCGGAAAAGCAAATGCAATCAAAACGGACAAAAAAGGCAACCGAAAACAAATCCATCCCGCTTGCCTGCCCGCGTTTGTTTGCACAATTCATTCACCTTTTTTCTAGCTTTCGAGCGATCGATCCGTGGCCCGAGGGTGACGGTGACGTGAGTGTTAGCAACGCTAAATACACTGTGTGTTTGTAATACATTCAAGGTTTAGAGGGGGAGTCGGCCGTTGGGGTTTTGCTTCCACTTTGCGAAAACGTGCCCGGCGGCAGGAGGTTAACGATTCCCCGCCGTGCTCGGGAAAGGAAATGCAAATCTAAACAAATGTGTCTCTCCCGACGACCCCACTGAGGGAGGAGGGGAGGAGTTGCAATTCACCCCAGTGCAGCGAACTCGGTCGATACGGTGCTGCACTGTCTAGGATGCAAATTCAAAGCCACAAAGCCACGGCGAGATAGGAAGCTTTGTTTTTTGGGGGAAGTCAGCAAAAAAAAGAGAACAAGCACACCCGAACGGGGTAAGTACACTCGGTAGATAAGGAAATGATTTGAATGAATGAGTGGAGGAGATTGCTTTCTTCTGGAAGCCGTGTTTCTCTCCCTCCTTTATCTGCTGATGCTGTAAAGATGCGTTATTTCTTTCTTTAGGACTGGGGCAAAACACTGGAGCTGAATCGATGCAAGCGAATGATTACGATCAAAGCTTCTGTTTCTGTGCTCTCGGTTACACTCGGTGACGTGATGGTACAAAGAAAAAGTGCCGAAGTAGCGCTCTGTTTTATTGGTTTTGCTTTGTTTGTTGCTCAGCTGTTTTAAACGGTGAACTGAACGCTGCAGATGAGGATTGTTGTGCTGCACAGAGGGAGAGGGACAGGGACACACATATTCCAGGGAAATGTCACCGGAAGGGCTTTCGTGCAACGATCTCTTATGAGCGAAAGCTTGGATAAGAATGTTTCGTTTCACACAAAGAGTTGTGTGGTTGTGAGAGAATTGTATTGATCCTTTACATTGCAACAGCTCTAATAGGTATTTCCGGTCCTTGCCATTACCTGTGCCAAACTAACTGTTAGGAGGCAGTCGTAAAGTACATTAATAAACAACATACAGGGACAACATCAACTAAGCTCCCACAGTGCACTTTCCAATTGTCCTTTCTGCTTCAGAAAACTTGATACTAGCCATAAGTGGATAAGAAAAACTTATAAATTGAAAATCAGAAGATGAAGTAGTAAAGAAGAAGAAGAAGAAGAAGAAGAAGAAGAAGAAGAAGAAGAAGAAGAAGAAGAAGAAGAAGAAGAAGAAGAAGAAGAAGAAGAAGAAAAGAAGATGAAGAAAAAATGAAAGACTAGCATTGTAAAACATTCAAATCAAAATTGAACTTGAAACAACGACAATAAGAACAAATAAGCAAACATAACAGTAGATAGAGGAATTATTAAATGAACAAGGAAATATATAAATAAAAGAAAATAAACTAGTAAGTAAATACATCAATAAACTTGTTGCATTATAAACATAACTACCTCAAGAGCATTGTAAAATAACAAACAAACAAATGTGCTGAAAAAAAGTGAAAAAGCGAAACATCAAAATTTACACCTAGCGACCGCCGTAACAGGCAACAGTAGACAGTGATGCTGCAGCATATGGTCAACCGCCGGATAGTTGGCCCCTCGCGGCAACCTCAATCTCACACTCCTCCTCCTGACATTCCTTCTTCCCAACATCTGCCTCCCCCCTCCCCCCCCCCCCCCTCCTGCCGAGCAGAAATAAAGAGATGAACCCCAAAAGGCGATTGCGTGAACGCCGCGGCACTGCACACTGCACTGTTGCGAGCTGCTGTCCGGTCCGGTTCTCCAAATACACACCAGCGTACTTGCACGCACACACACACAGACACACATTTGCGCTCAGATTCTTTGGAAGACGTTTTACGGTTGTTTTTTTCTTCTGTTTGTGTGTTTGTGCACAAGACGGTAAGTGTAAGTAATAGCAAAAAACGAACAAAAAATGAGACGAGAAGCATCAGCAAACGGCCAGGTCGAGTGGGTCGTTGGGCAGTGCAGGGGGGTGGGGGGGGGGGGGCAGGGCACATTGCAGCAATGAGTGGCAATAGCGGAGTGCAATAGAGTGCTATATTTATATACATTTATACCGCGTCTCGTAGTGTAGTAAATACGCTACTTGCTGCTGCTGCTGCTGCTGCTGCTGGCCATCGCTGTTGCGCTGCACAGTTCGACGAACGAATTCAAGGCTGCGATTGCTGCGGTGCGCTCTGTTCGCAATGTGTGAGCGCGCGCGCGAATTCACTTCGGCTCGGTTCGTCGTCGCTGCACTTCGGCACCGCGCGCTGGTGGCTGCGGTGGCAATGCGCGGCGGCGGTGGCGGCGTTGGCAGCAGCGTCATCATCGTCTGCTAGTGAGCGCACTCTGCGTGTATGCGTGGGCTTCCTTCCTTCTGCGATCGCGGTCGCGGTCGTCTTCTCGCGCGCATGTGGTTGTTTGCTGCACGCGTCTCTGCCCCTTTTCGGCTTGATCTTCCTTGATCGTCGTTCTTTCGCTCTCTCTCTCTCTCTCTCTCTCTCTCGCTCTCTCACCCACTCTGACCTAACACGATCAGCTCGCGCTGCAGTTCAGTTGCAGTGCATTTAACCTCCTTGTGTCTCGTGTCCCGTCTTCTCCAGCAAGAGGGGGGAGGGGAAGGTTGATTTCAATCAAAAAGCGATCATCATCATCATCTCAGCGTTCGTCTCCGGCGCAGCGAACATGATCAATGAGATCAGATGCATCCGATTGTGGAGGTGGCGCGAGGAGGGTTGTTGAGATGGGAACGAAGGAAAGGTACCCCCGAAAGGGGTTGGGGTGGGCGCGGAAGAAAAACGAACGATACGGGGGCCCGAATGTGGCGCGCTGATTGCATTCGACTATCGTGCGGTCAACGGCATGTGGTCGATGCTGCCACCAAGCCAAGTTACCTTTTAATTTATAGAGCAATTTCGTTGACCCTGGAGCGATAAGACGACAAGCGCTAAAGAGGTGCAACATTATTGAGGGTCTTTTTTTGTAAAATGTTTGTCCAGGAAACCGAGAAAGTGATCTAACTGTTTAACTTCGAATGATTATTGAAGTATTTTTATGAAATTGAATTCCTAAATTTTGCAATTTTTATGCTTCTAATCGTATTAAGACATTAACAAAACATCGGAACAAATCAAGAAGTAATGAAACCATTGTTTGACTGACCATTGATTAATGGTCACATGGATCGATCTCGCTCGGTCTCTGTTTTGGCTCCAGCATGCAATCTAAACAATCAAATCGATTAATTGGCAAAGGAAAAAAAAAACATCTCACAAGCGCCGTGGCTCAACCAGCAGGAACAACCCCAAAGCCGTCCAAAAATTCAAGGTTCCAAAAACGACACGCAAAAAATCAGAAACACCAAAAACGGACACCGACCAGCACCAGCCAGTAGGCAAATGGGTTAGGCAACTTTGGGCCAACATAGTTTGTGACGCGGTCGCGGCGTTTGAAACGCGTCCGACTCGATGCGAATCAAGCGGTTGCGTAATGTGTGGCTTTTTGGTCGTTTTTTTTTGGCGGAAAATAACTGCACAACAGTGCAACAGCAGCAGCAACAAAAACAGAAACGAAACGGCAAGACAACATCATAAAAACACACCGCCATGCTTACCGTTTGGCACGCCGCTCGGCACAGCTGATTGAGTGCAACCTTGGAGCTCTCCAAGCCCGTTAGTGTTTCGGTGTTTTGGTTGTTGTTGTTTTGTGTGTGCGCGCGTTTTTTTGTGTTCATTTCAAAGCAGTTTTTTTGTTATTGCTGTGGGCCAGTGCTCCATCAACCGTGGCCGGGCCTGGATTCGCTCCGACCCTCGCTCAAGAGGCTCTCGCTTCCGAAACGGTCACCCGAAAACAGCTGATTTCCTTCATCCGTGAAATGCAGCGACGATCCGTTCCGCTAAAGGTGGACTGGTGGACTGCGTGCGCTTTGAGCGGGGGTTGCGGCGGGCCGGAAAATCTCGAGGTGGCGAAACCCGCGCCAGCCCACGATCGCGTACCCACGCGATGCGCTGAACCGTGGTGGACGCATTGGTGCACGTGGAAATCGAGCCACGGGCCCTGGACACGGTCGACCTTGCCCTCGGCCCGGTACGTTGAACTGGTGCGCGGTTACCTGGCATGGACGCTTGGTGGAGGTTGGAAAATCCGAAACTCATGGTTGGAAAAACACACACACGCTTTGCGGGCAGTGAAAAGCATGGCGGGAAGTAGTAGGCGATCGATTTTTAATGGTGTCAATCGAAAGGGAAGGTTTGTTTACTTCGGAGAGAAATAGGAAGGGAGGAAAACAACCCAAAAGTAAGCAGTGACGAAATAAAAGAAGAAGAATAGATCCAAAACAAAGCAAAGGAAACTAAACAAAACAGTAAAGTGATGTAAAAACAACCAAAAAAGTAGCAAAAAGAACAAACAAAAAAGCAAAAGGACATAAAAAAGAGAATAAAAACACATCATCGGCGTTTGAGGAAGATAGAACAATTAGAAGATAATAAAATTAACGTTAAAGCAACAAATATAACATCAAACAAGAGTAGAATAACAAATTGCGCAACATAAAAGCTCAACCTTTCGCTGTTTGCATTCTTCATGCTTGAGATAAAACCCAACCACCAACCCAAAAAAAGACAAAAACGATTAAAATTAACTTAAAATCTCCATTACGACCAACAAGCACAAAAAAGCGAAAGTTGCAGTTGTTCATGAATCAAAACCGGCAAGACACAAAAACACATAATTATGCATTAACCGTTCCTTTAGACACGTGTCATCGTGGCAAGGCTTAAAGGAGCGAATTACAGCACCGTACCCTAAAACCGAACCCCCTTTCTCCGTGCGTTAGCTCATTAGCTTTCATTAGCCACCAGGCCAGGTTGGGTCCCTCTCCCCCTAGCTCAATCACATCTAGGCCGTTTTGTCCTAGTGCCGCTAAGTGACGAGACCCGCGCGCGAGATTCGTTACGCATCGCGCGGTGTGTGTCGCGGTGGTGCGTCCTGTGGCGGTGCTCCGAAACAGCGTAAAAGTAAAAACCCGTTGGGTGACCTTCGCGCGAGCGATTGCTTAAGATGCCGGGGCCCGAAATAGCGGACAAGATCTGCCCGCACAAGCCTCCACAAGCGCAGGTCAGCCTCGAACTCGTGCGTTGAACTGAGCGCTGCCCGCTCTCCGCTGCTGGAGCAGTTGATGGGGCGGTGTACTGCCGAAAATATGTGTGCCATTGTGTTAGTGGTTGCAATGGCATCTGTTGCTGTTTTGTACTGAGGGGGTAGTTTTGCCATTTGCGGGCTCACAGCTCTACGCTCACCCCACCTTCGGTTCCCACCAATTTGGTCAGTTATTTTCGGGGGTTGGCCTAACTCTGTTTTTTGTGTGTGTAAAGAACAACCTTTCCGATGAGTCTCGCTTGCATGGTGGTAGGCGCGTGTTTCTGTAGTTTTTTTTTTGCGATCTCCAAACCCTTCCCGCACACACAGACACAGACACTGGTTGATCGTGTCGATCGTGTTTCCTCATCGTGTGGCCGTTGTTCGCCCGTTGGCCCCGTGCAAAGATGTGAACCGGTTGTGTGAGAGCAGGCTGCTGGAAAAGTTGAGCAACGTCCTGATGATGTTGGCTTTGCCTTTCCTCCGATCGCAGCAAACGATCGCGCGGGTCCATTGTGATGCATCAGAGGCTCGCGAAAAAAAAACAACACCACACGAGAGAGGGGAGTGTAAAGCTCTGTTGTTTCCTCCGATTGCCATTGCTTTGGATGTGAAATCATGGCATTTGGTGGCATGGTTTGCTGTTGCGCTACTGTTTCCTTTCGGCAATAGATTGACGGATGAGAGCGCGAGAGCGGGAGAGAGGTTTTCATCACCGGTCGGCAAACGTCAGCAGCAGTCGAGATTGTGGTGAGGGGCCTTTTTCCGTTTCCCAAGATCGCACCAAAGCGATCCGGTCATTTGGATGGTTCATGGCAAAATTCGGCGGAAATGTCGACACATCATGGTCGGTGGTGTTTTGTTTTTCGGCGTTGTTTTTGGGGCCTGTTTGGGCCAAGTTTGATCAATAGGCAATAGAATACGAGTTCTTTCCATTGGTGGACAAGCACGCTTTGGGGTAGGATTTTGCAACCAAAGCCTGGATATCTTCCTTCACTCGTCTCCTTTACATAGCTCTTCATTCATATGACTATGTGGAAACATCTTCCGCTGTTTTAAGATACGCTTGGAGCGCACTTGCACTCATTAAGGTCTTTGAAGCAGCATTAAGCAGCTTCCTTCCCTTGATGATGAACGGTGATGAAGTAGGCTTTTAAGCTAGGCTCTTAAGAAAGCATAGCACAAATGGCCACGTTTCGAGGAGGTTAAGTACTACCCTCGTTGCAGATGGCGTCCATATCCCGACTTTGATGTGCGGTGAAACACAACCCTGCCATTCCAGATAGCGAAGGAAGTGCAATCGTCCGACCCGATCGGACAGGAGATCAGGAAGTGATCAGGTCCCCCATGGGCTCAAAACTCGTTCCCGGGGAGGTTGTGTAGCATCCTCCTTTAATTCCAACGCCATGAAACAAGATCATCAAACCGGACGGGTTAAGGGAAGATGCGACCGGGGTAGGAGGTTCTTCCCGGATGGAGGCTTGGCTTGGTAGGCACACGATAGACGGAGCGACATGTCTGCACGTTTGCTGCAAAGCTTCTCCTTCAAAAAAAAAAGATCGCAGAATACGAACGAGAACGAATCTTGCATCATGTAGTGAAGATAATTTGTGGCTGGCTGGTCTCCGTCGAAGGATGTGCCGTTGACTTCTTGCTCGTGTACCTTGCCTATACTCCCAACCCCCCCCCCCCCCCCCTCCGAGGGCAGGGACAGGAGTAATTTACAACTTCTTTGTCTTTTCACATCGGCGTTCTACGACTTCCGCGCGCTTGAGTTGAGCCCACAGTCTCCACACACAAACCGGAGAGACGCGAACCACGAAAGCTGCTTTTGTCTGGGCCGCGTTCGCTTTTCCCGTTTTCCCTTTCAACCGGTTCGACCGGTGAGAGGGGGATGCCTTTGGTAATTTCGTTTTATGGTCGTATTCGCGTTCGCCGCTGTAGGCGCGTCCCTTTTGCAAGCGGAGCGGCATGGAGCGAGCAAAGTATCATTAAATCGCTTATTACTCAATGCTACCGTCGCTGGTCTGCTGGGGTGCAAGTGGCTTCTTCGCATTCGGTTCGCAGCGCGGTGGCTGTGGATTTCACGCTGTGAAAATGCACTTTGATATTTCGTACACTTGAATGTACGGTTTGCGATGACTCGAACGGCCGTAGACCATTCTTCAGTTCAACGTCCCAGCAGACGGGGGGAAGGGGTGTCTTGTAAAACGGAATAAGATTACATTATGTAACGCTACTGCTTGTCGTTGCTTCAAAATGTAATGCTCAATCTAATTCCCGAGGACCGAGACCGAGATGCAAAGGGGGGCACACACGTTTAACACCGTGTCCCTAACACGATGGATGGCTGTCGATATGATTTCTCAACATCAATTAACACCTTTATGCTGATGACTAGACGCTAGACGCGATGCTGCAATAAAAGTGTCAAGATACGATGCAATCGGCCAGAGGAAGACAAGTCCACAGGTGATATTGTGTGTGATGGTGGTATGATAAGTGCAGCCGGTCTAGCACAAAATAGCGGAAATAAAGCGATACTGTTGTGTTTACTACACCCGCCACATGGCCTTGCCGGTGTCACCTATGAAATCTATTTTTATCAGAGATTGATTCAGAAGTACGCACACACACACTCCGAGGGCTAGTGGTTGTGATGCTGTGAGCAATGTTTTAAAAATAAATAATCACACCACCCATGTGCTTTCAGTTGTGTTGGGAACATTCAAAAAGAAGTTCCCGATTGTCAGAAGTGGGATTCGAACCCACGCCTTCAGAGAAGACTACGACCTGAACGTAGCGCCTTAGACCGCTCGGCCATCCTGACTTGTGTGCGTGACCCACGCCCGCACACGTCCGGGTTGGCTTCACAGCAATCGCAGCAATCACCCCACACGCTGTGGTAGGTGTGCTCGCGGCGTTAGGTCTAGGCGCCGCCGCCGCCGCCGATGATGGCAAAGTTGCGATAAGAACGTGTGCACGGAACTCCAAACGGAGGCGAAATCTAAGCCAAGGTTTAGAGCTACTTCAACCACCGGGTGCTCAAGGGGGGGGGGGGGGGTGGGAAAGGGCAGTAAGTAAACACGCGTCACTCCTCGTGACTCGCGTTCAATGGGTCGCTCAATGGCCACCCCTCCGTGCCGGCGTGTACTGCACGCGCCTACCTCGATGAGTCTTCCTGTCTCGGGGTATTTGACAGCAAAAGAAACACACACGCACTAGGAGGAGCGTTTGTCCCAAAGCCCCAGTGTGTCGGAAGTGTTGTTATCTAGCCTCATTTTGGGCCTTAGAACGTTTGCTAGATATAGAAGAAAATATGGCATTCCATCACCAATCGCGGAGGGATGAAGGAAGTTGATATCAGCACGCACGCTGCTTACACAATACTGAGGGGCTGTGGGTTGTTGCGTGTCTGAATCACGGTGCGTTCTTATCTTTGCCCAGTGTCAATTGAGGTAGCCCCGAGTGTTGGGTGCTTTATATGTTGGAGGTTGCAAAGCGGCAGGCTTAAGTCAACAATTGCCGCAGCCCCTGTGGTTCGTCGTTCAGGTGTGTGTCAATCGGTATGTTAACAGGCTTCCGATACAAACAGGTGTCTAGGGCGTTTATGGTTTGCTCTTCGATGTGGAGAAAGAGTCAGCTGATTGCACAAACAGTCGTACGTGCCTCAGATCGCACCAACCTGTCTGAGTTTATCGGTTTGATGTTGAATGGATGTTTATGAATTACCTGGAAATAAAAGAAAACAAACCACTGTAAGTTATGGCCGTTCTTGTGATGTGGCGTGAATGTTAGAGAATTAGTGAGGTTACTATTTTTCCTATTGAAGAGATTATTCCTATTGTAATAATTCCGCATTTTAATTCAAGATTACAAATGTTTTTCAGTTCATCTCGAATTTTCAATTGCAATTGTCTTTTATCGGAATTCAGTCATTACTTCTTTCAGCATTGTATTTATAAAAAGTGTTTCCTGCGCCCCCGGGTGGACTCGAACCACCAACCTTTCGGTTAACAGCCGAACGCGCTAACCGATTGCGCCACGAAGGCGGTGAGAGAGAACGCACACAAATCGCTTCAAATTAGACATGTAATTCGTTTGAATTACACCCGCTCTTGCTTTCGACAAGATTATCGGTCTTTTATCACTCTAAGCTTCATCCATCACTTGAAGGCGATGTAGCAATAGCACAGTTTGAAAATAAATACTCACGACACCGGTGAATTTATTGCAAACAGTGCACACTCAACTCAATTCTTTGTCGCTCTAAAACTGCCATAAAACTCACCAGATGTCACCGTTAGTGTCCCCATAAAGAGTAGCGGGCAGGCAGTGGTAGGCAGTAAATTCTTCCGCCAAACTACTAACCAAACACTCCATGACCTCAAAAACAGTGTAGTCTCAAAAATAGAACCGCATTTAACGTTTCCGTTCGACCGAAAGCGCCCAGGACGAGGGTGTCAGTGTAGTGGGTGATGGGTAAAGAGATAAATATTTCCCCCGCCCGCCGGGGGGTGTTTTTGCCTGCCTGCATGGAGTACGATTTGCACCGATGCATTAGACACTTTTTCTCCCATCTTGGGGTGATCTCTATGCAAAGGGGGGAGTACTAGCAGTGGAAAAGTAATTCCGGTAGCCAGAGAATGGGAAAAAAGTGCTGTGTGGTAAGGCAAGGAAAAAAAGAAAGCCCCGGAGTAAAAGTGAGCGCGATGCAAGCAGGCAAACTCACCCATCGCCGCCGCCGCCGCCATCGCCTAATCGTAAAAGTGCACTCGCAGACAGCTCGCTGCAAATGCAATTTCACTTGTGTGTGCAAGCAAGCAGGCGGCATGCAGGGGCGGAGAGAGGGCGGAAGGAAAAAGACCATCCAGAAACTAGGCCATTAGAAACTGCCGTGTGCATCAATTGCATCGCGCGCACAGTGCGCCAGGCCCTGTCATCAAAAAGGGCCCTGTTGTTTGTGTCGCTTTGGCTCGGGCGTGATGGGACGAACCAGATGAGTGAAGAAGGTAAGCAGACGGAAGTAACAAGGGTCGCAATGAGGTGAAGTTGGTGATTGACAGTGCTTTACTTCTGCAAATATTAAATTTAAGAATAAAAAGTAGATTTTCTTAACGATCATAAACGTAAAATTGCTTTAGTGTACGAACAATGTGCACTTGAGACACAGCTGTGGCACACAGTGACACAGAAAAATCAGTCCAACCCGTTCCGCAAGTGGAGAGAAGGAAAGAAGATTTTCCGGTTCGATGGGTGGTGTGTGGAATATGGCTTCTTGCGCACGACAAGGTGGACAAAGTCGGGATGCGCGTAGCGGGCAAAAGGGTTTCATCTTCCCTGTTGTTTGATCCGGTTTTGCTAGACCGGTAGCTAGACCTTCTTTTTGCTAAAATATATGTCTGTGTGTGTTTGTGTCAGTGTTTCACTTCCATTTTCCAGCCTGCCCTTCCCTCCCCCAAAGTCAGCCTAATCAGCCGACCTGCCCGATGAAGCGGATTTTCTTTCTGCCAATGTGCGTGTCGCACATGTTTGCCTCTAAGCAAGGCGATTTGAAATTGAAAATCATACCAGTTGTCTCCCTCACACCCCGATTGCCCACACGAACCTGCAAAACCTCAGCGGCAGCTCAGGGATCGCTGCTTCCATTATTGCCCGTTGTGGTTTCGATTTCATTTCAAAGTCTCCATTTCCGCTGGCATTGGGGGGGGGGGGGGGGGGGGGGGCACACTGGCTTCAGAGAGTGGAGGAACCAGGTTTCTCCCCGGCTAGGAAAAGCGCATATCCGATTTCTCGGAAGCGACCGTATGCTAAATCCTCGGCATTGGGGGGGTTTGTGGTCAAACACGGTGGGCGTGGGTACGAGGCGAAAGGAAAATTCTACCTTTTTGGCAAAATGTTTTGTAATTCCAAACTCAAACAAGTACCACCCGAACGAATGTCCTGCGGGTACGTGAAACAATATAGGGAGGAGTGGTGGTGGTGGAGGTGGTGGTGAGAGGAGGGCCTAGGTAACAAGGATCGTTTTTCTACGAAAATCTAGTTACATGCAAATGTCATGCTTTGCTGTTTGCGGTGTAACTGGAGGAAATGTTGGCCGGATCCTACTCAATGGAGTGGCTTTGCGAGTTAATTTGAGTAGTTTAGGGCGGGTGGCCTTTAGAAAGAACAACAATATAGTATTTATTTAATTAAACTGTTCTGTTGAAATCAGTATTAAATATCATTTCAATATACAAAATTTAAACAATTTGTTCATCATGCTAATATCACACCAATCAGGCCTGTTTTGCTAGCCCTTTCAGGGACTTTCTTCATTGAGCGGCCCCTAAAAAAAAGAAGACAACAAGCAAGAAGGTAGCATCTATTTCAGTACAGCACAGGTGTTTGCTTAGTATCGGGGCAGAGCAAATTTAACGCTCGTTGAACATTCTTTCCTATCCGATTGCTGATAAGTTTGATTTGATTGCACGACACGGTGCCGGTGCTGTATGTTCGGTAATGTTAGCACAAAGGTATGTGTACCGTGCGGTATAAAAAGGAGGGGTTTCCATCTTTCCCCCTTACCGGTGCCTATTGAAAGTGAATACATTTAATTTCCTCTATCTACACCTTGCCGAGACGGGCTGTTTTGCAAAGATTCATATTTCGTTCCGGTTGGTTTGATGTTGTTGCTGCTTTCTTTGCTTTCTCCCTATCTCGAGCCACTCGATTGGAGGGACGCTGCTTTAGCGACAAGATGCTGTACTTTTCTCACATAAATGTCTAAAATGTTGCTCGATTCGATGGTTTCTTATTCTATTTTTGAACTCAAACTGTACAAACGAACGGAAAGATTGTTTAATATCTCAACCAGAACGAAGAACGCGAGCGGCGCAAGTGTCGCATCTGCTTCGTACGCAGTAGCACGACAGTCACATCGCCTTCGTGGCGCAATCGGTTAGCGCGTTCGGCTGTTAACCGAAAGGTTGGTGGTTCGAGTCCACCCGGGGGCGCAGGAAATACTCTTTTATTATTAAAGAACAGGAAAAACACGCATGCAAATTAAACATTGACTGACGGGAGGAAAGACTGGGATTTGTCGACAAAAAAAGACTGTTCTCATCATAACTGAATTGATTGTGATACTATGTTGATTATGTTGATAGCTTTGTCAAACTGGGAAGATCGCTTTGAATACTGCAAATTGTATGCTTGGAAGTGTGGACAAGGCCGCGCGCTATCCCACACCCTCCCTTAGCGCAGGGTGTGTAAATTATTCCACTGAAACACATACATTAACTGTGACGAAGCGGGAGGCGGCATGTTTGCGCAACGAATTCGCACGCCCCCCCGGGCGGCAGGAAAAGTTCCTCCTTCTCGCATCTACTTTGATACGCGCTACTCCTCCTACTCCCGGATGCGTGCGACTCTAGGCCGGCTATCGAGAAGAAGCGCGCGCGCGTTAGGGCATAGAGTAGAGAATGCGCTTTCCCCGTGTGTTTTCCCTTTTCGCTGCCGTGTAAGCACGCGGGGTACTACTACAATTTAATGAGACGTGTGTGTGTGTATGTGTGAGTGTATCGGCTAAAGATCGCAGAATTCATCTCATCATGGATTGTGGCGAGCGGACAGATGAGGTTGGGAGGACCCGGCACGTCCGTCGATGATGCATCTTGTGCAAAAAACCTGGCGAGCGCGCGCGCGCGTCTTTTGTGCAAAAAAGGCGCTTATCAGGAGAAACTTGTTTTTGTGCTTTTCACTTTCTTGGTTGGCATCTTCAGTATATGGATGAGATTGATACGAGGTTTCACTCGTTTGTACTACAAAGAAACAACTAGCTCAGCATGTGGTTTGGTGTGCATTGACAAAGGAAAGAGACCGATTTAACCAGGTGTAATTGATAGCTATGATGCGATTTTTCATTTCCCTCCATAGAATAAAGGAAGGCAGTTTCATCAACTAAACAGTGTTCAAGGTTACACTACGCCCGTTTTATATCTTCCGCGAAAAATCACCTCATTTTGTATGCCACTTTTTTGTTGTCGTTTTGAGCACGATAACACACTATACAGGAAAAAATGCCGAAAGGAAGTTGAAGTGATGCCTCGATACGATTGTTTGACGTGAAATGAACACGTTTTTCTCGCTGCCTGCTGGCCGATCGAATGGTAGATTACTACTACTACTATTATCTTACTTCCCGATGCACCTGCAATCTTCCTGCGTATGCAAAACTTGGTCTTGGATAAGCACAAACTCACATAAAAACTCATCAAAGTCATCCACAGAAGACAGGTTATGGGAAACGGTACGTCGTGCTCCAGCTTTGCACAACTGTTGAGGGCGATCATCCTTCAGCGGTGATGCCCACTTGACAAAACGAGTTACTCTCTTTCGCTCCCTCTTCATCCAGTGGCTTCCAATGATCATTATGCACTGCCAGGAGGGGGTTAATTTTATGGTCCTGCCTGGTCTCGAGACCATTGCTCATCGTCTTGACCAGATTTACGACGACAGCTTCGAGCTCCATGTGAAGCATGTACTGATATGCATGAAAAGCGATGGCTCTCGAGAGAGTGAAACGAGGGCAGGTCCATTCGCCTGGTTTGATGGGTACAGGAAGTGAGATGATTATCCATCCTGCTGGATACTTTCCAGTGAAACGAATTTAATGTTAACCTAGGCCCAAGAAGCTCCATAAAACCAGCCTCAATGCCACAGTTGTTTTGCCACAAAGAGCTCAAAACCAATGCCACTCAAAGAATGTTTTCCTGAAACGCAATAGGAAAACCTTAAAGGACATGAAGTGTTGCATCATCTTTGTTTACGAACGCGGGCTACGTGAAGGTAGGGTTGGTGTTTTGATTTTTTCTCTTTCCCTCTTTCCCAGCTCATGGACATCCAACAACACCATCGAATTTGGCATTGGCGAAAGGTGTGCTTAGTACCGCTTTGGTCAGATTGCAGCCGACCGGGGGTTGATTGACGGTCAGATGTGTGTTTTTGGGGTTCCAAAAGACCCCCACACACACACACACACACACACACACACACATACACTCTGCTTGCCAGCCTCTGCTGGCACATACATACACATACACTCTGCTCCCGCGTATTGTTGCACTGCCTTGAACAAAATGTTACTGCGTCATGGTACACATTTTCGATTGTTTTGGTAGCTGAAACAACGATCGATTGTGGGGTTGATTTGTTACAATGGAATGGATCAAGCTCTTGAAGTACCGTTTTTACAGAAAATCATGAATTCTTATGGAAAAACATCTTTAAAAATGAAAGAATCATTGCACGACAAACATTAAAAATGCATTGTGTGAACTGTGTGTTGATCCTTTCTTCGCAAACAATTACTCATAACCTGCTCGCACGTATGTAATATGTCAAGCTGGACACACGATCCGCTTGTTTACCATGTTGCAAACAAAAATTCCATCAGCAACACCGCAAATGGGAGCGACAGAGATAGAGAGATAGAAAGAGCGCAAAGCACGGGCGCACTACACCTTTTCTGTGTCAATGTCACGCCTGACGTTTTGGTGCGTTGCGTTTGCGTTTAGATGCCCGTGTTTAGTCGGCCGATCTAGCAAATTACAGGTGGAAGTAGTAGTGGTGGTGGTAAGTGCACCAGCAAAGCGTTTGTTTTTCGTGTTCTGTTTTGGTTACCCTCCCCGTGTGTGTTGGGGTTTTTGTTTTTTGGAGTGGGCGAACAAAATGGCCTAATCCTCTCTCTCTCTCTCTCTCTCTTTCTCTCACTCGACCACTCTTCTTGGGTGCTTGTTTGTTTGCGTCCATTCGTTCGAGATTCGGGTGCTCTGCTGATCGAGTAGTAAGCGGGCACCCGCACCCGCGAGGGGTGTTTAATGAGCATTTTTTTTTTACAATAGCTGCCCTCCCGTGTGGTAAGCGGTGGTACGCGATCGGAGTGACTTCATTTTGCTTCGTTGCTTATCCAACGGGGAGTGCGCGTAGCAACCCGTTCCCGTCCCGCAGCAAATCGATTAACGAACGGTTCGTGGTGCATTTACACCACAGTTTGCAGCGGTGCAGCAACGGCCGCTCCAAGGGGGGAGTTGGGTGCACTCTCACCTTTATATATCACCCCCCGCCTCCCCCCTTGGATGGTGCGTGAACGCCATACGTAAAACACGCACGGGAGTGTAATCGAGTTCTTATGTTTTGACGCGCGTATGACGTAAGACGTAAAATCGGCCCCGGCTTAGGTGTCGTTTGCAATACAAAACGAAAACAAAAAAAAATCACCAGTTAGGTGTAGGGGTGGCGGGAGAAACCTTCGCCGAAAAACGATTGGAAATTTCCACTTCCCGACAGCCCCGCCAGCGTTCGTTTGGGGAGGGAGTGATGGTTTTTGGGGCCGAATGACTGATCGAACCGGTGTCTCACGCCCGGGACAATCCGGCCTGCACAATGAATGGTAATTTTAGAGCCCTTTCTGTTCGGCAGGGGTTTTCCCCTGCTTCTTGTACTTCTGTTTTGGCATTGCGTTGCTTCATCTTTATATTCGTGCTGCTTTACCGGTGCTGCGTACGGTCACGTGTACCGTGCGTCTGGTGACGGCGGACAAGGCCGGAACCCATCGTAGGCGTTGTAAGGAGAGCAATATTGGCTGAAGATGAGATTCGCTCATTGAAATGTACCGTTTTAGTAAGGATGATTGAAAAAATATGATTTTTAACAAATTATTTGGTAATTTTTCTTAAGCTTAATCACATCAATGTGACTGTCTTTCCTTTATAATTTCCCTTTCATGTTCTCATTTTCGTAGAATGTCTCCATACCTTCAATCACCTTTCTTCCCAAACACCTCCCTGTGCAACACGCAACCTCACCCTCCTGTGAGTATGTGTAAATAATGGACAGGAAAAACTTCGTAAACCCCCCCCCCCCCCACTCCCCAACGCAATGAAGTTGACCGTTATCGGCGAAACGCGTTCGGGCAATTATCAGACCCCTTCGGGGGGAGGGTGCAATAGCTCCGGTTTACATTTCCGGACCTTGACTGAAATACGGTGGTGCCCGCTGCGGTGCTCACTTGCGCACGTTGCACTCTCGACGCCCGACACTCGTATCGGGGTGTTGCATACGCCGGACTGCATTTACCCCTTTCTCTTTATGTGAGAGTGTGTCAGAGAGAAAGAGAGAGAGAGAGATAGGGTGGTGCATTTACAGCCCAGAAGATATGTACGGGCGATGGTTCAGCGTGGTCCGCTCAAGCCCGTGGCAACGCGGCGGTGGATCGTATCTTCCGGCGTTGCGCACATTGCGTACATCGAGTGGGTAAACAAGCATCACCTCCCCCTCGCCCAACCCTTTTTGGTGTCACCATTGGCTGTATGGAAATAGAAGGGAAGGTGGTGGTTGAAAGAAAGAAGAAATTCTTCCAACGGAGCAGGGCAGCGCTTCGATACGATCCTCGGGGCAGCATTGGAGTTGCACCAAGGAGTTGCATAATGCTGCCGTTTGTTGGTCAACACGGTGGGTTTGGTAGAGTGAGTGTGTGTGTTTTTTGCTTCTTTATTATCATTCATGCTCAGCGCACATACTGCTGCCCTGCCACGGAGAGATTAATCCGACCAGACATGGAGACAACTTGCGCTTTGCGCGCTTGCGGCTTGCGTGACGCTTCGGTACCGCACACACAGCCACACACTCGACAAAACCACCGCCGTACGCATAACTTATCTCCGGTGGCCTAGATTTTATTATACGCAACGAAATCGATTGGCCTCGACCGATCGAACTGGCAGGGAGGGGCTGGGGTGGCGAGTGGTTTAAGTGGTTTCCGATTCCGATTCCGCCGACGACCGACTGCTTGAGATGTGTGTTTTTTACTGTGTTGATGGGGATGGGGATGGGGAAACGGAAATGAAAGCAAAGCCTTTGCCGGAAGCCCCTTGTGGAGGTTTAACCAGATCACATCCGACACTGAGGGGATGTGGTTGATGGGCGACACACTTAATGCAAGTAATTGCATTATTCGGCTGAAGACATGTGTCCGAATTGGCACAAAATGGGATTTAAATTCTTCCAAACTTACTTAAACGGAGATCCTTTGGGATTGGTCAAAAAGGCCTTTGAAGTGAAGCGATTCTTACCTGAAATGAAAAGAAGTAAAGAAAGGAATGATTAGTGATCTTATCAAATTAGAAATAGTATCCATTTAAAGTAATTAAAAGGGATTTTAAAGCAATTCTTCCTCATAGCTCTGCATGGAAGGTTTCAGGTTTGAGATGCTTTTCTGCTTTTCATTTCTGCCACCGTTGCCCTTGAATGTATAGCACCCCTTTAACGGTTTCGCAATACATATTTCACAATCAACCCACGTATGTGCTTCGACATTTCGACCCCCAAAACAACATGTCCGTCAGATGGGAATCAAATTTGGCCAACCCCCGTTGCAGAAGCGAAGTCACTTGCTGCTTGTGATGTATCGGAAAGCCTTTCCCTTTTTTTTGCAAATGAGTGGAGGATGGAAATTTAATTATAGCAACTTTCCGTTTCGTCTCGGAATTTGGGCCCAATTTTGGGGGTTTTTCTCTTTCGTTAAACGCCCCTCGTGGTAGCACATTCTTGAATCGATAATTGTCGGCTACAAAGCCAAAAAGGAAACGGGTTGCCAATGAGATGAATGGACGAATGTTATTGATGTGTTTTAAGAAACTGTGTCTTCATTCACAGGAATTTGAGTTGAGTTTTATGGGAAGATGACGAAGTGAAAGAAAATTAAACATTACGATGCTTCGATTTGTGTTCTTCAAAGTCTGCACTTTTACAGCCTAAAATAGGTAATTGTGGGTGTTTTATGTAATAATTTCTGTTTAACTTCATTTAATGTACATTTTGGTCGAAGCTTTCCTCTTCGTAAGAACGAAAACCCTCATAATACAAAGTGCATTGGAAGAAAAGCGCACACACACACAATGCACACTGCTGAACATCTTCCACCGTTTCGCATGTGTGCAACGAATCCGCTTTGCCCGTCCCCAACCATTTACGCTCCCTGAAGCATCGAAACGACGAAAAACGCTCGCCTTCGTTCCCTCTTTCTGTACGTAATGTATGCCTGGCGTTGCCGTGGTCTGGAATGATTATGGGAAATGGGGTTCCCCCCCCCCTCTAGCACCGTGATAAGCACTTCCTTCGCTTGCCTCCCGAAACTGGGGTGGGATGAAATGAAAATGGAATTTGGGTGGACCGGGCGGAGGACCTGTTCTAGTGCTGGTTGTTGTGTCTGCAGTGTCGTGCAACAGAAGCAGCAAAGGCACAAGGCATCTATTTGCGCATGAAATCAGAATCACAACCACCACCTCTCTTTGCTTCCTCACTCTTTATCAGAGCAGAGAATGCTTGTTTTGTTTGGGTGTATCCCGTAAGTAAAGGATTTAGCCAAAAGGGGAATAGAACGGAGAGTTTCTACACGAACTCAACGTAAATGATTCGATTGGAACAAGAGGGGGAGCGTACAGTGCAAATCCTTACAACGGACAAACGGGCTCCAAATCCAAACCAACGCCACCAGGGAAAACGAGCGAACGCAAACGAGCAGGAGGAGCTGGGAAGCTTGCAGCCAAACTGCAGACAAAGCAGACGACTCCCCGATACCCGGGATGGTTTGAGGGTGGGTTTTTATTTGGAGCGGGAGGGTTAGGAGGGAAAAGGTTAATGCACCCCTAAAAATTGAAACGTCTCCTCCGAGCGTTGGTAAGGTTGGTCGTGGTTTCGTGAAGGACGAAAAGGACGGCCCAGGAATGGTTCGAACCGCTCGGGCGCTCTCCCGGCGACGAGATCAGGCGAGATCCAAATAATCGAGCAAAAGGAAGGAAGGAAGGATGGATGGGCACAGCAAACGGCGAAGGGAAGCATGGATTCTGTTTTCTCGTTGAGTAATAAATGCTTGAGCAGCACCCCGAAAAGCAAACGAGCGCCAGCGCGGTATCGGGATGATAAGGACGAGAGTTTATTCGAACCGGCGCTTGGGCAGAGCGTTATGGTGGTGGTGGTGGTTCAACATGCTGATGCTGTTGCAGCTCGAACATCTTCACCGAAAACGAGACGCCCACAGACGCTGGGGCCCCGTGGAGCAAGTGTAAGTAAATGCTTCATCCTTCCTTCAATCCAAAATAGCATCAACCATTGCGAGGAATAATGCAGGATTCACACGGTGGTGGTGCGTCACCCACCCAGCCCGCCGTCGGCGGCGAAAATCTTCCCATTGCTGCCAGCAACTTTCACTTTACCCAACCACCACTGGGGAGATGGGGGGGTGCATGGGAAAAGCTTTAACGGAAGTCGTCCCTTTCCTTTGCAAAGTTTACGCTCTGCCGGCAGACGGCGGCGGGCCGAAAAGAAAACGGCGCCCCCAAGAAGAGGAAAAAGGACGCCAAGACGCTCGTGGGAATGGAGTGGAATGAACGAAGCCAAAGCAGAATGTATGTTGCTAGTTAGTGGGCAGCGTTGGTTGGGAGGATGCACGGGCAGGCGAAACGGAAGCACTGAAGAGCAGGATGGCGTCGGATTCAGTCGGAACAAATGAACACAAATTGTCGGGATCATGGCACGCTGCCAGCTTATGGTCGGGATGGAAGCGAACAAGCAAGCCGGCAGCTAGACGAAACGGCACAGTAGGCGAGAAGATGAGAATTATTTGGACAATATTTTTGAGGAATTTGAAGAGAACGGTTGATACAATTTATGAGAAGAAAAAAAAATGAGTTCTATGATTTTACTCAAGGTTTTAAATGTGTTTTTTTGAGATTAGAAATACTAAAAAATCAAATCAGAAACCTATTCCCATATCCAACTGGAAAGAAAAGTCAACGCTCATAAACGTCCTTCAAAATTCCCACCAACATCGGCCAGGAAGCCCGTTTCTTCCCTTGCTGCTTACCAAACTTTTGCCTTTCCACCGCATTCCTCGCAACACCCGGCAACCACGGGAACGAGAAAGCGAGAGTTTGATTGAAAGCGAAACAAGCACTGCGCCATCTTTATGCGAAACAAACATCGTGGCCGCTTGGGTGGCAAGCAATGGGAACCGTGCACCGAACTCTGCGCGTCCTTTTGTGTCCCTGAGACGCGGGAGTAACGTTTTTTTTTCTTCTTCTTCCGTTTTCCACATGGCACGCAAACCCCTGTGGCAGTGTGTGGTCCTTCGAACCGGTATGCGAGTGGAGGAAGATGGCCATAGACGAACCGGTGCTACGTTTTACAGCAATCGTCATCGTCCGTCGGTGCTCTGTTGCTGTGTTGTGCTACAAAAGCGATAAACCGTCGCACGGGAAACGATCGGGAAAAGGACGAAGCGAAAGACGAAGCAGCACGTTCGCGATGGAGAGCTGGATAGTAAAAACTAAGCAGGAGCCTGGGAGGATCTGGTGTGGGGGCGCACCAGAAGCGCCAGAAGCAACGGGCTGCAGTTTTACGCCAACCGATAAGCGAAACGAACAAGGCAAACGACAGCACAGACCACGAACACCCAGAAGGAAGCCCACTCTCGCTCGTGTGTGTGTGTTTGAGTATTACCCCCGGCCCCAGCACACCGTCTGGCACGGCAGTAGCGTCGGCGCTGTGCTCTATATTTACCTTGACCCCTTGCACCGTCTACCGTCTGCTCACCTGTTCGCCCCCTTTCCGAAAGGATTCACACGAAGCAGAACGACAAACACTTCTTCTTCTTCTTCTTCTTGGCCCTGCAACGGTGACGGTGCACGAAACCGTGGGAACCTCGCACGCTTGCTTCTTGCGCGTTTATTTTCCAATTTTCCGATCGTCCTTTTTGGCCGTAAAGCGAACGGCACATACACAGAGATAAACAGGGAAACACGGTACTGGTAAAAGCTTTGCACCGAACGGGGAACGAGTGCGAATGAACCGACTTGCCGCGCTCGTACATTGGAAAGCGATCGAACGGGAATGGTGGTGGTGGCTGGGGCGTACACAAAGAGGAACAACCCGGTTAAAATGATTTTACTGATCATTATTGCATCGAACAAGATTGGTCCCGGTTGGGGTGTTGCGAAAAAGCTGCTGCTCTCGGGGCAATGTCGTCCTGCAGCGAGCGTTACGACCCATCGCGCCCAACGATGATGATAGCGATGATTGTAACGATGATGGCAGCTATGGCGATAGACAGTGATGGTTTGGCACATACACTCACACACACAAAACATAGCACGAACCAATGTGATTCAATAACGGTATGAAACGATGGCAAAGATACGCTACATTCGACTGCAACGACTACAACGTGCTGGCTTGGAAGCCTTTTCTCCCCTTTTTGAGCAAACTGCATCGGCAATGGTGATAAGATGAGCTTCTTTATACGGACGTGCATAAAACTGACTGGCAACTACACTACAAAGCGGGGTAGGGGGAGGGTAATGGAAAATGGAAGGAAATAAGAATCATCCTTTACGACCGGGCGGGAGTCTACTTTGCGCCATCACTACCCGCAATGCACACCGCAAAGCCCGATGGCAACCCGGGTAGCAGAGACATCATTTTCTTTGGCTTTTAACGGCTGCACTTTCTAGCGTATTTTAACAGGGCAAGCGACGGGACGTTTATGATCGCAACGTGGTCGATTGTCATAATTGGTTGGGTTCGGCAGGTCGATTCGAACTGAAGTTGAATGTTTTGTAGTGCTGGCAGCACACCTGGTTACTTGAAAGTTTGAAAGAATGTCGTCAACTTGAATTCAGAGTAACAGTGTCAGTTGATATTCTAAATACCCTTAAACTCACAAAACTATTCAACAAGAAGAGCAGTATTTGAATTGGAAAGTAAAACAAGGGCATGGCCTCCGGGTTGAGAAGAACATTTGTAATTTCAACTGGATGGTTTGTGACATTGAGTATTGGTATTGTACTGTAGTGAGGTATCTGATGCAGTCAATATCACAAAAGTGTCTTTAAATCTCACAAACTCATTCAAAACAGAACATTGCATTGGTTGGAATTTTCGATCACAGAGTTAATCAAGCATTTGTGAACTTACGCAATTTTGTCACATCAAATGAACAATTTGCTACATCCTCTCTTCCTTTTTTGCAATTTCCACTAACAGCTCTACTGCAAGTTATGCACTTATCAGCATCAAATCATTATGAACAGTTCGGTATTTCATTCAAACTTCCAACATTTAATTTATTCAAACCTCAACTTCATCATTTTCCACATCCCATATCCATCCCGTTCTGCACAACATCCAGCACAACGACGGCAACACGACAACAATCAACCGTCATCAGTGACGGTTCATCAACCCTGGGTTTTGAGTCGCAAAAGTTCCCCCAAAAAAACCCATCCCAGGGAAAGAAAACCGGGAAAACCCCCTCGCCCCATTTACTACACGCCAAATTAAACCTTCTATTTAATAAATTTTCATTTCGATTTCGGTCCGTCCGGTTTTCCCTTCCCCTCCGCCCCGTCTTTTGCCACCCATTTAGGTCCTTAGGTTTGCTCAGGCGAAGCGGAACTCTCCGCGGCTGCCGAGTCCTTTGAATCGTGTTTCTTTTTGTGTCACACATTTCCTTCCCGCGTTGCTCGTGCGGTTAGGCGACGCCTGGCCTGTATGCAGCACGCCACGGTTCGTCAACAACGGCAGTGGCACAAGCAAGCGGAAATGTCAACGACACTTGTTGTGATGGTGGTGCCGTTTGCGGGCGGGATTTCTATACCGTAGCTTCATCAGACCTTCAGACATCCTTGTAACATTGCTTCCCAGCAGAAGAAGAAATGCTTCAGGTGGAGTGAGAATATGGCGCAGGCAGAGGCACAAAGAAAAGTAAAAGTACCTGAACAAATTAGAGATGAAAGTTGGCTCGGAAGCCCCAAACGCGACCCAACGAGCGGTCAGAAGTCGGTCTAATTGAAATGTAAAATGTCTTCGGTGCGGTCCGATTCGTGCGGGGCGGGTTAGAGGGTTGTTCCGCGTGCCCATCTGCTGACCGCATCGTTCGGTCCGACGGAAACGGTTCGGATATTAATTACTAAGCATTTGCTGGCTGAACCTTTCCCGTCGGCTGAAGGTGTTCCGATTGGGTGGGTTGGTTGTGGGTGGCTCAAAACTCAATGAACTTGCTCGTATCTTCCGATGGAGCGCGGCTGAGTGAGTGAGCGAACAGCGTGTGCGTTTGCTGCCAGCTGCATCTTCGGGTAAAGTGCAAATTCATGAAATCGTTTAAACTTTAATGAACATAAATTTGTATTCCCTTCGCTCATTTCCCGCGCCTCTCACTCTCTCTCCTCTCTCTCTCCGCCCCATTAATGGAAAGTCTTCAGCGCTTCACCGCCAGAACGACCAGAAGTTCCTGTGGGAGCTTTATCACTGCGCGTAGACGCGTTTAGCAAGCATTGCTCCACCTGGGTGAAAAGCGCCCCGAAAAACCACCACTGGAACAAACATTAAAATTTACCAGTGGCAACCATCACCAGCACCAGCACCAGACGCTGGAGCTAAAGAGTTCATTGGCTTCTGGTGGTCGTACCAACGACCAGCCGTGGAGTAGCTGTAGCAGCAGCAGCTAAAGCGCCTTTGTTCTTCACGCCACACTGCGCTCGTCCTTTCCGTCGGAAAGGGAAATGTTGCTGCATGTGTCATTAAGTTAAAGTTTGCCATGTTCCGAGCTGCCGCCAGTGTGCGGCGTGTGCACGATGGGAAACGGAAGATAGCAAACATCCTGGCTGCAGCCAGGACCGACCTCAATTTCACCTCTCTACCTCTTTCTCTCTCTCTCTTTTCACTTTTACCGCTTTCTGCCATCGAGGTAATGGCGTCAAACCATGAAAATCCGCTTTTCCAACCGAGCGCGTGGAGGAAAGTGTGAGTGTGCTTTTACTCCTTTTGCTTTTGCGGGGTGGCTAAAACGTTTGCGGTAGCGCTTAGGTTATTGAATTTAATTAAGTTTTCCTTCTAATCTCGTGCAGCCGCGACTCCTGCTTTCCCGTGTCCCGTTTCCATGTGTCAAGTCCCTGAGTTCCTTTGTCAAGTGACAAGTGTAATAGTTGCATCGGCATTGGCAGGACCACGTCCTAGCCTGTCTATCTTACCTTCATTTCCCAACGAACGACTTGGTGGCTGGAATAGATAATTTCTTCCGCTGGTCCGCAAAAACTCCTCCATTTTAGATAGGAACATCGTTTTAAAACACTTCTTCCTCCCAAAAATTGAATCAACCAGTAACCGGGCTGATGATCGTGGTGGAAATTGTGGTGGTTAGCTTGGATGGTGGTGGATGTGTTTCGAGCTACCGCACCGAATAAGCGACAGGAAGTCAACGACGATATCCACTGACGGGGTACAAAGCGCTACTTAGCGAAGCTCATTAAAACAATTTTGTGTGAGCTAATTGAATTGAAACGGGTCGGATCGGATCGGATCGGGTCGGTATGTATGGGCGTGTACGGTGAGGTGAACTTGGTTCAAAAATCTGTTTGCACTGTGGTTGAGCGGCGAGGCGGCCACCGACAAGCTGGTGTGGTACGGTGAATTATTATTTACTTAGGGAAATGTTATTACGTCGATGGAGGAAGGTCTAAGTTTAATGGGGAGAAAGTAAGAGAAGAAACAGTCTGTTGCAAGGGTAATTTTGAGACTTTTAAAAGGGCGGTAGCATCATTAGTTGGCTCAGAAATGATTTAAACTCTTTACTTGTTTAATGACATTTTTGCTTCATTGAAACAAAAGTCAGCCTTAAAAGGTGTCTTATATACAATTTACAACAATTTCTGTATTTTAATTATATATCTTTGCAAATTCTTTTATGTTTTGAATTATTTGCTTCAAAAATAATGCATTACTGTGAAGCAATAGTGGTATTTTTCACCTACAATATGATTTTCTAGGATTTTCATAGCAACGTTTTATAGCAAAGAGGTCGAAACAACGTGCTACACATCATTTTGACAACATGGAGCCGTAAAAATCCTTCCAACACACGAGATCTGATTGATGTTTTGTACCTACAAAACCTCTTGACAACATCATATTCTTCTAAGACGCAAATGTCGCATATCAAAGGAAAGCAGACGTTGAGTATATGCTAATTCCTTAACAGTAACTAAACTCCAAAAATCTCCCGCCTCCAAAATCGTTCAAACTCGCTCCCCCGAAAAGATTGATTTTCACCCATTCCCTGGCAAAACACCGCAAAACCACCACAAAAGCCTTCCATCGCGTGTGCATGTATCGGCAAGAAATAAATGATTCAGACTTAACTGCGTTTCATGTTTCAATCCCACAGCCTGCTGTTAAGCAAAAACGCCTAGAACAAACGATCACACTTCGATCGCACGCCCTTAAAACCGCCAAACCATCAAAACCCTTTGATGAGTGTTTGAAAAAAGGGTCTCATACCGCGACAAGCCGCCCGTGCTAGCAAACAATACATCCCAGACGAATAATCCTTCGTCACCTAGAGGGCGCTGCTACTGTTGCTGGTGCTACTGTACACCACAGGGATAATCTTGTGCGTGCGTTGCCTTGGGGAAGGAGGAAATGAATAATTGAGTTGCATAATTATGAAACACTAGCCGCAACCGTTTGAGGGATTGATCGCTTCTTCGGCTGCGTTAGCTCATTTCTTTGCTCTTTCTCATCGTCATGATTATCATGACGGCGATGCAAACCCGTCCCCTCCCTTGGGTGTTTGGTACAATTTTCGGCAGCTTAATCGCACTTGAAAGGGATTAACGCTCGGGAAGGTGTGATGAAGTGCCTGTTGTAGTCTTCACCTGCCCGTACTAGCTTGTCAATTGCTGCTTGTGCCATGGATAGCAACGACGACGAGACGAGATGTTGTGATTTGTCTGTACCTACGCGTCGTATGTGTGTGTGTGTGTATCTTTATGAAACCTCATCCATAGATGAAGCATTATTTTCCAAGTGTCTGTTCCGCCGTCTCATCGTCTTCCCGATCTCCTGCCCGCCAGACGGCTTATCCTTATGCAACAAACGGTGAGCGTGTGTCAGTCAATCTGCGATGAAAATTATCCTTCATCATCAGATATCCTTTTCATGAAAGCGGTTGGCGCTTCACACATGTACTCGCTCTCTCTCGCTCTCTCTCTCTCTATCTCTCTTGCTATCAAACTGATTGTTAACGCTCTCCGGGGGACGTGTGAGGCGCGTGAGGATGTATTATCCATCAGCTTTAGCAACGGCACCGTAAGGGTGCGAGCATTACCGTTGCTTCGATCATCACGCCGGAGTTTGGGGGTTTGTGTTTTTTTATGTTACAGTACATCCCACCCCAACCCCCCTCCCCGTGTTGACAGCTTACCGAAATCGGCATCATCGGGTGGAGTGAGAATGGTAGCGCGCGGAGTGGTTCGAAAAGGGATTCAATTTGATCTGAAACTCCTCTCCCTAGCAGTGCTCTCTAGCCCGCCTCCGTACGGTACAGCATAAAACCTGTTACGCACAGACCACAGCACAGCCGAACGAGACGATTGAGGTGAGCGACAGCGCCTTAGCGCACCGGGCTTAGCTTTGCCACTTTTTGGACGGACACGGACGCTCCCAGCGCCCAGCTCAAACTACACCCACTCGCAGGACGCCACCCTGCCCAAAACTTTAATTCGCTGTCGAAACGGAAACGCGATACCGATGCTGTCCGTGTGTGTGTGTGTGTGGGCTGTCGGGGATGTACTAGCATCCACCCCCGTTGTACCATCTCGAAGCAACGTACAAAACGCACCACAACAACGACCACGACGACGACCCAGACAAGAGCTAGCCAGACAGTGCTCCACTCCAATGAGTGCTCAACTGTGCTAAAAGTGTGTGCGTATGTGTGTGTGGGGGTGATTTTACTCTGCTGCAGGACAAAAGGCTAGGATAGGGATTCTGTGCATCCCTCCTTGCTTCCACCCCGCCAGCATGAAGAAGGATGAACTTGAGACAGCATTCTGACTGAAGGGAACCGTCCGTTACAGCGTAAGCTGCTGTCAATGTCAAGTGAGTCTTTTAGCTAAACAGATTTGTTCGACACAGCGAAAGCGACCGTTTCCTCTTATGCTTTTAGTTTTCCCCGTGAGTTGTGTGTGTTTTTTTGTCTTGTACACTCTGTTCGATGTACAATCTATCGCTTTTTGGTGGGGTGAGCAATGGAAGGTAGCAATGGACTGTGTGAAACACGCCCATACACGCAATAACCATTGATTGGCACAGAAATGGATAATGTGATGGGAGTTCTTAACAGTATAAAAGCTTTTTTATGTTGCCAAAACTACAAGAAAATTGAAAAAAAAGATAAATAATACAAAAAATTGATAATTTTAAATCAATCGCACAAGACAAACACGTGCCGCGAGCCATGCTTCACTTGATTTTGTGATTGAATGTCAACAATCGAACGCATTTTTGGTAAAGAAAACCCTCCTCATTAATGTTACAATGTCTAGCCTGATAAAGAAACATGCATGCGTGGCATTACATTACATTGCTTGTTTCCTCTTCTAAGCCATCCCTGCCATCGCTTGTAGCCTCAGAACGCCCCGGCAACGGGAAGAACGTGTCTAGCCATCCAATTATTTGGTTGGAAATGCTCGAAATAAATGCAGTGCAGCAGAGGCGGCACCGAGCAGCGTTGGAAGCACGTGGATTGATGCATGATCCGTGTGCTGTGTTGCCATTGCGGGAAGAATGGAATGGAATGCGAAAGAAATGAGCTTTCTTTTATCGCTTTTCCACCTTTAGCTTGCTTGTACTCTTTTCCATCGCCGTTGCGATTGAATTGTTAAAGAGTTGTTCTCGATTTTTTTGTTTTTTGGTTTTGTTTCGCTCTTGTGCTCCTTTTCCCGTAGCGTTTTGAGTAAGGTCTGACTGGTCAACGTGTTGGGAGGAAGGAGAGAAGAAAAAACAAATCGAAATGGTTAAAAAGGTAAAATATGCCATCCGGGCTGGCGCGACAACACGCGAACCCGACCGCCCCGTGTGTAAATATTCATTGAATTGACCTCGGCATCTCGGGTGTGGATGGGAGCCTTTTTTAGTTGTTGTTGTTGTTGTGTGTGTCTCGGACCTGTAGCATACCAAGTAATGGCCGCAAGAGTAATGGCCTCCAGCCCAGGAGAGGAAGAAAAACCGCACATCTGAATGTATGTGTGTTTAAGGAGTGTTAAAATTGCTTGACAAGTTAATTTCACACGAAGCAAAGAACGGGAATTTCCCTTTTTCCGTGGCAGTCCGCCCGGAAAAGGGGGCGAATACATTGAACCTAAGGTGACGATGGAGCCATATCGCATGAAAGCAGCAAATGCCCGGCATTTAATAAATTTGAGAAATTTAATAAATCATTCCATTCACGCCAACACACGCCGCTGTGCACTTTGCAATTCCCATTTGGAGCGTTTTACAGCGTTTACAGTCCCGGCTGGAGCCGTCTGTCCGTCAAAGCGCGATCAGATCCACGCATCCGTTTTCCGGCTGTCGCAACTATGTAGTGAAACGTCAAATAAAGCCCGCCCAAAAGCCAACGACACCGAACCGACCCAAACCAAGCAGGCAAAGTGGCATGGCAAAAGCCGAAAAAAGAAAGTAAAACAGCGCACCGGGAACATCAGCATGTATAAGTTACCTGTTTCGCGCTTGATTTTTATTATTACATTGCTGCCTGTTTTGCCCTCCCAGCTCCCTGCTCTCCTGGTCATGCAACACGACGCACGGTGCGCGACACGCGAAACAACCGTGCCAGATGGTAGCATCTGTGCCTGGGCGCCTCCTTGGATGTGTTGTGATGTATTCCAAATGATGTTGTGCTTCTGCAGCATAAAGCTCGTGTATATGTACACGCTTGTTGTGTTGTTGGGCGGGTGGGACGCATAGGTAGCTTTATTTATTTATTTTGCTACCCATATGTGTGTGCCTGTGTGTGTGTCTGTGAGTGACTGGGTATGTCGTCTGCAGCGATGGTGTTCCACGCAAATGGGAACATAAAAAGGTAAGAGTAGTTTTGCAACGAACGAAAAAATCGACTCCTAACGAGAGGAATAATACAACAGCAGCAGCAGCCTGCATAAAAGAAGGAGTGAAAGTTATGCGCATTTCTCACCCTCCACTCGTCGTCTTCTTCCCGCCCCCCGCAGGCCATGTTCTAGTTTTTGCAAGGTGAATGCAAACGGCCAGAAGTATACACGAGCAAAAGAATCGGAACCGAAAATAAGGGACCAAAATCGTTTGTCGCCCGTTCTCGGTTTCGCTTTCACCATGCCGGCTCCCGGGGGTTCAATGACACCCGGGGAGCGAGCGTCCCCGGGCTGAACACGAAACCTCTCGGGGCACACGAGCCAACCACTCGGAAGCGCCTGCCGGAGAAGCGGCGTGGACGCGGAACGCGCACGGAACGGACAGACAAAAATGTCTCGGGTTGCTCCAGCGAAAGAAGCATTCTTCCAAAAAATTAATTTCCGCTCACTCGAGACGCGAGCGCCAGAATATCAGGAGCTGCACAACTTTTGGTCGGGAGGAAACAACATTCAGGGGCAGGGGTTTTGGAGCAGTAGAGGCAGCATCGTTTGGCACAGGAGAAAAAAAAACAACCCAAAAAAGCGAAGCAAGCGACGAAAAAATGGAGACGCCCGGTGCCGGCGATGATGGGCACCGAGAAAAGCAAGCGATGGCGCGTTTTCTTTTGCCATCCTGATCGTGCAACATCGCGCAGAACATTTTCGCCCCATCACTCATGCAGGTTGGGTGTAGCGCGGGTGTAGCTGGAATGCAGTTGGCGAGGTTAGGGAGCGAGAAGGAGTGTTTTCTTTTCGTTCGCTTCTTATGAGCGGGCTGGTCTGTTTGTTTTCGTCCCAGCCGGTTGTGTCGGTCGGTCCATCGTCGCAATCGCGCATACTTCCTCTCATTATCCCTTAATGAATTCCGCTTCAATTATAATTCTACTCGAGAACCCCCGCTAACCTCCCCGGGCCCAGCATCTTTTGGAGTGTTTTGTGTCAGGGGAGGTATGGTGTTTTGTTTAGCAAAACTTTCGCGTCGCGAATGATACTTCAGGTGGGCTGATCTAGGTGTCTGGGGGATTATGTTCGATTCTTGGGAGTTTTTTGCTATTTTTCCTTTTCTGCTGGCATGTTAAATTGAAGCTCGCACATATTTGCTTAAGATGGAAGAAGGTGTTCGGAGAAGCGGCTCAATGTTATGGGCTGTTGAAATTGTATTTAAATGGAAATGATAATGTAAATGTAGGAATTTGTCATGTTTCGTATACAATTTCGACTTTAATCAATTGTTTGGCATTTAAAATGATCATAAATTGACGAAATGACTTCAAGGTGACAATAGCACATTAAGGGTGTAAATTGCTTTTTGAAGGTGTTTTTACAATTTCAACAGGAATGACATTTAAAACTGGTGTTATTTCAATAAAAAAGCTCAAATTTGTATCCCAAATTACTTCCCAATGTATTACTTTCTCTCGAATGTCTCTGGGTGCTCTAGCTTAGGAATACAATAAGAATCGTTTGGAACCTTTCATCCAAAATGGATAAAACCAATAAGAAAAAAAGCACACACGTGGGTTGGTTCATGTTTATGCGCCATTCCTCAGAACAATGTACCACTGCCGCCGTTTCCTTGACATCGATTTCCTCGACACCAGACGATGGCGATTACTGCCAGCACGGTTGCTTCCACTCGAAAGCCCTGCCCAAAGCTAACAAGAATTGTGCAAACACCGTGCTGCTCCGTCAGTGGCGTCTACCGCCAGTACTTTAGCCAAGTGCTCAAGATGAACTATTTTGTTGCTGCTGTGGCTGTTGTCTCGTGTTGCATTTTCCAACGCCAATTTTTGAGAGCATTTTCCTCGAACGCACTCGTCGCGATTCTACGACGCCGTTCTTGTTCTTGCTTTGGCCAGCGACTAAGCAAAACAGGTGTGACTAGGTTGGTCAGTGAACGTCTTGCATCCGGCGACACGTAAGTCGCCCATGCCCGAAAGGGAGCCGTTTCACTTTCACACACCGTGGCACCAGCTTCTCCCTTTGCCTGGCTGGACGGGATGGTCTCGATGGTAGTAGTGTGCATTAAAGATGAAGTATCGCTTTCGGCGGGATCGTTGACGCGACCTAAACTCGAAGGTAACGTTACCTTGTGCTTTTTCCCCCCCTAGGTTCTCCCACCACAACCACCGTCATAGACTGAGGGGAGAATGGAAGAATAGTGTCCTATTTTTGGGGAAGGAACGTTCATCTTTTCCAGCGTAAGTCTTCCAAGTCTTCCCTGCACCTGCACTGTCTGGAAGGTGGTTTTTTATGGTATGCCATATTATCATTTATGATGGTGTATTTTTGGAACACAACGTACAGGAGATGTGTTTATAGCTAGGTGAGCTTTTTGCGACCAAAAACACATAATAAGGCTTAAATAACTCATAACGCTCTGAGTATTGCTCCTAAAATTGTCTTATATTGTACACTATATTAACGAAGTTGTAAAACCAAATTTCAAGAAGTGATTTTGCTATTAAATAATTCATTTAAATCTAAATGTATGAACCTCATAGATCTTCAGAAGAACTCAAAAAACTCATAGATCTTTGACAGATATACTTAGCCATACCAAGCACCCTCTATTGGAAAAATATAGTACTACTCAATAAGTTCTTGTTTGCTCGAAATGCTATTTACTTACTCGATGACAGTTATGTCGTGTCTCAATCAACTCACCTGCAATTAAAAAAGAGAATACATTGTTAATGAAACGTTCTAAACTCTGCTCTGCACGTTCAATCAAACTCCAATAACTGTTCCGCAAAGGTAAGGATGAGCAATTTTAAGGCGAAAAGTTTCACAATGCCTGTCGAAATAATCCTCCCATTAATCCCGACGTCTTAAGCACCTACATCAAGGCACCGACCGGACTCGCTCAATCTAGAGCGGGATTTATCACCGCTGAACCCTCCGCCCTCCACCTCTCCACTGAACTTTGTACCTCAAATGACCCGAGCCGAAAAGTGCGTTCCGTGACCTGAAGACAGTGGGCGAGACGACGAAGTGGCTCAAGCCAACCCAACTTTGTGCGAGTGGAAGTGTAACGTCTCTTTTAACGAAATCAATCATCACTCCCGACCAAAAAAAGCGAAAGACACCGAGCAAGAACTTTCCATTTGGGAGTTTTCTGCGGGGTGATTTCCAAAGCTGAAAGCAAAGCACACTTTCCCACACGGCAAGTTGATTGTTTCCAAAGCATAGCTCAACACAGGGAGGGGCGTAAATCATGCCTCAGCCGCTACCGCCAGTGGTTGAGAATTTATTTGCGTATAATTTGAAAGCCATCTCCAACGAGCGGGAGGAGATCGCAAACCATTGAGACAACTTTGGGTGTCTGTTGTTTTTGGGGTGGTCCAGTACATCCGTTTTTTTTCTCCTCCACGTCCCGCGCTTTCTTTTCCAGCAAACGGGGAGGAAGCAGTCGCACCAGTAAAACTTTCCAGACGCCGCTTCGACCGCTGCTGCGTCTTGCGCGATTCTTGGAATCTTCTGAGTCACTCGGCGTGTACCACTTGTTGCAATTTTGTCTCAAGTACGTGTGACTGTGTGTGTGTGCGCGCGCGAGTTATGATGGAGTTGGAGCTGGCAAGCTCACGTGCGTACAGATTTTCCGCCCCGTTTGGGGCGATCCCGACCAGCAGCCGGCCAGAATGCGAAGGGAAAGCCCCAGCCAAAAACTTTGCTTGTTAGTGGCGAATGAAAGCAAAATCTTTCACTTCGTAGCCTCCGGTAAAGGTTCAGGAGTGAAGCAAAAACAAAAGAAAAAAAAACTTCCAACAGCAGGAAATGGGCAGGATAATGATGATAGGTGGAAGCATCGGACCACCGGTGGTCGTTGGCACATGCATACGAGTACGCAGAAAAACGTTCAGCCATGTTGATGGTTTTGTCGTGGGTTGGGGAGGACTAGGCCTAAGCGCCCATCCTTCCTTCCGGCGATTGGGCCCGTACACCGTACACGTGCGGCTCATCCTTCCGTTACATTCGTGTAAACCGGCTGATATCGAAAAAGCCGGCCCCGGCCTGTCCTTTGGGGGAGGGCCCCAAAACATCCGGCACAAGGTAGCGGCACAACAACCGCGCCTCGGGGTTGGCTTCCGAAGTCTTTTCAAGGCGAGCTGTCCTTTACAGCAACGGAACCGTTCGATGCCAAGGCAGGTGAGGCAATGCAAAGCAGGTTGAAGTTATTCAACAACAAAAAAAGCATTCAACAAAGAAGATGCGTTTAATTTTACTGTCATAATTCATTTCTAATGGAAAATCAACGGGAAATACTAGTCACTGCGGGGCATGGTGGCAAGCGAACAGGACAGAAATTCGGCCACAACATCAAACAAAACCGCAGAAACAAGGTTTCAACATTTCATAAAACATGTACACAGTCAGCTTCCCATCTGCAGGGCTCGTTTCGCTTTCTTTAAACTGTATTACAACCGTCCGCCGGTGCTAAAGTGCAATGATAATGCTGTCACGCTTCCGTTTCGCCCACATCTAAAATCGGTCAAACAAGATCTTTGCTGCTGCTGCTTTGCCCTACGGAAACGATTTCGCGAACAATCTATTAGGGTGAGCGAAGGAGGAGAATAAAAAGAGCACACCGTGACACCCCGTGCCGGCACGCCGGCCAATGGGATTTGGCAAAGGACTAGCCCATCGCAGAGATATTGGCCGAGCCGAGGCGTGCTACCCCCGAGGGCAGACGGATCCGTCCGCGAAGCCGTCCTTAATGCAGAACCTGGTGTTTCATCTCGGTCTATTTAACCTTTGATCAAAGACCCACTAAAGTACCACGTGCCAGCCACCGAGATTCGTGGAAAAAGGAAAGTGTCTGTGCCTGTGCAAACACACACCAAAGCGGGGAGTGGCTCAACAATAGGGCGCTGAGGAAAGGACGAAAATGGTCGTGCAAAGAGACAACAATCTTGTCCGGGGCCCATTTCCGGTCCCGACCGGATGGGAGTAGAGGGATAAAATGAGATTCGAGTGGTTGCTCCAGTTGCCGGAAGCGCCACAATCGGAGTCGGCGTTGTATTAGCATGTTGTGGAGGAGATGTTGTAATGGTTAAAGCCAGTGGGACGATCCTTCGAGCCAATGGTGTTGGTTAGTTAAGAGAAAGGAATGAATGATGACCTTTAGGGGAAATCGTTACAAAATTACAATTTATTCAGCACGATTTATTCAACAGCTACGGAAAAAGAGCAGTTTAACGTTCAAATTTCAATTAACCATGTAGGTGAAAGATGCCTAGTTTTGCCTAAACTTTGTGTCAAATATGTGTAGTGTCCTTCGAAATAGGATGAAAGTATTAAATGTGTTATGCCATTCTTTAAACTTAAACTTATTCTGATCCTTATCATGTTCAATGATCATTATCTCAGATACTGCGAACCAGTTACCAGCTTCCAACAAACCCATCGAAAAACTGTCTTTCAACTCCAGACGTGCCCAATACACCAAAAACCATTAAGTGCAGCGATTGTTTTTCTATAAATATTATTCTTCAGACATAATACACAAAACGCAAACATTATCGCAAACAGTTATGGGTCAAGTGCTTTGCCTCGTGGCACTAACAACACACGCACACACACACACACAATCAGCGATAGTACGCATTCCTGGCAACTGTCTCGGGCAAAGAGTGGCGAAGATGTTCCTAAATTTATCGGAAAACCGTTACCCCCGGTCCGAACGAACCGATTCTAGGCATCGAATCAGGCTCAGGCACCATCACCGACAGCCGCTTTCCAGCTGAGTTTATTATTGCAAAACACGTCAGCTCGTATGGTCGAGCGCTGCTGTCTGCCTGTCTGTCGATGATCTTGCCGGCGTTCACACACACACACACACACACACACACACACACACACGCGTACACATACTAGACATCCTCCGCATTCCCGTGGCTGGTGAGGGTTGATGACGCTTCGAAAGGTGATTGCAGCTGGGCAATTGTTGTCTGATATCGTTCCTACCGCCCCCCGAAAGGTGCTCTAAAAGTGTTTGAAATTGATTTTGCTAGGCAGAACCTACCATTAGCTTTGGGATGGGAAAATAGCAGGCAAGTGGTCATGCCAGTTCGCTTGAAATGCCTCTTTCCAGCAAAGTGGACCTCCCGCAACAGTTTAAACATGTTTTAAGAAAGCATACACACAAACAGGCTGGAACAGATTTGTGTCAGTGGCATGAAATTTGGTAGCTTTGCCAACGTCTAAAAAGACTGCCTGTGCGTTCGCTGTTGATGGAAAACTTCGCGAAACAGAAATCCTCACAGCAAAATAGGCCACCGCAACTTCGCTACCGTCCTCCCAGCAAACATTCTTCTTTCTCCCACAACGATGCCTTACGGAAAAGCGATGAGGAGATGGTGGTGGTGGTGGTGGTGGTGAACCATTTTCGTGTAGGCTGTGGCCGAGACCTTGAAAAACAGTTTCCTAGTCTCGCCTTCAGCCAGTTTCCGCAACTGTCAAAGCAAACACATTTCGCTCGTTGCTTCGTACGACCGGCCCCACCCCGCCAGCGGACTGCGAGGAAAATCAACTGCTCGCAGCATGATACTGCCAGACCACCGACAGTGTGACGAACTTACCAAGACACACCAACACACACATACACACACGTAGGCACGCAGAAAAGGCAATGTCTGCACAGTGGCTGCACAAGGCTTTCCGGCGTACACGTGCGTGTGCTGTTTTTCGCTTTTTCCGTGGTGGTGGAACCAAGCACGGAAGGCTCCGACAACCTTTTTTCTTTCCTTTTTTGCTCCAAAATAGCATAAACAAACGAACCTACACGCCTGCAGCGCCTACAGGGTGGGATTATACAGGGCGGGAGGGGCGCAGCACATTGTTAGACGTCGTGGTTTCCGGTCCGCCGCCATCGTGCGCCTCCAACGAGCATCGCTCCGGCATCGAACAAACGGAAAACTTAACCTTCTCCTCTCAAGCCTAGCCCCCTGCCCAAACGGAAGGCAAACAAAAGTGCAAACGAGCAAGACACTGTAAAATTTCCACTCGGAAAACTAGACATTTCCGCTGGACTGGGAGCTCGCGTAGCGTCCCACAGCAGACGAGAAGACGACCAAACCGTACCGTTTCGATCGGGCTGCCGAATTTTCGGGGTGGAAAAACTCATTTCTATGCTTCCGGCGTTGTTGCTGTGCCCGCCTGACTGTCTGTTGGCAGGATGAACCACGCATCCGCCAAGCCAAGGGACGGATCGCCGCTTGTATCAATGACGATGATGATTATGTGAACTTCAACCCCAACGGATTAGGGCGACCGAGCCCGACCGACCGGCCGGTTAGCGGGAAAACGGGGTTTTTGGTGTGTTGGGACGGCTCCGTTTCGACATTTCACGAACGAGCACGTGTGCGACTTTGGGCTGAACTTCGTAATCCTTGCTTCCGTCTGCCCTCCGTCGGCTAACCCGTTCAGTCTTCACCCCCCCCCCCCTCCCGCCCCCCACGAACTCTACCATTGAATCGAGTGCCAAATGGAGTCAATTTACTTGCCATGTGTTACGGCAACAACGACCAAACATTAGGCGTATTAAATAACGCACACAGCCTCACGCAGCGGGCTGGAAGGAAATTGGGGAAATGTAAAAGTGTGAAATAGCGTTTCCTGGTATCTTAGATCGCGAACAACAAACCAGGTTTATTGTATCACATTTTGCAAAAGAAGGAGAAAAAAGACACATTTTTCCAATATCTAAACCGCGCAATGGATGCGCCTGGTGCCTCACCACATGTAGCTGGCTGCGTACGTTTTTCGTTTTTTTCTTTTGCCACCTTTCCGTTCCGAGCTGACAGCACATCCGGTCTATTTCGGTGCTCCCGAATCACTGCATGTGCTGTTAAAAAGGATTTAACACACGGCTGGGTAATATCGTTCGATGTGAATGTTAGTTCCAATTTGTGCCTTTTTCCTCCGCTCTCTCTCTCTCTGTCGCCGTGGCATTGTGTAAGACTAGACAGAATGAAGCCTTGTTGTGATTTATTGGTGATGTATTTCAATGTCTACTGGCCTTATAAAAGCGTCCGCGGGGAAGGCTGCGGCGTGCGATCGGGGAATAGTTGGCCAAAAATCGATAACCATCATATGGCGAGTATGTGTGCGTGTGTGTTTGGTGGAGCCTAGGCCCTCGGTTCGGGCAATGTGGGCCCATATCGGATGGCTCCGGGTCGAAGAGTTGAGTTTCTTTAAGCTGGATTAGCCTGCTGTCGGTGTGGTAAACGGCAAATCGGAATAAAAACCTTCAGGCTAGTTCAGGGCCCCCGAAAGAGATCAGTTACAGATCGAAGGTTCGATGGTGGCAGATTTTCGCCGAATAGATTAAACAGGTAAGAGATCAACAGGGATATCGTGCGTTTGGAGATGTTTCCAGTGACTTTTTATTTATAGCATCTTGATTTCATGTTATGAAATATTATGTAACAAAAGCAATAATTTCATAAAATTTGCCAAAAAATCTCGCTGGTTTCATAATTCAGTTTCTTTTTGCACACAAAATGTGTTCCAGTAAGGTAATTTCCATATTTTCCCCCGTAATTGACTGTGGATGTAATTAGAGCAATACAACACACACACACCGTTGCCAATATGAATCTGGTTCAAGCATGCTAGCATGACGATTTATAGAGCGAAACTCCTTCAAAACCGCCTCTCTCTCTCTCTCTCTCTCACTCGGTAGAATTAAATCATCGCCGCGAAACCGGTTTCGGTTCTTATCGATGACATCAACATAATTTGATTGCAGAGGCTGAATAACTTAACCGGTAAGTAATCAAGGTGGTATTAATATAGGTTCGTACTTGCGTTCGCAACCAGCACCCAAAAAAAGGGTATTCCTTTCCCTTCCTTAATCAGTGTTATGCTGCACGAACACGTCCATTTACACCGACCAATTGCGTACCATAAACCCCGTGGCAGGCGACTGTAACTAACTAACCATTGGTGCGTAATTCCCCGGTCCACGAGCGAGCGAAACGGAGCGAGTGCGGACCCGTTGAAAACTTTCCTCCCACAGTTTTATTTGCATCGGTCCGCGCGCGGCAACAAAAGCGGAAATCATATTTCCGTTTTTTTTTTCGTCGTTTTGGTTGTGCCGGTCAACTCGCCACCACCCAAAAACAAGGCGTTCTGGGCCGTACCCGCAAGCTCTACATAATTCAGTGGGCGCGAATGAGCCCGTTTCTGGTTTCGGCCCCGGCGCGACCACTTTAAGACGATCAAAAAGGATGCGGCGGTGCGTGTAAGTGCGTGATGGGAGGGACGGCGAACAGGACAGCACGGGACACGGGTGGTCTGTGCGGACGTTCAGTTGCTGGACTAATAAATAAATGAATATTCATAAGTCATGGTTATTTGCCTCGGCGCGTACTGAAATGAGGAAACCATCGATTTCGGTTACTTTAGCTACTTCACAGACGATTCCTGGACCAGTCCCCCACACCGCGGTCGCCGGCCCAGCACTCGAGTGATCCAAGGTCCTTGTAGCAGAGCGGGGTTTTCGCACGACACAGCGAATCGATCCCGCGCAAAAAAAGGAACCAGCTCAGCATTACTTATGCTCAATAAATTTTATGAAACAATCATTACGAAACCACCGTCGCGGCGGTTTTTTGTTGTTTTTCGCTCTGTTCTTGTTGTTATGTTGGGTTTCCACTCGGTTGTGTCGGGGAAGTAGAATAAAGCTTTCCACACCAGCTTCAAGTTAAGCTCAAAACTGAAGGCAGTTCCACAAAAAAGGGAGGATCGCGGCGCAGAATGTCGTGTTTTGACGGTCGATTCGCCGAATAACTGGTTGGACTGGTTCTTCCGGTGTGAGTTGAGATGACTGGAAAGGTTGGACTACTTCCTATTTTGGCACAATTATTTACCACTACCACTGAAAGTACTGTGTTCTTAGGGTTGTTTTGATTTTCTAGTGTTAGAAGTTTTACTTCGAAACAGGAAAAAACAACAAACATATTTATTTATTGATGTTCGGTGGGCTAGTGTCGTGCATGCAGGACCAAATGTAGAAGAGTAATTAAGTTTATGAATGTTTTATAACAACCTCTAACGGAAGGCACATAAAAAACCCCGAATTCAAATACAAGGAAGGGAGTGAAAGTTTTCGACAAGGCAATTTGGTATATTGTTATAAATGACATCACGTGACAGGCTCGAGCAAGACCAAGCCTACAGGCATCTACTTTTGCCATATTTTGACTTTGAAACTAAATTAGGAATCATTCTTGAAGTCAACATCTAAAATATCAGTAAAATGCCCATTAATGATAAAAATGTTACAGATAAGCTGTGAAAATTCTCACCATTTTAAATGAAAAGATTACTTCAATTTGACGCATTTAACGTAATTGAATACAAGAAACGCTTTTAATCGGCTTGTAAGATTACACGTAATTCACACCTAAAGTTGCAAAAGACCTAAAGACTTGAAATTATTCATTTCCTACCCATTATTTCACCCACACCAATTAATTTCCCTCCACACACCGCCTTAAGCCCACCTTCCTCCATTGTGCCGAAGCAGTCGAGTAAATCAATTATTATATTTCCGATCATGATTATGACCTCAAACAATTACTCGCGAGCGCGTGCTGCTCTCGGTACACCCGTAGCACTCATTCCGGCGTACGGTTCTCCGGTGTCTCGGTCGGTCGGTGTGCAATGCTCGGAGCGTCATCCCATCCTCATCGATTCGCCATCCTCATACACACCAGAGCGGCAAACGAGCAGTGAAAGTGAAACGCCCTTTTCGTTTTCGTTACGTGCTGTGAAATTGGCGTCGCGGTTTCCAGCTCCAACGCAGTGCCCTCCTTCCTTCCTCCCGCTCTGAGTATCCATTTTCAGTTTCGCTCAGGATGGGAGTTCCTGACAACTCACACACACACACACACACCCGCAGCCAGGTCCGGAGAGCGATCCGGAGTGAGAGAGTGTGTGCTTTTCGACCGAAACAGGACGATGGTGGTGTTGCGGCAGTGAGCTCACCAGACATGTAGGTAGGTGGTGTCGTGTCCTTGGAACAACCTTCACTCACCGACCGACACGATCTAACCTCCGTGGAGAAGGTGATGGAGAGCAGACGGTCGAGTGAAAAGGAAAATTTCATGAGCAGAATAAATAAACGGAAACACTTTCACTAATGGCTGTGTCGTCGTCCTTGCTGCTGCTGCTGCTAGTCTGTGTTTACCCACACAAACACAAACGTTCGTTTGCGAACGAACGCTCACTGGCTGGAGCACTCGGCCATTTGTCTGTGGGAGTGTGTGTTTGTGTGGGTTGTGAAAGTTCATAACTCTCTCTTTCACTCCTACGATCCACCAAACAAGGACGTACGCCCTGTTTTTCCCCGGTCGACCTTCAGACGAACCGTTCCACACCGCTGTGTTGGGTGGGAAAGCATTCCCGAAAAATGCCGAAACCTTCTTCGAGAATGCATTCCCACAGTCGCCGTCTGGAGAATGGGGATGGAGGTTCGTGCCGCTGTGTTGGTGAGCGTCCCGAACGCCCGAAAGGCAAATGCGCCGACTCCCGGTGCATTTACTACAAGGAAAAAAGTACAATCCAACCAAACGCACACACAAAACGGGAAAGCTGGCAGCATTTTTAGCAGTGTAAGTGAAAGAGAGAAAGAAAGAGAGAGAGTTCATCCCCGTCCCAAGGGGAGTAGACTTGGGATGGGAATAATCCTGCACCTCGAGGGTGGAAAAACGCTCGGCATGGGTTCGGGGTTTGGGGATTTTGGTGAGAAAAAGAAAGATGGCCCATGGCCTACCGCAATGCCGACCTGCTTGTGCACCACACACACACACGCGCGCGCTTGATGGACACTGTCGGCGGTGGGGCGGTTAGGGTAAAGTGTTAGCCCCTGGTGTCTGGGGTGGAGGGAAGGAAAATTCGAAAGGACAATCGAATGGGGTGTCGAATGCAAGCGACCGCAAACGTGAAAAGGACAACTTCGGGCACGCTCTCGCGTTGGCGTTGTCTTTGTCGGCTTTTTCCGTTTCGTGTCGATGAGCGCACGGAACAACACACAACACCGCCTTTAGACGCACGTTCGATGAATCCGTTCGCGAGACGGCGTTAAATAAAACGAACGAAAAAGAGTAGCGAAAAGAAGCGTTCGTCTTTGAGCAAAGGAACTTTTCCTTTTTTTGTGGGGTGGAAGTTGAGCTTTGAAGATGAGAATTTATGTAGAGCTCGTGGAGGGAGATTATGGGCTGTGGATTTTGGAGGATTTGTTGGCTGGGTGCGTTGTTTGTTTGTGTCCGCCCCCGGGGGAGATTGGTAGGCGGCAAAGATTTAATTGCCACGTCAAATGGATCGATTTTAAAGCTTCTTCAAACGTGCCTGAACCGGTCTCGGTGTCTTGTTTGAACATAATTCAATTTGAGTTATTGCAGCATGATCATTCAACTTCACTATTGGCTAGTTTGCGCTTATCGCGCACAGGAACACCTTTCGGCTGGATTATTAATCGTCCGCAGAAACGAAACAGCTTAATCGCGAAAAACAAAACACTTGCTGAACTATTTGCCTTGCCCACCCAGGAGCGTACCAGTTCAACATTCCAATAAATTAAAACGGAACAAACTCTCCTTTCCCCCCCCAAGGAAACACGATCCGTCCGTCCGTGTTTCGTGTTTACAATCGAGAACAAAGATCAATTACTGCCGCCGAAAGTTGTTCAAGAGGTCACAAATCAATTTGGGTGTGATTTTTATGTGCCCGTGCCCTTGCCCGGGGAAGATTAGGCTGGCAGAAATACCACGACGGGGGAAAAAACAGTTCCCCAACGCTATTCCTCCTCTCTTCTGGTGCTGGGAATTTCTGTTAGACGGGGTTTTTTTTCACAAAATAAAAGAAACAATTCTCAGCAGCATGCAATAAAGAATTCCAATTTCGCAAAGAACGTACGCATCAAACGGAAAGTTTTTGCACGAGGGCCAGGAATTCGACTGGCCTCCCATTTTCCTGTCGAGGGCTTTCCAACTGCTAGCGTTTCCTGTCTGCCTCTTTCTCTCCATTTTCGTTTTTGTGTGTGCAAAAGTTCGCATAACACACACACACACATCCCCACCCCTCGGGGAGCGGAAGCACGGGAACTGCTTATCGGGAACGGAAGCGCGTGAAATGGGAAAGTCGCACGCAAAAGTCACATTTCCGGTTGACCGGAGCTCCATATCCAACGCAGAGTCCCGCAATCTCGATCGCTAGCTGGGCGACGCACACGCACCGAGAGTTGGGTGGGGAGAGTGCTGTACAGAGCATTTGTGGTATTTTGCTGCTAAGTGTCCTTGTTTCTTTGGATTTCTTTTCCATGTTTTTGTTTTTTCGGGGGTGTACATACCTGAAACGAGAGGGAAAAGTGTTGGAAAGCATGTTAGGGAAGAGCGTTTTCTTAAAGGTGTTGTTTTTTATTGACGAATAAATGTTTTGAGAATGATGAAGAAACCATTCAGCCAGACATAGCTCTAGCATCACTCAGGCTGCCATTTCAAGACACTGAAGTAGAAATTGAATCATAAAAGGACTACTCAAAGTTTGTGCGTCCCAAACTGTCCTCCCTTCGACTTCGATTCAAACCGACACTAGAAGCAACGATCGTCGATTTACACACGACCGAACTCTTGCAATCCCAAGCTGTCAGTTTTGAGCCCCGGGTTTCGTTCGATGATTAATGTTAGGCGACGTTTTGCGGCAAAAAGCACGCCCGGTGAAACGAGAGGGCACGAGATTGGAGACCGATTTAAAGCCACAACGCTGAATTGGAATGTCGCTTTCTCGATGCCAAACACTCCTCTAGCTTTTTCCTCTAGAGGAAAAAAACGCTTACGATTTCAAGAAACCGATCTAGTTGCAATTACAAACGAACGATAAGAGCACAGAGAAAAAACAGACATTACCATTCCTGCAGCTCACCTGTTGCAGCGTTTGGTTGGGATTTTTGCTGCAATTCCAGTTCCAGTGCTTGTGTGTGAGTGTAGTATTTTGTGAATGAAAGAGATTGTTGACACCCAGAAGCGATCAAACGTCGATCGACTCTTGACGGGTTGGGTGGCTCGAACGAGCAAACGAGTTTTAGTAACGCGACAAGCGATATCTAGTGTAACGGATCGTTTTTGTCCAGAGAGTTGATTACTTAAGAATACTAATGAGTAATAAAAAGGTGTGTGGCACTAACAATCATTGAAAAAATCAATGACGAGGTCGTAAGAGTCGATCATGCAACCAGGAAAATCATTACTGTTCTCAATGCTTCTCGTATACTAAGCGGTTTAGATATTCGAGCAGTTCAAGCTCGAATTGCTTAGTGTGAAGAGCACAAGCAAGACTAAGGTAGAACTGTTTTATTTTATCTCGATGGCAATTAACTTCAAACAGCAGGGTAACAAATATAATAAATAATCAATTACTTTCACAAAACTACTCGAATGATTACTATTTTACTACTAAGTGAATAGAAACTGTACCGCATTGCAAGTCGAGCAGTCAAGTGCTTCCAAAACCCCACTAACCCAAAACAAATTATGAAATCTTTGCATGCCTACACCCCTGTCTGTTGTTGAGCCCCACACGGCACGCTAAAGAAAGTGCTATCTTAACTGTAACACAGAAATAATCTATCAGCACGGTGTAAATATATTCCATCGTCGTTGCATCGTCGCAAACTCTGAACCTACCTCAACAACCGCCTCAACACCCGGTTTGCGTATCTTAAACGCTTTATCTAGCAAATACTGCAGCAAATTGCACCACAGACACTCACACGCGCACCCTTTTCCCTTCCTTCAAACTCACTTTCATTTATGAACTGTTCAATGCTTTTCCCGTTCTTTTTTTACTATTGAACGCCACACCCCATTCGTCTCCGGGGTCTCCTCCGGACTGGCCGTAATATCTTAAGCCTTTCTGCCTGTCTGTCCAATGTTTGCACATCGACGCAGGTCATCGAGTGAGGTTAATGTTTCGCTGAAAGGGTGAGGGTGCGAGTATTAGAAGAAAAAGGGGGAACGGAGGACAGACGTCCTGCAATCCGACAACGACCGGTTCAATCATTATAACTCTACTGCCGACGCGGCAAAGGCGTTGGTTGGGCGCGCAAAGCGCCGCGTACGAAAGGCGTTGAGCGCGTCGGATATGTTGCGCGCGCGCGTGTGTGACGCGATTGCGGGTTCTAAGAGAGAGAGACCGCCATACACACAAGATGCCGTCCAGATTGTCCCCGCTGTCGCCGGGGACCCTCCCTTCTCCGCGCTTGATAAAAAGGAAAAGTCGTCTTACACGGGCGGTGTGTGTGTGTTACACGGGGGGACACCAGGAGGTGCCGACCTTTCCCGGAGCATTCTTTCGCACATGTGTGCGGCGGCAGCCTGCGAGACGGCTGGCGACGCGTTTTTCAAACGGCACTTCGCTGCAAAATGCGTTTGCCGATGCGGTGCGCCGTTGCGATTATGCAATCAAATGGCCGTTTGCAGCTTTTTTCCTTCCTTTTTGCGCACGCAGGGAATGCGCCTGCGTGCGGCGTGTGTGTGTAGCTTATGCGTGTCACGGCGCAAACGGTTAGGGCGCACTCTAGCCGGCTCTCTCGATCCCCCTTTCCCGAAAGCTCTATTTGTTGTCAATAACAAATGGAGTGTGTTTGGTTGCGTCGGCTTGACAGCATTGATTAGGCGTCGGTTCTGTTTTTTTTTATTCCTTCTCCTACCTCTCTTCCTACTGCGCTGCGTTTCCAGCGTTTAGCTTCCCTGCCGAGAGGTGGGGTGTGCGAAAGCGAAAGCTCGCGCTTGAGGGGTGGTGTTGGGTTCGATCCACCCAGCCGTGATGAACGTGATCGGGCTTGCAATGCTTGAGCCTTCCTTTAAGCCGGTGAATTATTTTCCCGCCCGGGACCCGATCGTCGGATTACTGCTCGTGTCACTCGCGGTTCCCTTTGCCGGTCGGCAGTTTCCTCTCCTTAATCCCCGCCCTGAAAGCTGAATGATAAGTTTCAACACCTGCAGCACAGCTTTGACCCGATTATTCAACTACCACCTCTACCACCACCGCCAAAACAGAACCGATCGTGTGAAATGTAGCTCCGGTGCTGGACCAGATGCAAGGAAAGCGTGCATAATCGGCACAGCAATTTATGGCATCGTAAAATACACATTTATCACTCTTCTGCGAGGTGCAGCTAGTGCCTGGGTCAGGTCCGTCGGTCGGTTGGTGCTTTTAAACCACCCTGCTACCCTTCTGCGCACGCTCTGTGCAAACAACTGGCGAGCAATCGGGGTTGCATTACTTTTCTTTCCGCCTAATCCCGTCCGCTCGCCTCGAGTGCTCGATCACAGCGCACGGTAAAATTCAATTATGCCGAGGACTTCTTTAAATTATTACCGTTGGCAAAAGGCAAAACAGATTACCCGTTGGCTGGCCAAAAAAAAAAAGGGGGGGAAAAACCACAAGCCGCCGTTGTTTTTCTACCGCCGTTTCCATCTCGCGGAGTCGGAGTAATGTTTGCTTTAGAACAATTTGCTTCCCTTTTGCTTCGATTAAGGAGTTTTCCGAGTCCCTGGTAACACCGCTGGTTGCAATCTTTTTGCTTTTCCCATTTGAAACACATTCCCTTGCAGAAGTTTCATGCCTTTTTTCGGTTAAAGCAGATGGAAAAAAGCTACTTTTACAGATTAAAAATCTAATCCAATGCTTTTAACCAGTGCCGGCCGCTGTGCCTTCGATATTTTTCAGAACTTTTTTCCCCGCGTAGCACTTTTCACTAAGCCGGCTAATTTGTACAGGTAATTGAAAACACCCGCCTGCAATTAGGTTGCGTTTTTCGGACAGGTGCATGATGCTGGTGCCTTTCTTTTTTCGGGTCCATCGCTGCTAGAGTAGAATCGTAGAGCTCCATTGGATCGGATTGGGCTTTTCGTTAATGCCCGAACTTTTTGAACTTAACGACGATGAGAGCACAAAAACACGTACTGTGAGGCGCTCCATTTTTGCTCCGCTCGATCAGAGTGCTTCAGATGCATTCGGAATGATGATAAAGGAGAAAGGGGATGGGCTATAAAGCAGGGGCCTCTTTTCTTTCATCATAAACACAGCTGAAGGTGAAAGCAAATTAACTGGCTCGATTTGTATTTTTTTGGGAGATAGAAGCTTAGTAACATGAGATAATAAGGTAATCAACGAGATGCTTAGAGGAGCTTTAAAATGCTTAAAACAAGACAAGAAACAAAAGATAGCAAAGCTATGTAAAACATAAAAGATATGATGAGTTACGGTAACAGGTGAGCTTTTAGCCTAAAGCTTTTGTTGAGAGCTGTATCAAGAGTCTTGTTTTCGCTTTATCTAACTCAAAAGTACCTTTCTGATAACAAGAATGGATATTAAATCAAACCTTTATACTTTATTTTACTGACATGACTATCAATGGCACTCTTAGAGTGAATTTTATTAATTTGTTGTTGTTAAAATCCTATATGAACAGCTCAAACAAACTTCGAATATGCTAACTTGTACTTTTATTTGTCTTTAAACTCTTCAAGAAAAATATGAAACATCTCTTAGACTAATCACATTGTATCCTGTGCCGTTTTGATCCGCAACACCCGTAGAATGTAATTGACCCTTTCATCTTTATATTATTAGCAAAGGCAACATTGAAGCGAGTCTGTCAACATGTCAAACTCCAAGCATTACAAAACATAATTCATCACACACACACACACACACACACACACACACACACACACACACACACACACACACACACACACACACACACACACACACACACACACACACACACACACACACACACACACACACACACACACACACACACACACACACACACACACACACACACACACACACACACACACACACACACACACACACACACACACACACACACACACACACATACCCCGTCGTCCCACAAGCGCAACCGTCTGCAGTGCTGAACATATCCATAAACCCACTAATGTCATATCGATACAAATTTACATTTAACCCGCCTCGATCGTCGTGCTCGAAGCGAAATTGCAAACAGAGCTACCCTACGCCAAAGCGAAACGGACGGGGGAAGTAAAGGGGAAAGCTGCAGGCGAGTGTGTGGCTGCATTAAAATAAAAATAATTGAATTATTATTATTTGCTTCATTAAATCGATATATTCGTTTCACTCAACGACTGCCATCGCGAAAACCGGCCTTGCTCCCGCAGTTAGTTTCCCGCAGAAAGCACACAGACACACAGCCACACATTCACCTCAAGATCAAACGGTCAAGATACGTGGGGACATTTTGTCAGGCCGAAGGCTCGTTTAGCTGATTTCGATTTGCACCGCGCAGACCGTTGGCGGTGGTCCATTACTTACCCGGGGGCCGGGCGGTTACGGTTTGGTAAATGGCCACCGCACTTTAAGGCGCCCCGTAACCTGGGGAAGGTTCGTTTGTGGAAGGCTGCCCGACTGTCTCGGCGTGTTGCTGAGCCCAGAGCAAAAGCCACGAGTGGCGTGCAAAACAAATTGTAAATTTTGCCCCCCGTTTGCTATCCAAAGCAGGCGTCCACCCACAAATTGCCATCGCCGTGCTGCCCTTCGTGGTACATTTTCCGGGGAAAACGCTAGCCGGTCGGCAAGCATCTAATGCAGATAACGGACGCCACGGCGCACCGTCTGTAAGGTGGCTAAGAGCTCGCGCAAGAAGCTGTCGCGGAGGAGCATCGCGGGCCTGCTTTATTTACTCTAACCCCGAGTGCCGAGTTTGATCGACATGGCGTGAACAACAATGTTTTCCTCACCGGGTACACGGGTTTCGAGCGAGATAAATTCATCATCGGGCTGAGCCACCCACGCGTGGCTGCAGACCACCGTTCGCGCGAGGGGATTTGCCCACATTATCGCGCCTAATTAAGACCCGCACGAAGATAACTGCCGTGGTGGAAGGCTTAAAGCATTTTTTGCTAATATTTTTTAAGAGCATTTGATTGATCTAACTACAAGCTTGCTTAACTTCCCCTCAGGGCTACTGGAAGTGCAATTGCTAGATACTCGAACTTAAGTAACCGAGACAGTAACTGATCGGAGTTTGGTGAGTCCAGTCCAAACGGCATCAAAGTAAGCCCAAAATGATGCAAAAGGGGTAGAAAGGATCTTGCTGATAAATGATGGTTATTAATATTTTAAAAACATTATGTCACTATTACCGAGAGAAGCCGTTGTGCCGCAGGGCGATAACTCTGGCTCTTGTTCCCAGGTCCACCGAAAGACGAAGGTTTAGATCGGTCCCGAATGATACGGTCCCGAGACGTCCCGAGACGACGTAAGCGGTTCGTGTTCACGCTACACGCGCTACATCTCACGCGATCTGGAGCACAGAGAGTGAGAGTGTCAGAATGCCACTAAGCCACTAACCACCGTAGACAAGCTTACAGAGATGAATCTGTGCAGTGCACGAGGGTATACGGTGCAGGTCGCGCCCTAAGCCACCAACCTTTTGCTCCGGTTGTGTCTGAAAACGAGGTTAAACTCTGGACCGCTCGGAAAGGAAAAGTTAGCAACGTTAGGCCCTGCTGACCTGCTGGAGCTGGAGTACCGATTGAGGTAGAAGAGTTCCTTCTCCGCAAAAGCATAATTTAAACGTTCCTTTTTGCTTTTTGCTTCTCCGCGCCATCTAAGGCTCTGCATCTGCATCTGGGCGACAGTGGTGTTACGTTGGTTCGTTTCTGCCTTTGGGCGCACTTTGCATATCCTTTAGCTCTCCTGCGGGGCCCTGGGAGCGCACCTTTGAGCTTCAAACGAAAGCGAAAGCCATTTTAGAAGCCACAGCAAACAACCCAACAAACGAAACCTCGCTACAGATCACACGAACGCGCGGAATGCATTGGCAGCCACGTTTGACAAATGATCTGTTTGTTTTGGGGCGTGTAAGTATTGTTGCGACTTGTGCAGCTTAATGCACGCAGATAAATCGCAGTTTTACAGTGTGGGGAGGGAGAGGGGGCATCCACTGCACCTCTCCCACCTTCCAGCAAAAACGGGACACTACGTGCGCGTGTGTTTTGATGTATTTATGCATGTTTGATCGAAACGGTTGGAGTGTTTGTCCCATTGTAGGCGGGTGATTGTTTAATGAGCTTTAAACACGATCTAGAGCCGCGGCTTCCCCTGTTCACCCTCCGGGTCGTTTTTCCCTCTAGGATTGTAATAAATTACTAAAGCGTTTTCAGAGTGCCGTGGTGAGTGTCCAAGTGCAGCGGGTTTTTTTTTCGGTGCAAGGTGTCTGTCCCGTTGTAACGGTTTGATTAATGAGTTTTCTTACATTGTACGCGTGCGACAAACACACCACTACCGTACACGATGTTTTAATTAGGATCTTTTCAATCTCCGCTGACCTTAGGCGGGGGGGGGGGGGGGGGGGGGAGGTTTGGAAATGGGATTAGCCGTTTTCGATGTTTGTTTAGCGAGCGGTACATACTGATCGATGGGTGAAGATAGTGATAAAATTAATTAATTGAGGCCTGGTTTGCTTTAGAGCATTTATCTTGCTTATGGAGGAGGTCGATCTAAATGGTGTATCGTGTGATCTGCAACGATCGGGACATGAGATATTGATGTTAGAATAAGGTTGTTATTAATGTAAGCTCATCAAATGATGACGGGTGGACGCTCACTGTAAGAATAAACACTAAACGATCGTTAAATCATGATCTTAATAGTGTCATTTTTACATCTACACATCAATGAGCCACTAAACCATACACTAGAACACCTTCCAAAAGCTCTTAACGCTTCCGCACTGCCACACGATCGCTCGCGACTGCTAATAATATAAACATTAAACGTTAACGATGATAGAAAGATCACATAATTTCCCGCCACAATCGATTTTCATAAATTGTGTTCAAATTTAGCTTCCTGCAGCCGCTTGCAGACATCAGGCTGTGTGTGTGTCTGTGTGTCCGTTCGTCCCGTCGTTCGCGCTTACACACTTATTTATGAACCATTTATGAGCAACCAATAAATTACCATTTCAATTCAATCAATTGATCTCGTAGCTCAGGCAGCAAAACGTCGAACCGTTCCGCTGCTTCGTACCGTTCGGTCATAAATAAGCATCGCAGACCGGCAGAAGGGACAGCGGGAGTGCTTGTGATCGGCATTAAATAATATAATTACCACCTTCGCCTCTAGGGCACGGGGCACAACCGTATCGACAGCGACCGGCAGCAGCAGCAACGTCCATCGTGCTCAGAAAAAAAGCGAAGGACGCATTGGCGATTGGCGATCACGAAGTTGTGCATGGGGAAAATTCGAATACGACCGTATGCTCCATCCTGCTCACTCTCTTTGGTGGGGTTTTCTTCGCCGTTCTTGAACGGTAGGGTTTGCAACGATGCAACGATCCTTCACGCACCGCACAACTGCATGCATCCCCTAAGGGAAGGAAGTACAGGTTCACGAACGGTGCTGCAAATGGCCACTGCGTTCTGGTGAGCTATTAAGGCTGAACGACAAGCACACACCGCATCGCGCCGAAATTGAGCCACCTCCTCCCTTAGCCCAGTGCGTGCAAGTGCAGTGCTGCGAGCTGCAGTGTCCGAAAGGTATGCAGGTTCTATCGCGCTGCTGATTTGTAGCACCCCGCACCGCGCTCTGGTCGTGCGTTGCAAAATAAAAGGCACTCGTGAAGCTTCCTTTCTTTCTACCTTTTTTGCCCAGCCAGCCCGTTCACACCGCGATCGGTCGCGGTGGCTCAGGTGCGTGTGCCGTGTGCGCGGCCCAGCCTTACTACAGCCGAAACAGCGAACTCGAACGCGCGCTCGCACCCGTGCTAATCGATGTCAAGGTGCACCACCATCACGACAAAACGCGTTCCTTTTTCGAAGCAGCAGCAGCAGCGTGTTTGTTGTCCATTTTTCCCTTCTTCTTGTGTGTGCGTGTGTGGCTGTGCCTTTTGCTTCTCCTTTTTCCGATTTTTGCACAAAACTTCCCTTGCGTGGAAGATCAAAACGGGCAAAAACAGTTAATTTTATGTTATTTTTTCTTCCTTTTTTATTCTGTTTCGTTCATTCGCTTTACTTGTGCGATTCCATGTTGATGCTGCGAGGATTTTTATGGCCCTTTTAATGTGTAGTCTTTCTTATCATCAAGCGAAGGAGTTTCTCATTCTCTAGCAGTATTTACCTTTCCATGGGAACTATTACATAAGAAAGGAGCCGATAGGTAAGAACTTCACATTCAAGTGCAGTTGGGAACGTTACTCAAGGAACAGGTCCTCCAGCAGGCAATTAATGAAGCAAACCAGCGCCGTATTCTTTATCACATGCAGTTATATGTCCAAGCAATGTGTTTCGTCAATGTTCTTGCTAAATACAAGACCAAGCCTATACTGCCCTACTGCTCCTCTGCTGCCTCGTGCAAGACACTTCCACTTGGCACTGGCCTGTGCACCAGTGGACCGGCCGCAACACGGCTTTAGGGGATCAGTGAAAACAGTCGTAGCACGTCGTTGCGTGGCACGAATCAGATATCAGAGCGACCGCAGCGGGTCTCGCAAGTCTCGTGACTTCGCATCAGTGCAGTGCAAAGGGAGTGGTACCATTTGACGCGAGTCGGGTGACGGTCTCCCTCCCTCCCCGCCGTTCAGATCGAAACAGATCGACCCTTACGACCCCCGCCCGGGGTGGGAAGGAACTCGTCCGCTCCAAAAGGGAGGTGTGCTAAAATCACTTGGAAGGAGGTGTTTTCGTGCGGTAATGCAAGAGGATCGTGTTGATTCGACAACAGGAACTTGCATTGTAATGACCGGTTACAGAGTGTGTTTCATAATAAGTGCAGCAAACGGATCGGTCGGCACGACAGGTGACAGGTGCGGGACGAATATAATAGATGAGCGAAACGAGATCGGAATTAGTAAGAACTACTAAAGGATTTCGAAAATGGGTTGACAGCTGTCAAATTTGGATGTGCGAAAATTGTTCAGAATACTTAGAAGGACTGATTCGATTCTCAAATTAGTAAAATAATTCGAAGATGACTCGACAGCTGTTAAATTACAAAATTCATAGTAAAAAATAAACACTTAAACATAGTTGGTTGGTCTCATTTGATCCTTGAATCACTAACATAATTCGAAGATCGTTTGACAGCTGTCAAATTTTGAACTTCGAAAACGTTGAGCATGGTTAGAAGGTCCAATTCACTTCTTAAACAACAAACTATATCTAAGTAAAGGTCGAATATGTATACTAACTCTCCTCTCTTTCTCTCTCTTTCTCTTTCTCTTCTCTCTGTTCGAACATTCTAGCGTTTGAACTAATTTACCATTCCACCAGGCTTCAGCAAAACCATGTTGAACCAGCATCTAAACATGGTACGTTCTGCCCCTTCACCGGCTGCAAAGGCTCTCCTCGGTGCTGTCTGCACCGGTTCCGATAGCAGTTATCCTCGTGTGCGTAACGCCAGCCACACCTCCAAGCCCCCGCACGCTCGATCGTTCGCTCGATCGCTCGCTCGCGGCTCTGCCCTGTCACTTCACCCTTGAACGAGGTGCATGAACCAATGAACTCGGCCGGGTCGGGGTGATAAAAGGCAACAGATTAAGCGGCGGGCCTGAAACCCGATCTGCCCAGGTGGGCAGAATGTACGCACGCACGCACGCACGCGGTGAATGTTGCTCCAGCGGCGGTGCAATTATTAAATCATAGGTCCGGGCGGGTGAGCTAGTTTTGCCGCCAGCGCTCGCCCCGGTGCGAATCGTGCGTTTTGGAAGCGAATGTGGTGTACACAGACACACGAAAAAGCAGTAAGAAGAAAACGCAAGTAAGTTTTTTATTTCAGTTGTAAGAAGCAGAAAAACACACGCACAAGCAACGAACTCGTTTTCCGCGCGTACGCTCGGGTCGAGAAGGAAACGTTCGTAGCGGAATGAGGGAAAAGCGCCGGTAGAACCGGCCCCAAACAGGATGTGGTGCGCATGGCTTTTGGTGTGCTTCGTGGGGTGAAGTGGTCGTGTGGGGAGAAGTGTGGTGTGGTGCGTTGGCTTGTAATCACCTACCCTGTCCCGCCCTCCCGCCACTTTGTGCGTGATTGATGTCCGTCCTCCGATAGCGCACGCATTGGGAAGTTTCGTACGCAACAGCTCAGGGTGAACCAGAAAACCAGTGCGTGATCGTGTGCAAAATGTGTGCAATGCTGAGGGTGACCACTGAGGGGACTTGCAGATCACCGTTACAACTTCCGATTTAACAGTAAATCGTTGATTGTTGATGTGAGTGCATTTACAAACGTTTGAAGAATTCAAAATTGGTTCTAAATTTCCTAAAAACTAATTTTAAAAGGGAAAAAAACTACTCAAAAATCTTCATCAACACTTACAAAGCCAACTACACGCTTGTCAAGCTCCAGAGCTTAAGACTTCGTTACCAACTGCCAAGAACAAGCCCGTCTAATACGTATGCTAATGGAGTGTGTCACACGGCCCACCTACCCACCGCCACACCGGAGATCGATTTTACTTTCATCCACAAAAGGCGATAGTAAATATCATTTGCTTTACTTCACAATCTCCTCCCCACCGTCTTATCTCCCCCTTTGGACCCCGAACAAACCACCCCACTTTGCATAATCAACCCCGTAACGCTTCGACATCAGCACAAGGTGCGTCCTTCCACGCCCGTCGATCGATACGAGCGACGCCCGCCCCGATCCGGCTCCTTCTTTCCCGTTTGCCAATTCCGATCGCAATTTTTCCGAGTAATTGAAATTTTAATAGTTCAAGCGCAATGTCCTGTCACGCCCCTCCTGTTCAGTGCAAAAACAACAGCAACAAACAGTCCCAGAAATCCCTGGGCATTGTCGAAGATTTAAACGATTTCGACGGGTGCGTACGCACGAACTGCAGCAGCCGTTACAGCAGCAGCAGCAGCACCACCACCAAACGACACACATAAATAAAGAATGCAAAGCGCCCTCCCATCCTCACCCACTGATCTATCGTCAGCTCCCAGCCCCCCCCCCCCCCCCGCCAAATTGGCAGTCACCCCTGTGTGGCGTTTCGCACTAAACATGTGCTAAAGATCGCGATACGAGACCGCAGAGTGGCGAGACCGGGGTGCGATAGGATCGAGGGCCTCATAGGTTCGCGTAGGTGGGTATGTTTGCAAATGTCGTACACGCGTGACCCGCGCACCATGCCGACCCGGAGTCCCGGAGTTAGTTTTGCATATCGCTCCGCCCCCAACATACCGTAGGCTCGTCACACACACACCAGCCAGCCAGTCAGCCGAGGGAGAAGCTGCGTCTAGCGGTCCGACAGACAGACGGTTGGCTGCGCTATGCTGCAGCTATGCCGTTTGGGGGCATAGTGGGAGCCCTCGATTTGCGTCTCGCGTGCGGCCCGTAGTCCGTCTGCAGGCGGTCTAGCCGGAGTGCAATGTGGCTGTGTGGTGCATGTGCATAATTGCATCGCCCGGACGAGTGCAGCGACGGTGTTGAAAGGCGGCAACGGGCCAAAACCGTCACCCAGCATTATTGTGTTGTGTCACCCGGTCGGACCCGCGTGTGTGGAAGACAGACAGGGAGACATACGCGCACACACGCGCACGCATGCACGCGGGGCTGGCCGAGCGCGTGGTAACAATTTGTCACAATTGTCAACGGAAGTTACCGTTCATTACCGTCGGAGGAAAATTATTGAGTAGGTATTAATCGCACCGCCGTGTGAGTGGAGATTTTACGTGTGGCAAATGGCAGCCGCGTTGGTGTTTGAAGAGCGCAATTTTAATGGGTAATTTGAAGCGAACGAAGAGTTTTGAAACTAGAACGCACCACCATGTTTGCTTTAACCTGTTTCCTTCACTCCTTCACTCAAATCACTTTATCGTTTCGAATCAACTCCAGGCCAAAAATAAACAAATTGCATCAAATCCGTGGCAGGACTGGCATCTAATCCGTATTCTCCCTCCCGTTCCTGAATCAAAACAGACATGGCCAACAAACCACGCCACTCCCGCCACACGCCATGGAAAGTGTCGAAAGTTTCGCGTCTGCTGGGTTCATTTGTTTTGTCTGCAAAGTTTTATCCCTTTTTCCCGGGTTCTAGGTTTCCCCTTTTCGTTATGCTGGGTTTACTGCAGTTTGGCCCGTGCTGCTGCTACTGCTGCTGCTAGTTCTGTGTTGCGCCAAAGCACACTTTATCCATCGACTTACAAAGCGCGCCGTAGCAAATGCGGCAGATACACCATTTGAACGGTGAAGCTAAGAACTTGTGGACGGGCAAAGCCGAAACTTAATTTGCTTCCAGTGTCTGGTTACATTTCGGAAAGAAAACAAAATTGGTGGTTAGATTGAGCGAAGGGGGGCAAGAGAAACAATTAACGGGTAATTGAGTAACACTACCAACTGGTGAATGCGACTTCTTCACAGCCCTAGCTGTGTGTCCTAGCATGGTAAAACTGTTCGAAATTACACTCAAACGGTCTGGAATTAAGCCAATTGAACGATAAATTAGGTTCCCACCAGCACAAGAGCTCATAGACGACGAACGTCTTATTTGCCGAAAAGCTTTGATGTGCTTGCAGCGCCCTCTAATGGGTATATGTGTTACTATCGTCTGATCTGTCAAAATATATACTTAGATAACAAAGTTCCAGCTTATCTCATCTTGATCTCTCCATCGTAACGCTACACCTGGCTCAAGCTACTCACACACGAACAGACACAGATGCAATCAAAACCTTTTTGGGAGGTCTTCTAAACACTGGTTTGCAAATCGTTTCGATCCATATCTCCATCAATAATCGCACACGCTTGTACAAAACATTTACACGATCTATGTTTGCCTACCGTTTCGTCGACCGAAAGGTAGTGATTATGTTTTTGAGCAGCAAAGCAATGCAACAGTGCAGTGCTAGAAACAGTGCCCAACACCGTAGTAGGAGTAGTAGTGGCTAGTGGCCACAAACCCCCAATCGATTCAGCATCATTATTATTCATACAGTTATTAATGCTCTTGTTCCAGCGCCATCGAAAGGTTCATTGATGCGCGCAGACCTACAGAAAAGCAGTCTGCAACGATCTGAACACAGGCAGACATACATTGGGGGGCGGTTTTGTGCCTCATTTGCATCTACATCTCGTGCAGTGGAGGCACACAGTGATCAAGATCACGACCGGTAAGGGTCTCGCGCACAGGGTAGCTATCGCTGCAGTTCATGACACTGCGTGTGCACCGGAGTGGACCACCGTTCACCTCGCGTTGAGGTTTTTGCGTACAATGTTGGGCAGAAAGGTGCCGAGTACATTATTCAAAGTTGTGGCTGAAAATCCGAAAGGTTGCCCTATTGGGATTGGGCTGGAATTGGGGCCCTGATGGATGGGCTTTGCGGATTTGTGTCGTATTGCTGTTTGATTGCCTGCCGGTTGCTGTGACATAATGAGGTGAGAATTGCAGTGATTTATCCTTGGGAATGTATATCACGCGAAGCAGGTGTGACGTGAGGCTATGGGGCTTAGGTACTTAGCGTTCTTCTGGCCATACAGAAGGATATGAATAATGGGGTTTCTTTTGCACAAGAGCATCAATTCCGATTATGTGTGTTGAAGCCAAGTCACGCATTTGGTTTGTAAGCAAGTCCGTTTTCCCAGGGCCTGTCCCCGGCAAACGGCGCAGCAGAAGTAACGAGTGTGGCCTGAAACTACAATAAATTGGAAAACCAAATTGAGGACAGTGTTATTGATTACAGGCGTAAGCCTTTCCCGTCTCCAAACGACTAACATGCTACCCCAGGTACACACACACTCTGTTGGTGACAAACTGTCCGCTGCAATCTAGTTAAAGCCGCCCAGTATGCCGGTTAGTTCCCGAGCAGTGCGCCCTATGCCCGCGTTACCTTTGCCAGCGCAGCAAAAGAAGTACAAGACTCCCAAACCGTTCCACCAGGGCCTGAAGTTTCATGCAAAGCAAATCTACTAAACAGGCGGTAACAGACGCGAGGGCCTGAGGCTTGAGGTTAACTTCACCGAACGATAACTAATCCCGCCAGATGGTCACACCGGGCCATACACACACACACACCGGGTGCAGTAATCGGGAGCGACAATCTCTGCGTAAGTGCAAACGCGATCTTAAAAATGGGCAGACGGGGAGGACTTGCGTAGCCATTTCGGTGCTAACGCGTAGACAAGGATAGGGTGATATTTAATAAAGAAGTATAAGCACAGACGTCTAGCGAGTGCGGACCTGAGCAGCACGAGCGCCACTCCTTGTGGCGTGTTGCAGTGCGTTTGCGACTAAGAAACTAAGTGCGGGATCTTGCATCTTGAAATCTTGAAACCGAGCCCCAGACAGCGCTTGTACCGTAGTCCTTTCGGCCAGCCCGCCCCGACTGCCCAGATTCCATCTGGCACAGAAGACACCGGGGGGTCTCTCTCGATCTCTCTCTCTCTCTCTCTCTCTCTCTCTGTTGCCATGATTCAACAGGCAACTTTTGGACGACCATGAAACGTTCCATTGCCCGTACGCACCCCGTGCCCTCTCCTAAAGATGATGGATTTTTTCTCACTCTCTTATCTGTGGCCACCGGACCCTGAGCGCCCTGTGCCTCGTTTTTCTGTGCGTTTGTCTAACAAGATTCGCTTCGGAAAACAAATGGCCACCAAACTCGACCAACGGCCACCAAACCGTTTTTGGGAGCCCCCCACTCTTCCGTTCCGACGCGCTTCTTGGGGAATGTCAGCAATGCGTTACGCGCGTACACAAAACCACACCGCAGCTGGACGGTGCGCGCGCACCCTTTGGGGAGCCACGGAGCGTAATTGGCGTTTCCAATTCGATACCGCTGGGACAGCGTCCCTTCACCGCTGCGCGGCGGTGATTCATGGCGATCGCAGCAAAACGATCGATTTGTACCACTCCACAAATTAAGTGGGTGGAAAAAAAACATTGGCAGGGCTGAATCGAAAAATAAGGAAGGGAAGGGGAGAGCTGCTACTAAGCATTATGTGCGAGAGAGCTTTTTGAAAATATGCAGCTGATTAGTTGATGCTTCCATTTTTGGGATCGATTGACGACGGGCTTTGAACGCAGAAATGTGAGGTCGCTACGGATTAGCTAGCAAGGAATGGAACAAGTGACCCTTACGGGGAAAGGGAAGGATAGGAAGAAGGTTACATAAATGGCAAGTGGAGTTAACTCAGTCGTCATACGAGCCTACTAACAATTTTATAAGTGAAAAAGGTCTTTTAAAACTATTTACTGACTGTCCCATCTAGCCTCGAACTCACGACGTGTTTGTTGATATACTCCCGACGTTGTCATAGGGCCATCAAGAAGGCTTCTTTCCCGCCGTGCTATTTATCATCTGTATCATTGCTATCACGTGATATAACCCTTTCTTCATTCTTTTTTTCGTTTTAACGTTCTCTACTACCACTAACCACGGTACGTGCAAACGGCTATGCAATGATCACCACTGTTTCAAATATTTTCAAAAGTGAAACGTTCTCCGGGAGGATGTTTTGTCGTGCCCACTTCCTTAAACCTGTCGCTCCACATACAGCGAGCAACCCTTTTTGCCGTTAATTCATTGCTTCCTTCCGGTTTCTTTTCGGAGTCGCATGCGTCGACAGTCACGATCCGTCCTTTGGTGCGCTGGCTTACAGTATAAACATCGTAACCAGGTGGTGGTGGTGGCGGTTGTTGTACGTTCGTTTAACCCGGCGTCAGACAGCACTACATGACAATCCGTGCCGGGTGCGTAATGACGATGGCAGCCGGGCACGGTGTTCTTACGCAACGGCGAGACATCCGTAAGAAAGTGTTCTTGTTCCGATGCGTTACGGCACCCCGTACAGAGGCACGTCTTGTAAAAGCACCTCTTTATTATGCAAAATGAGGCATGTAGCTGCAATTGTCTTTTTCTCACAAAACACATACAGCTGAAAAATCTTTATTTTGGAATGTCAAACAGCTCCTTTTGCCGTCTCCATTACGGCACACACACACACTCGATCACGGTACGCCTTTTATTTGCTACGATCGATTGCGAAACCGTTCCCACCGTTCAGCGCCACCGTCCAGGAAAGCTTCCCGTTTTGCAGCACCGAAGCCGTTGCAAATACGCGATCACATAAATCTGTAACTGATATCGATTTTGCGATAAGAGTTCCAAGTCGAGCCGGGGGTCGATCGTTCGGGGACCATTGCGTGGCCAAAGGGCGGCCCACTGACTGACCCTCCGACGCCGGCCGACCGAGGCGTCGAGGAAGTCCAGTGGCGTGAATTTATGGCACCTTCTCGACCGGTTGTGTTCCCCGACCCCGAAAGGTTTTCGCTCAGCCGAACCCGCTGACCCGCTGTCGCCCTCTCCCTGTCTGAACCTGTACAGTGCAGCTGTTGACGCTCGCCTGCAAGGGCGATCAAAGAGGGCCACTTGGGTGCGAACAGACCAGCGAGAAGAAGGAGGAAAAAAAAGAGCACCAGCCAGCCGTTACCAAGCCCTGACAAAAGCTGCCACAGCTTACGAAACATGCGCACGTACGTGTACGCATGTCCGCTACGCAGTATGCGGTGCGCCTGGCGGACACTCGCGGACCGCTCGCGGGTTGTAAATCAAAACTCCGGTACCACCCGACACCGGCACGCCTCTAGCGGGGGTCGGGCGGGTTCTGGAGTGGATTTGAATGGATGTTTATGTTATTCCTTTCCAATAAATGTTATTAGATAAAAGTTTGTTTCGATTGCGGTTGCTGTTGATTTACGGGAACTCGTTGGCCCCGCGTACAAACTGTCCCGAGATTAGCCTGGCAGCTTAGCACGGTCATTTGATCTGTCCGCGGTGGTGTCCACTCGGTGCACTCGACAATCGACGGACCAATTCTTTCAAAAAAAAACACAATCTAACCCACTTATCCTTATCCTGGCGGGTTGAAGTGAATCATAATGATTCCGAACAACAAGCGGCGTCGGCGGCGTCTCGTTAAATCAACAACTCAACAAGCTGTTCCCTGCCACAGGGAAATGTGCCAATGTACTCCCGCCATGTTGTGGAGTGCTCATTTTTCAACGTCCAACTATTTGCCCATCGCCCTGCAGCCTGCTGGCGGACGCTCGCGCCTACATGCGCTTCAACGCCGTCGCTGATCGATGATGATTGATTTTTGCGCGACTCAGGAAAGCGAATCAAAGCGCATGATTCATGGCTGGACAAGCTGCAGCGGGTGTTGGGAAGAGCATTCCGAAGAAGTTTCAGTTATGTAACATTCTTTGGTCATGGATTTTCTCGCTTTAGCACCATTAAAATATAAAAGACTGCGCTTTATCCATTCATTTCCGAGAAATTAACCCAATCTTCTACCAATGAGATCCAATTTGAATGGATTAATGATCTCAAAGACCTAGCAAAACGACAATCTTGCATCACGAGCGACATAATTTACTGTAAGCTCCTAATAAAAATAAAACAAGTCCCGCAGCGCTCTCTCTTCGTCTATCTTCATCTCATCCGATAAAAGATAAACACATCCGAAACCTGCCCCCGATGACCGAAGCTGTCCTACCACATATATGTCAATTAAAAGGCATAAATCCGTAAACAATGTATGCGTGCGGTGCAACAAGTTGCACTTTTCAGCCCACTGCACGCCAGATAATCGGTGGACCGACCGACCGACCAACCGACCGCTCAGCTCAGCTTCCCAACGCGCACGACGGCACGGAACACATTAGCGACAGGCGCGACTAATCAATCATGGCCACAATCTACCATCATCTCGCGATAATTGACACAAATACCGCTGGAAGCCGCCGGTGGCTCGCCACGCCGAGCTAGACACAGTTCCTTCGTCCCAGTTGGCTAAGACTGCTCTCCTGGCAAAAGGTTATGCACATTCGGAATCCAAATCCACTTCACTGCGCGTGTCACTGCGCCTGCGATCGGTGGGAAGCTGAGCACCGGCCCACCATTAGCTTTCCGATTATGTCCTCCTACACCTACTGGTTGGGGGTTCTTGCGGTCACATATGCCACCGCGACCATTCCAGTGTGCCGGATTAACCGTTTTGTTTTGGGTCAAACAGCGGCGAACGGCAGTAGCTCGTCAAGCGCGATCGCCCCGAGGCAGCCCGCGTGTGTTCCCTTCCATTCTCCCTCTCCCGCCTTCTCTCTCGTCAACTCCCAAGGGACGGTACCACATCAAACCTTACAGCACTGCCATCGGCTGCCCAACTGACTGACTCAAAATCGGCAGCCGTAGCCAAACATTTATCACTCGTCGCAATTCATTACGACAAACGGTCAGAAGTGGTAGTAAATAAACATGCGAACAAAACGGCGCGCGCCAGCGCGGTGCAGGAAGTGGTAAAGGGGAACACACACACACACGCGCGCGGTTCGGTTTAAATGGACAATAATGATCGCAATAAGCAGCCAAACTAGCCGTATCGCAAAAATTGCATGATTGAATGGTACGCAAAAGCCATGTCCAGGCTCGACCCTGTCGATGTGGAGTGTTTTCGTTTCGGCGCAGAGCGATCGAGAGTGTTTTGGTGCCGTGACCAGGATTCGCATAGAAGACGGCGAGCCTCTCGGGGAAGTTAGAATGCAGCGGACATTGTAGTTTGTTGCTTAAGGGGACGCATTTTTGCGGTACATTGCAGTACCGCTAGCTACCTTTGAGGATCGAATTTCAGTTCCATGTTGCCCCTTTTTCCGGCCCAACATGCGTAAGACAGGGTTTGCACACATTAGGTAGTGGATTAATCATCGTTACAATGTTGAGTCGGAAGGGAGCGCATTCTGATTGAATGCTTCTGAAGAAGGTTTCTATGCTGTGTACTTACGAAGCAAGACTGTTGCACATACCTGTAATGAGAAGAACAGATATAAACTTATTAGTTGAGACAGTTTATACGCCCTCTATCGAAATGAAAAGGTACTAATGAGATTATTTTGACAGTTGAAAGATCTTCCCAAAACCATGTTTACCAACACTAAACGAAAAACAATTTGCCATTCAACACGAATCTTCCATTTCAAGCGGCAAGTTCTCACAGATTCCCATGTTCTGCCACGGTTAGCGCAGTTTGTTATCATTAGCAAAGGAAAACAAGTTGACAGCGTTAAACCCACAGCTTCCCAATATTCTTTTTCCCCTGTTTCCATTAACACCCTTTCACCCCTTTTTTCCTACCACAGCCACAACGGAAATCGTCCTTCGCAATTGCATCAAATTGTGCATCGCTTTTCCAACCGCCCTTGTGTACAACGCATTTGTCGTGTGGATTTTACCACAATTCATCACACACTTCCTGTCCTGTGCCCGCTGACACTTGTCGGTAGTTTTTCTTCTCTTGCATTCTCCCATTTTCCTTGCCTTTGGCAAAAGGGAAAGAAAGGTTCCGTGCTACACAGTGGTACACTCAGTTAAACAGTGATTATACCTCTCGGTACCGAAGCTACCCGCCCCGCGGAACGTGACTTTTGTGCTGGGAAATTTTCATCGAACGGTAACGCACACTTCAACAACAACAACCTCAGCAACGTACGGTGCCGACGGCGAGCTAACGAGCCACGAAGGATAATTGATGGCTTCATGTGTTTTGTGTTTGAGCAGTTCAAGCCCGAAGAAAGCACCCTAAAAACATTATGAGTAGCAATCCTTACTTTACACCGGCTGCTTGCGAAGGAGAGCACACTTGAGGCACTGCTTTTTGAAGTGGTTGTTTCCACTTGGCTGAACCGAAACATGATCTTGTGTTTGGTAAGAGGATTCTACAGCTTCTTTTTACAAATTCTAACAGTTTTCAAATATTTGGTGTTTGTTTTTTTAAATATAATCCTTCCCGATTACAAAACATCATCATCCTCTCGCTCCACATACCTAGACAATGGATCATTAAAAACCGCATTCCGCGCAGGCTGCTCGCTCGCTCACTGGCTGGAGGACACGGAGACCGGCATCCAAGTCATTGCTCTTACACCTTCATCAACCAATTATGCAAATTAATAACTTTTCGAGCTGTCGCTCGTCACATTTCATGTCGCACATGCACAAGTGTCGATTGCACTTGGGCCCGTCGGGGAGGGGACCCCCAGCCAAACGGTCTCGTAGGTAGTGGTTAGATCGAAAAATTAAAAAGACACTACCATGCAGGCCCACCATGAGCTTCCCTTCTTTCCACGCCCTGGCTGGGGATCTCGAGTGATCGTGTCGGATAAATTGATGAAAATAATCGTGACACACATCCTGCGGGTACTGGCACGAGGCGGACGGTCGGAAGGTGGGAACGGTCCACGTCTTAGAAGGTTGGCGTAATGATTGGCGCATTACACAATCGACGCCAAATGCCAGGCTGCGTGCGCCGAGATTTTTGCGTAAATTGTTTTAAATTATTTACTGAACAGTGGAATAAGCGGAATGAATTTAGAAAGATGCTGCAAAAGTGTCTTTCTATAATTTAAACATTTTTACTCTTTAAACTATTTTACTTTGTTGTAACAGCAAATCAGTTTCCCTCATTAAATAGGACACATTCAACACCTCGTTAGCCGGGTTTCAATAAAAACTCGTACCAACGCGAATTAGGTCCGCTTCCCTGATGGCTTCATTAAGGTGCACGAAGTAAAAATATGTCCAGCATAAAACTTTACGCGTTTTCACACGTGATTTGCAATCTCCCGCAGCCAAAAATACTTTCCTTTGGCATGATTGGGACACGAAATATTGGGAAGACGACGAAAAAGATGGCTTTAAAAAAACCCGTAGACCGAAGAACGTTCCAAAACACCATCAAGTAGTATTATTGTCTCTCTCTCTCTCTCTCTCTCTCTCTCTCTCCCTCTCTCTCTCTCTTCTCCTTCTCTCTTTCCTTCAAAGGAGTAACCTGACGATGAATCGCAGCTCGAAAAGAATCGACGAAAGTGAATGAACGTCCATGAACGAAATCCACCCAACCGTCCTGCTCCAACCCTCCTTTCCTTCGGGCGCTTTTTCGTCCGGTCCGCCGCCACGACCGATCAACGTTCTGTTTGCGCGCGGCTCAATTGTGCGCCTCGGGCGACGTACCTCTAGTAATATGTAACGTATGTTGCAATCGCAAATGCCGTACATTTTCGACGGCCAGTTGACGTCTTCCTGCGGGCTCGTTCGATCGCTTTAATTGAACGGTTGGCAACGCTCATTTGGCAACATTTGAACGAAGAAGAAGGTGTGGAAATCAACGCGATCTCGATTGAAATGCATCCTTGCACAAATGATGTTTTAAATATTCCGAAATGTATTTTATCATTTCAAGTTTCGGTGATAAATATTTCTCACCCTAAAACGACTCTCCACCCGAGCGAAAAAAAAAATGCGCCATGCCTTCCCTTTCTAATAAGATTTGCGCGCAAGATCGTGCACGAACGTTTGCCATTTTTTCGTCAACCGCCATGGGGCCATGGCGCAACGCGTGCGCCCGATTGCATCAATGAGGCAGCGTTTTTCGGCAATGTCGGACAACGGAACATAAACGCCGGAAAAAAACGCTACGCCAACATAAATCTACCAACTAAGCCGTGAGAGAAGACGCGAGAGGGCAAAAAAAAAGAAGCCACCAGCAACAGCAGGCTGGAGAATGGAACGAGAAATACGCACAAAAAAACACACACACACAACAACTTCAACCCTCACAAGCTTCGTGGCGAAGCGATTCAACCTAGCCCACCACCGGTTATGATGCTGGTGCGCGACCTCCGGTCGGGCCATTGGCACAGATTTTTGGGGCTTCTCCCCCAGAGGCGATCTCTGGGCGGCCCGAGTGAAAGTGAGAGCGAGAGCGACTACAACAAACTACAACAACAGCTTCGTGAGAAGAATCACCACTTTTTGTTGTGCATTTACACCCAAGATCGTCGACGCTCGCGGTTGGAAGTGTGGAAGGCGCGCGAGTTTATTACGCAATACGCACACCGCGCGATCGGACGCCATTCCGCCATTCCGTACAGCGACGCCATCATCATCGTCATCCGGTGCTTACGAAAATGAAGAGACGGATAAAGAGCGATAGAGAGAGAGAGAGAGTGTGTGTGTGTGGGTTGCTTGTGTCTTGCTTTCCCTGCCGAGCGACTACGTATTTCGTGGTCAACTTTTGGGGCTTTTCGTGGGGGAGCTTTTGGGCAGGCGACCTTTTAGCGGACGGTTGCGTGATGATGACGGAAGATGTCGAAGGGGCCACATCCGACTCTCATCGGCGCACTGTTGCTGCTGCTGCATCAAATCGGATTGCGCATGCTGCTGCTGCGCGCAGTGTAATAAAGCCACGGTGATGTTTCTCTGCGCCACTTCCCTCCACACCACGTGGCGCGATGATCTCAACCGAACAGGGGGCTTCATTCATTTTCGGGGTGTTTTTTTGTTACTAGTTTAGAGCAAACAGGGTAGGAGGCACTCGTCCGATTAGGAGCGGGAGGAAGGAAGCGCGAAATTCACTAACCTACATTGCAACCGTACCCGCCGCCGCGTTGCTATTGCGTACGGGCGCAACACGGTTGCGTGCCATTGCACGTCGGACGGCAATGAACCCACGGCGTGAACTCGATGTGTGCGGTGCGCGAAAGATGCAACCGCGTGAAGCCTTCAACCAAGGCAGTGGCATTAGACGGGTCCGCAGCATCCCGGCAATCGGTTGCCGTTGCCGCTGCTGCGGGTGGTAGCTTGCGTGGTAGAGAATTGTTTTGCACCGCTAGAGAACGATATTGCGCCCGCCTCAAGCGGAACGCAATGCATAATCGAGCGATAATGACCTGCTCAGCTGACCTACTGAGAGGGCGATCGCTCCTGGGGGCTTTAATTGCATGCTCATTGCAAGTGCGTCTAAGCGGGGTGTGTTTGTGTGTGGGATCTTGAACGATCGTGTGGATGAATGTGTTTTAGCACGCGAGAATTCTATAAATTGGGGAGTTATTTCCAAGATATTGACTCTTTTCCAAGATCTTATTCTAATTGTTTTTGTCCAGAACATTCGAGCAGATGTTTGAGTTCAAATCTTTTCTGAGTAAGATATTCCTGTCAAGGGTCCCATTGACCAAAATCTGTGTTACTGACATTGGCTGCCATACATGACCAGAACATATTGAATTCTTCACAAATCACAACATAAAGAGTTGATGAAGAAATCAACTCACAGTTTACCAAGTTCTCATTGGTCAATTCTTTATTACTGCATCAAAATAATTAAAAATCTCAACAACATCTTGGAGCCATGAAGAAGTTATAGCTATTGCTTCTTAAATCAACTTTTATGAGAGTCATTTTGAACACTAAATCCTCAATTATTGATATCATGCTTCGGGTAATTTAAAATCATCATCTAAATTTAAGGTAAATGCGAAAGTCATGCAAGCCTTAAAGGTGCACACACTGGACGAGAAGGCACGTCCTCTTACCATGCAAATGTGAACGGTTGTTAACGGGTGTTCAGCCTTGAAAAACGTGATGCCCATAAAACCTCACAATCGATTGTCGATACTCCATACCTTAGCCATGTGTGCACATCGTACCAGCAGCATTTAAGTCTTCTATCATGGTTTTAAAATAGGGAACTGTGGAGACTACGACTTCAAGACCCCAAGACCTGTCCTCATAGCTTTGCTGGTTAAGTATGATCTAGTTACGATCGTTTCTTGTCTATTGCTGCACAGCAATACTAAAAGGAAGATATTATGCAACCTTCACCACTAAGTGCTTTCGAACGAAGCATCACAACACAAAGTCAGACAGCGTCCCGTAGAGCCACGCTTCCCCCGAAGCCACTGCCTGCAGGCCAATCCCTCCAAAAAGCCACACCACAAATCTCCCGTGCCGTCTAATTCTCGCACTCCCTTCCTTTCGGTTTTCATTAGCACGGCCGTACGGCGGACGAAACCTTAAACCGCTCCGCTAGCTCCGTTTTTGGTGTCTAAGTTTGGTCGGCGCGACCTACTAAATTGCAAACAATAAACTTCTCCACCACAGAGCACACGTGCTTGTGTGTGTAGTTGTGAAGAAGTGAATGTCATCCGCGAACGAAACGTGTTTGGTGTGCTGGATCGATCTACATGGTGCCCAGAGGGCTTCATCTGAAGGAAGCCAGGAACAATGTGTGTGGAAAATACAATAATAGAAGCCAAAAATAGTAACATCAATCTCGGACCAACTAGCAGCTAGTTAGTGAGCGTGTGTATGGATGTATGATGTACTCAACCAGTTCATTAAGCCCTCAAAATCCCTGAGATCGCACCAGCCTATGATCTCCCGCCACGATTGTTCGATGCTCGATAATTGTTCTCATCATTACACTGCCCCTGCATCTTTACAAAGTATGCCGCATCTCATCACCGCATCACCGCATACGCACCGCCAAAAACACGACCAACAGTAACACCAAACAGCGGAAAGCTCTCGAAAGCGAAGGTTTTCCCACTAGCGAGTGCTTTGAACTTTTACCTTCAGGTGCGAGGTTTTGTGAGCGCGCGAAAAAGGCCAAAACCGGGCCGAATCGTACTCACGGCTCCGACGGGGCACAACTTGACCGACTGAGCCGCTCCACAGACACTCGGTCAGTGATGTAGCGGACGCGCACCGTTGCCTTCCCTCCGCCGTTCCGTTGCGCTCGCGCTCGGAGAGCCGGCAAGATTGCGCAGGGGTCGAAAAACTTCCAAGGTTCCCCATGGTCAGTTCCCCGAGTGAGTTGGGGAGCTTGCAAGCAGAAATTCGGACCCCCAAAAGCAGCGAAAGATGAAGAAGAAATAAATTGTAGCGTAGTAACAGTGTACCAACATGGCTCCGAACAACAACAAAACCGGCTGTCGAAGATGCAAAACGAAACCGAGAGTGCGAACGGTCCAAACTACCGTTTTGTGCGATGGCTGGGACAGCCAAACATGCCTAAAAGCGGAACGCATCGGTCCGGTTTTGGGGGGGCGAGACGGTAGGGGCCAACCAATTCTCCAAAAGCGTTCGATTGCGTTGACTGCTCAAGGTGATTCCTTGTACCGTTTCTTATTTCTTGAAGTCTGTCCGGCGAATCAAGTTTTTCCCTGCTTGTTGGTACTGGCCCGAGGAACTGGGTGGTTGAGGTGTGAGGTAGTAATCTGCACTCACCCCAAAAATAACCAGTCATTCGAGGGAGGCTTTTCTGCAGCAGGCGACAATGGGCGAGATCAGCAAGCCCACAAACGCGCGAGTTCCTCATTTTGGGCAACGGGTTACTCAAGAAGCCCGTGCGCAGGCAATCAGTACCACAGAGAGAGGGCTGGAAAGGGTCAACAGCAGGTGACTTTTGACATTCTGAGACGCTCTGAAACAATCCGATCGTCAAGATGGCAGCAGCAACTCGTTGGACGTCATTGCACTGTGATCGAGCGATGAGACAAGAACAAGGAAAAGCTCAACACGTGTCGTGTCGTGTTGATTGCGAAACCTAGCGCCTTGTTGTTTTCTTCTTCTTCTGTCACTCCAATTTAGTTCAACATTCACCCGTGCTCTCCCTCCGAAAATACAAAAACCATTTGTCAGCCAGTTGGTTTCGTTCGTTAGGCCCCTGTTGGCCTGTCAATCGAGTTGGAATGGAGTTTCGGTTGATTTTGGTTCCCGAATTGGAGAATGTATGCCTCGGGGGCATTTCCTTCGAAGTTTTTTTTTTTTTGCTGACACACTGTGCAAAACAATTACCGTCCGAGGCAGGATATTAAACATGTTCATGGGTTGAAGGTTTTATTTCAATTCGTAACTGGACGGATTTTGGACTGGAGATGTTTGGAATGAGTGGAAGTTTGAGATCATTGATCGATACACAATGTTGTACATGTGCGAGTCCAAGCGACGAACTCCAATCGTCATTCCTCAGAATCTTTTGTATCAACCTACACACACACAAAAAACGATATAAATCAATGTTGTTACAGCTTGAAACACCTACACCCGTTTTGCTACACACTTGCAGCCGCCCTGACGAACGATCACACTCGCCCCGATAGGCGATAAATTGCACGCAAAATTTGGAACACGCCACAGCGCCGCCCGTCCGTCCGTCCGTCACAGTCACGTGTGGTGGTCACGGCACGGCACGCATATTTTCGGCCCCTCTGCGTCGACGCGGGTGCAGCGGTTTTGCATTCCGGTTGCGTGCACCCGTTGCGCACGCCATTGCGTATTCAAGCGCGCATGTTTCCAGGTTAGATCCGATACGGATTTTGGGGTACCTTCGCGCAACCTACCGGACATTAGCGATGCATTGGGGTCGTGCCACTGTGATTGCATTTACCCCGGGTGATGTTTGTTTTATTTATTTTATACTTTAAAAGCGAGGGTTGTTTTCTTGCTGTGGTTGTTGTTGTGATTGTGTGTGGCGCGTTGCACTCAATCTGTGGCGAGCATTACAACATAAGCTCAACGGTTCTTGGAACGGTATCAAGATTTAGTTTCCGAAGACACTTTTTTTTCCAACCGACCCATTAATTCAAGGCAAACTCCATCGTCCATTACACCTCATGCGTACGCACGCACTCACAGTACACTCTCGCGTGCGCTTTGCTTTGCTTCCTTACGCATCGACGGAATGTCGTTGGTGCGTAGAGGCCCCGTTTCCTACACGACCGTTACCCAAAAAAGGATCACCGAACAAGGATGGCTGACCCTGTGGCTGTCCTGCCAGTGTGTATGTGTGTGAAGAAGAACCGGAGTTAAGGAAGCATTGGCTCGGTCGCACCAAACCAGACATGTGAGACGTCATGCTGCTCCGGCTCTGCGCATCGTGTGTTGGTGCGAGAGGCGCTTGTGCGCAAGTGTCTGCCGCAGTGTTCGCGCGCTCTCGAACGCGTTCCGCAACTGCGCCGTGAGAGGAGTTCGAAAGCACATAAACAACGTCGAGCTATCCTTGACCGAGTAATCACTTCGGGTGCTTGACTCGAGCTCACATTGAGTGCGTTGCAATGGCGTTGGAAAGAGATTGTTGGCATCTCCGTTGCACCTACGAGCTTCGGAACCGATTTGTGAGCGGTTGTTGTGGTGCGGATCGGCAACAACAGAAAAGGAAGGGTTTTCATTGCGCGCGTGTGTGTGAGTCGGTTTGTAGAAGGGGGAGGAGAAGTGTTCCTACACGCACACGAGGAGCTTCCAGCTCTTTCCACGCGTCTCCGGCCCTCTCTGTAGATCGAAGAATTCCAAAACGCTCTTTTCTCAAACATTCTAAAACAAAACCTCAAGCACTCAACCCTCGACGTGAGCAGCAGCGCCGGCCGCACACACAGATCGCACCGCAGATGACATAAAGAGCTGTCACTAGGCCACTGCACTCAGCACCTACTTTGTTATACAAAACCATAGGTGAACACAGAAGGCAGGCTAGACGCAAATTTGCGACTATTCTTCCGTCCTCTAACTAACCCAGATACTTTCATCCCACATCGGCCGCGGACGTGTGTTAGAAGAACAAAGAGTCGTTAGTCGGATTGGGGACGTTGCACTACCATCACATATATTCCGATGAACGATGACGAACGATGGTACAAAGACATTCCCTTCGTAATGTCGTTTATCGCTTCTGTAAGGTGGAAGTCATCTCTTGCAAGACACGTAACAACTTAACTGGAAGAGGTGGAAATACTTCCACCAATCCTAGCCTCTCTTCAACACGCTGCATTCAAAACGTCCGAATATTAAGTAGCCTAATTAAACACTTCATTAAAGGGTTTCATGTTCCCTCCGTTAAAGCGTTATGAAAAATCTGCCCCTTCAAGGGCGGGCATAGGGCGAGTCCCACGCCGCACTGGCCAACAGAATCTCACGCCAACGTGCCTGCCAACGGGGTAAGAAATTCGCGTAATCGCAATGAATTTGTCAATGTAGCTAACCAACGTAACCCGGGTACGAGAACCTGACCCACCGCGCACCGTAAGGAAAGCCTTAATTTAAATGTCATTTTTACCCATTTATGACAGTAACCACCGAGCTCCCAGCCACCGCCTGGTTGCCGTGTGAACGCGATAAGGTCTAGTGACTAGCACACCCGTGCACCTTTCGGTTATGACCCGCCGTACCAGGTGTCTTGCACTCTAAACCGGGCACTTGGGCCAGGCCTGGGCTAGGATGCATCTCCCGCACAGGTCGCATAGGTGACGGTGGTGGTCCAAACCATTCCAACCCGTGTACTACACCCTTGTTGTTGCGGTGGTGCGTTGGCGCAAAATCAGGGCGCTATCACGTGGTCCCGATCGCAGGTGAAGTTGCCAACGCCCCTAAGCTGATGCGCGCGCCCAAGGTGTGCGCTCTGTGGGCTAGGGAGGTGCAGAAGGCAGCTAAATGGACGCCGCCTTTTTCTGTAACGGTCCAGCGCGGGTCTCGCAGTGACCGAACATAACCGATGACATGTAGCCCCGTCGTAGTAGTTTCGTTCCCGTGTCCCAATCGATCGTGATTGTCCATTTATGGCACGGTTGCGGAGTCGCCGAAAGACTGCCAGATGCAATTGGCACTGGGCTGTGTGGCGTGGGCCTGGCGCCCTGCTCTAACACGGTAACTTACAAACGCATTACGCATTACGAGCGACAAACGATCGGAGAGCACTTACACAGCGGACTTGGTGCTCGCAAACGAGTGGGTTTTCAATTTCACTCCCGGGTTGAAATACAAGCTGAGGAAAGGGATCGAACAAAAAACGGGTCTAGGCACTTGTCGAATACACTTACAGACATTAACACGTGGTTTTTCTTTAAGAGTTTCAAGAGGAAATTGGTAGCTGCTTGGAAGCCGAACATGATCCTCCCGCATATTCTCTGTCGAGCTCTGGTGATAAGACACGGCCAACGGCTAGACGCCACCACTGAAGTTGGCCACAAATTCGTGCCTTATTTATTACATCATTGTTGGGATGAATTTTCTGAGCGGGGAGATGAGGCTGAACTGGGCTGCATTTCAGGAAGAGAAAGCAGCGGACGGGTTGGAAGGGTTTAGTACCTATGTAAACAACCTGGCAAGGCGCGCTTGTGCGGTGACAAACGATCTGAGAGAGATAAGCAGAATAGGAGAAACTAGAAGAAAAAATACGGCCGTCTTGAATACGCATGCTACAACAAATTTCGAAGCGTCGCAGAGAAATGAGAGAGCAGCATCTCTATCTCGACCATCTAGTACGCCACATAAGAAAACCTGTGCGGTATGTCAGCGTGAGGGGCATCGTGTCTACGAGTGTGAGCAATTTAAAGCTGCAGATGTGAGTGATCGCTGGAAATTTGTGAACACGAAATCCCTATGTAGAACATGCCTCAACAACCACGGCAAATGGCCTTGCAAGTCATGGCATGGCTGTGGGGTGGATGGATGCCGCTTACGCCACCACAAGCTGTTACATTCCCCGTCGACAACCGAAGATGCCGTAAGTGCGTGCGCAACACATGCCACTGAGATGAAGGCTCAAGAACAGAGTATACGTCGTGAGTCCCTGGAGAGAAAGCGCGAAATCATGAGAGAACTATCTCAAGCCAGCCGAGCGGGCTCAGAGGTCAGTTATAGCGAGAAAATAGTGTGCTGGCTAAAAACTGGCCAAGGATCGACTGATGAAGAAATATCACCTCGTGAAGGCACTCTCTCCAAACCCGGAGTATCTAATATAAAACCTCTAGCGACGTCAAGTGTCGAGGGACAAGCGAGCGAAGAAAAGAAAGATGAAAGCGAAAGGGAAGGGAAAGAAGGCTTGTCTGGAAGGCAAATCGCTGCGCGTCACGTCCTTGGCAAAGAAGTGTCGATATTTAGTGGGGATCCGGAAGAGTGGCCGCTGTTTCTTAGTACTTTCGAGGAAGCGGCCAAAACGTGTGGATTTAGTAGTGCTGAGAATCTAATAAGATTGCAAAGATGCCTTAAGGGCAATGCGCTTGAACTGGTGAAGGGTCAACTGACGATAAAAGAGAACGTACCAGATGTGATAGAATCGTTAAAGATGGTTTACGGAAAACCGAGCCTGCTGATTCGTTCACTTTTAAACAAAATTCGTAACTTGCCACCCCCGAGACCGGATAAAATGAGAACCGTTATAGAGTTCGGGTTAGCAGTGAAAGCACTCACAAACCAGATGAAGGCAGCTAAACTGAACGCGCACCTGAACAATCCAATGCTGTTAGAAGAGTTGGAAGAGAAGCTGAGCGGGGAGATGAGGCTGAACTGGGCTGCATTTCAGGAAGAGAAAGCAGCGGACGGGTTGGAAGGGTTTAGTACCTATGTAAACAACCTGGCAAGGCGCGCTTGTGCGGTGAACAACGGATGCGAGAGAGGGAGATCGCAGAAAAGCGAGAGATCGCATGTCGTGAGAACGCAGAGCTGATACGTCAGTTAGAAGAGAAGAAAAAACTTGCCGAAGAGGAGAGTATTCTTCGGGAGAAATTTCAGAATTTGTTGGGATGAATTTTCGCTAACCGCCTTTGAAACGGTTCTGAAACTATATTTCATACATATTATAACACGATCACACTTGATTTCACCTTTTCACTTACTTTTCTCGTCCCTTCACTAATCTGAGTTTTAACGCTTACTTAATATTAATTAATTAATATCTGTGTTACGCTTATGGCTTGGTATTTGCTCCTTACTCCTCGCTGGTTGGATTGCTTCTCTTCCACGTTTAGTGAGAGGATAGTTGATGTAACACTTACTGGTGCAATCTTCTCGCTTCGCTTAGTGGAGGCCGTTGACCCCTTCCTCGATCGCGTAGCGGGTTTCAAGCTGGCTGTGTCCCGATCGTCACGGAATTTGGCAGCCGTGGACTCCTGCTTCATTCTGCACGCGGAGCATACATACCTTGATGCTGGATCTTTGACGGTAACGGTCAGTCCCGCACACGTAGCATGTTCCCATTTTGTGCACAAGCAGCACTTCTCCATCGTGGCTTTCTCATCCTGTGGTTGGCTACACAGCTGGCACTTCGGTGTAGTGTCCATCCTTCTATCTCTTTCTCTTACGTGAGAGAAAATTTCAGAATTTGTTGGGATGAATTTTCGCTAACCGCCTTTGAAACGGTTCTGAAACTATATTTCATACATATTATAACACGATCACACTTGATTTCACCTTTTCACTTACTTTTCTCGTCCCTTCACTAATCTGAGTTTTAACGCTTACTTAATATTAATTAATTAATATCTGTGTTACGCTTATGGCTTGGTATTTGCTCCTTACTCCTCGCTGGTTGGATTGCTTCTCCCGTTTCGCTGCGATTCTCTTGACGTTCGCCCTGTATGACTTTCGTCTCGTCAGGGGTGTTCAAACGCCAAGGGTGTCGAACGGTTTCGTCGCAACAATCATGAATCAATGATTCCCACTATAAAAGCCCCCGGCAAGCATTTGTCACCGGCTCATCCAGAAAGAAAGAAAAAAAAACGAACCACACGTTTTGATCCGAGCAAAAGATGGTTCTCCATTTCCCGGGTGGAAAGTGAAACTAACGTCTTTGCTACTCTAGCATGCAACTTCCAGCGTCCCAGACAACATCCCGCCCCGACAATGCCCCGAGGTGCACTTGTTACTGGCGACTGATTTATGTCCACCCAGAACCAACCCCAGGCCGGATCGAGCCGATCCTTCTCGACCCCGTTGTCAGCTTAGAGCTCGAAGAAGAGGCATGCTCTTGTACTGTGAACCTGCGTCCTGCCAGACTTGTGTGTGTTGTGTGCCCATGTACCATTTGTACTCGTTTCAAGGGGAAAGGACCATCCTGTTTAGCGTGCTGTCCCTTTGCGCTGTTGGTACAGCAGTTGCTAACAGTTATTTTTCCTTCTGAGAAGTTCTGACACCGAGTTCAATACACTTGTGAAAAGGGGGAAAGCTAACAAAAAACGCAACAACTTATTTGGAAGTAAAATAATTGCTCAATATTTTTAAAACCAAACAAAGTCTTTAACATCTTACTTAATGTGTGCAATGTTAACAGCAAGAAAGATGCATATTCTTTACCTTGGGCTCATCTCACTGTCTGCCAAAACTGCTTGCTATCGGTGTGTGTGTGTACGGCAGGATAAAATATTCCCCAAAACCACAAAATCATCTGTACAAAACACGCAGAGCAACAACAAAAAAGAACGAGGCCAACAAACTTGCCGAACAAAAGTTGTTCGCTTGCTGCTTCGGGGTCGTCGTCGTCGTCGTGTTCCTTCCTTCCGACCGAGACCGCTTTTCACCTTCCTTCGGGTAGCTTACCTTCATCATCATGTGCACTGAACGAGATTTTCCGTTCGAATTTAGCTAAAAAGGCTCCCCGGGGGGCGCTTCCAACAACAGCAGTAGCAGCAGCACTTTTCCACACAAAAATAAAGCATGAAAAATTTTCCAACCGGGTGTGGAGTGGAGGTTGGAAAATAAATGTTTTCAATACCTGCAGCCAGCCAGGCCAGGATGCTCTCCTGCTGCTGCGGCTTCTTCACAAGAAAGAAAGGCAAAATCAGTCTTGTTCCTCTATCGTCCCGTCCCGATCGGGCTTTATTCTTGTTTCGGTAGCAGCCAAAATTTCACTCTTCTATCCCCCATTTCCCACCCAACAACAAAAAAGCCAAGTGATTTAGCAAAGTTTACACGTTTTTCACTCTTTTACTTCGTTTTTTTTTGCCGATTGCTGTGTGTGTTGCAGTTTTTCCGCTCCCTTTCACGCGATGTTTGAAGAAATATTTCATGGTGCATGCTTTTTTCTCTCCTTTTTTTGCCTGTCCCTCCCCACTCAGCCCGATATCCAGACGGGATATACACTTTATTTTCGCCTCTCCCGGGCAAAAGTTAATCAAATTCCGCCCCAACGATGATGAAAGTGTTGCTCTAAACTCCCTCCCAAAACCCAGTAATACCTCCTGGGTAGGGGTGGTGAGTGTTAGTGTAGTACTAATTGGATGACGTTTCACGGATGGGGCCGCGCTCGCTTTGATTCGGATGGTCAGCTTTATGCTCCGGGACGTGCAGTACGTGACCAATTGATACTGTTTTTTTTTTGTTGACGTTTTCTGATGAGACTGGTGAAATACCGCTCGTTATGGATTTGCGAAACGCTCCGTACGTCACACACGTCAACATGGTTGAGTACATCCGCGCGCACACAAGATAACTTCCCAGTCAATGGGCGTCGTCTTGCTTTCTTTTTGCTTTTGCTGCTCCTCAACGTTCCCGCTGCGTGAGCTTCAATGAGAAACTGATTGACGGGATTGACTGATCGGGTGACCATCGGAGACAGCCACACACACACATAAACGCAACAATAAAGCTCCTTAATCTAGACATCCTTCCTCGGACGGTCGTCCGCGAACGCTCCAATCTCCGCGCTGAAAGTTTGACTGATTGACAAAATGATGATGCCATGCGATGATAGTACAGTGTTTCGATCCCTTTCTTTCCGGCCACTCCGGTCCCAACAAGCGACCGATAAATCAGTCAATCTGATCGATTGGAAGGGTTTGGGAACCGTGTGGGTGTGGCGCGGTTATATGTTCATCGCTCGCCCCGGGAACAAGCTGTCCAGGGTGTTGCACGTTCTACACATGTGTGTGTGTGTATTGATGGCCGATTGATGGAGTTATAAAATATATCGCCAACCACACACTCCCTACATCTGCTCTGTGCCCAAAGCTTCTTGTCCCGCAGTTGCCGGAAGAACTTCCAACAACCCTTCCCCCAAAGAGTATCCCGCGTTGTCGGAAGCAGCCGAGACGAACTTTATTACATCACCCGCCGATTACGCTGACGATGGCGTCGGGACATTGTATTGATGAGCATTCTGAGTGTTCTCTTCGTGCTTATGTTCCTGTGTTCTTTTTGATTTCCTCTCACACCGAGAACTTCCCTTCTTTGATGGTATACAAAATTAAGGATGTTCCATCATTTCCAGCGTCGTCCATGTCCTCGGGAAACTTGAGCGACTGTTGTGTCGTGCGTGGGGAAAAAACAGACAAACACAAGCGAAATGACGACATGGATGAACTTCTCGATTGCCCAGTGACACTGTGGCAATGGTGATAAAAATTCGATTTAGCTTCAAGCGATGATGATGTACGCGCGCGTGGGTTCTTCATGTGTAACTGGTAAAACGTTTCAATTTGAAAAGTGCAATGTTAGGAATTGTTGTAGGTGGAAAATTCAACTTCAACTGGAAAGAACACTCTTAATCTAAATAGAATTTAGAAGGAATGTCAGAGACACATCATGAGTTCCTTCTTGTAGATTTAAAGTCTTGAATTCAAAACCCCCAAAGAAGATACGATCGAGACTCAAAAACAAAATCATTACGGGACAAACATGCCACAACTTCTTCAAACTCCTGCACTCATACTCCCTAACAGACAAAACTATCAAAAATGGCAGCATTCTTGCCACAGCGCAACCAAACCCGAAGAAGCAGAACTTCTTCTCCAATCTCATCGCTACTTAATATTCATACACTTCCTTCACCGCACCATAACGATACGGTCGTAAAATTTCTTCGTCCCGTCAAAATAAAAAAAAAGCCATCCCATTTGCCAACGTAAACAAAGCAAAGCGTCAGGCATTCTACCTTCTACTTTCTACCAAAAACTGGGATAAAGTCGAAAAAGTGAGAGTAAAAAACATACACACACTCACAGCAACCTGGTAGTAAAAATTTAAAGTGGTCCAATCGAGAATTTTAACCATCGAACGTTAAAGGATTCGCTCCAGGGAGTGCCCAGGAGCAACTACCACACTCACCGGATGTCCCGGGAATGTCTGGATGTTTGTGCCCTGCTACCTCTAGACGCCGCCCTGTCAACGGGAAGGGGGTTTTCGGGCCGTCATAAAACCCAAGTGCCCACTGGGCTAAATGACGACGGCTACGGCCAAATGGCTATTAAATTGCCAGAATGACATCGATAGCTGGTGATGCTACTGCTGCTGCTGCTGCTGCTGCTGGTGACGCCAGACCGAGACTTTCAAGCAGAATGGAACTCCACCTCTCTCCTCTCCTGCCACGCGGGAAAGCGAAATAAAAGGCTCCCTGTCGCTGTCGACACGGATGAATCGGATGTTCCAATTGCAGGCTTCCCCCTTTATTCCGCCTGTCTGTCCCGGGGTCTGTCCCGGGCAGACCGAAAGGATGCGTTTGCAGAATTTGTCATTCCACACTCCCGAATTCAGCTCGCGCATCCTTCCGTTGACATTTTTGTCCTTGTTTTTTTCTTCCCCTTTTTTGTTGGAGTGACGGCTCTGTCTGCCCAAGCAAACCGTCCGCGAATAAACAGCTCGAACCCTGGGCTCGTGTTACACAGACGACCGAAATCACCAGACCCTCCCTGAGCACAGTGGCAATGGCATTGGTCCGATGACGACGATGACTGGCGTACGGCGGCGGCGGCGGCGATGGCGTTGCAGTCAATGATCGCGATGAGCCCCGGGCGAAATGGTGTCACCAACCGGGGACAGGAGCTCGAGCTCTCCCGGGTCTCTAATCAATTTCGTAGCCTTCTCCCCAGCCCGAAAAGTACAACGATGCCTAGCGCGTCCCCGCGCGCACCAAATGCACTTTTCCTCATTTCCACTGCACTTGGAAACTTAATCCCTTTCGGTCGTCTCCGCCTGTTCCCCCCTCCGAAATCGCGTCAAAACATTCGCTCCGATCCATTTGTTTCTTCTTCGCAGTGCTGTATGTCCCATTTTTCGCCCGGTCGTGGCGCCCAGGGTTGGTTTTCGGGGTGGCTTTCGTTCTGCTCCTGCTGCTGCTGCTTCGAGCTCTGAGCTGAAAGTTCTGTGTGAGCGCGCGCTATGGAAGCGATTGCGGTACGGTAGTGGATCATAAATTTTATTGCTTTCGTCTGCTTCTTGTCATTATTCCACTTTCACTGCTTTGGCTTGCTGTGGTCTGGGCTGCTTTGGCTGTGGTCCTTTGTTGCCCAGGGCTGCTTGCTTGTAGCTGGTGCTGGTTCACACTCGGTCCCTGGAGTAAGGAGTTTTGGAGTTCTGGTAGATCCATCCTTTCCATCCTTTCCAGTGCATCCAGTTTTCGGTGGCCCTTTTCGGTGTGATGGGTTTCATATTTACTGGATTTTATTATAATTTTTCATTTACTCGTTCCCGATCATCACGATTCCCACCCATTCCGTGATCTCCACCTAAACTCGATAACCTCCCGATAACGAACCGGTTCGATGGGAGATAATCTGCCTCACCGTGTTTGCTCCTTTTCTTTCTCTCCCGTTTTTTTTCGTGCCAATAATTTGCATAATATGCCAAACGCGACGGTCTCGGCTCGCATTAAGGGAACTATTCAAATTTTTCCCGTTTGCTGGCCGGAACGTGACGTGACGCGTCTCCGTCATCGCCATCCGGAGGAATGCTCAAGAAAGCATCCATTTTTTGACGAACAAGCGGGACGATGGAGACGCTTCCAGCTTTACACCTCGACCGGGGAAAGGTTAACCATATTGGGTGGACTGACGCCCACTGATACCGAGCACACACTCACACACACACGACACAACCGCTTTCCGGTGCAGTGTCCTGTGTGTCCTGTGCGGTTGACAGCAAAACATGACAATGTGACACCGCCCGGTGCACCGTCCCCGACGAACTTCCTATCAAGCAAAAAAGCACGAGACGAACAGCTAGAGAGCGATAAAAACTATGCGCCAGACAATGATTGCATGACAATTTTCAATTTTCGTACCTTCAGTAACCAGCACCACGCTGCACCACGCTTCACCACCGTGTCCCTTTGTGTGGGCTAGACTTTCACTATCTGTTTTATCGACCTCAATCTCTGGCCAACCAAAAGGGAGCTTCTTCTTTTCTCGCACTGCACGGAGCGTTTTGTCATTTACATTGCATCCCGAATATTTGCTATCTTCCCAGTGCAGGATAATGTTAAGCGAGACGCTTCAAATGCTGCAACAGACGATACGTTTTTCCGCTATTTTATGGCGCCCGTGTATTGTAGAGTTGTCGATTTTATGTAGCTTTTTGCACTCCCTTTCCCAGACTGCCCTAAACATTGGTTGTTTATCAAAGTGAGCGGCGAATGAAAGCTCCGAAACTGAGCTTTACCGACGCAAATCAGTCTGATCATCACGCGGTGGATTTATTAATCGAATTTAGTGCATAACGTCCCACCGCAACGAGACGTCACTCACTCTGTAGCGGCGTGTCTGGCCCATGGGCTGACAGGTCTGACATCATCTAGCTGCAAGCATGCAAAGTCAATGTTTCCCCCCTCTGGGCGTTTAACTACATTTCAAAGTAAATAAACAAACTAAAACACAACTAAAACCAGTGCCCAGCGTGTCTGTGTGTGGTACAAGCATCCAATTACCATCCAAACCGTTGGACAAGCGGACTGTCTAACACGTTTGGCTTTTATCACACTCCCATCGTACTGTTTGGGAGGGATGCAGGAGGTTTTCTGCAACTTTGCGCGGAACGTTTTTATTACCACGGGGTGAGTGCACAGCGCACCACACCAAACCACACACAACCTGTGACCGGTAAAAACTAGGACAAAACTAGCGAGTAGAAAAAAGGGTAAACAAAACAAAAAAAACCCCTGGTGAAGGTAAAAGGACACGTGACCTTTATCGGCGTTCGGTTAGACACGGTTCTATGCGAGTTTGGCACACAGATCGTGGCACCGTGTGCCCTTCCTATGCTCATGCCCAGACATCCAGTGCGAAGATATCGATACCACGCGAATGGACACGCGCCTCGGTATTTGGAACGCACCTTTAGAATCAGATCGGACGCGTTTCGCTAACGCAGCATCAGTTCCCGCTGATCGCTGGGCCCAGTTCTAAATGGTTCAAGAAAAACGCGACAACCCTTTGCGACACGCATACCAAATGCGTACGATCGGGTTTCTGCATCTGCATAGTTTCTCAACAAAACCAACAAAAAAAAGACTAACCAAGAACACTCCAGGTGGGCATGAGCGGACCTTGCCAGCTCTACAGCTCCTACGAATCAAATCGGAAAAACTAAACATAAACCAACTGTGATGTCCAAATTCCTTGACAACGATTGGACACACTCTTGGTAGGGGCATAAATTAGTGGGCCTGTCACGAAGGGGAACGAAATCGAACGGGAATTCCTGCTGTTCGGTGATGTCGCTCGGTGTGTCAGGCGAGTACACTTTTCATACGATTTCATGCACTGTCAATGAGAGTTAGTCGCAAAAGTTGCTTAATTGGTGGAGTCATGACTTCAAAGTCTATTAAGCGATCTGTTTAAGTTTAAAGAAATGGGAAATTATTTGGAAAATAATCCGTTTAAGGAACACATTCAAACAACAAATCAGAAAAAGAATAAAATATTACATTATAAGCATGCACTCATACGTAAACTTAATTTAATTAACAAAACATTTAAAACAATGCAAATAACTCATAAAAGTAAGTAATTTGAAAGAAGTAATATTTATGTTAATGAAATGAACAAAAAAAGGATAAAACAAATTGTAAAAATCATTAACCAAATTCATCAAACAAAAGGTAAAAAATAGTAAACAAGCTAATCAAACTTCTCCTAAACAGACAACACTTATAAGTAAGCTCGAGTGAAGGATAAATAACTACAACAAAAGAAAACACATGTTTCGAAGAGTAAACAAACAATAACAAACAACCAAAGCACAAAACAAAAGCTCGATATTATGCTGTAACCCGAAAGAAACCCATCAACAAGACGATGCATTACACTAATCTCCCTCGTTCACCTACATAATACGCAAGCACCAAGCACCAACAGCCCTCCCCAAAGCCCCCGCCGGTTCCGTCGCCCACCACCCCAACAAAGAAACGGGATATCGTTGACTCGATTAATCTCATCGATACGCCGATATTACGCCGACTAATCGATCGGACCGGATTCGACCGGAGCCGGTGGACCGTGAACCGTGATTTGTGCCTTTATTAACGCACACTCGCACAGCGATTCCCATTTCGGGGCAGCTAGACACACGCACGGTGCACGGTGCGTGGTCGCTTATACTACGCGAGTCACTTATTAATTAATCGGAAATGACTCTCAACCCCCTTCTCGCTTCTTCTTCTCTCAACGGAGTGTGTCAACCTGTCCTGTCACTGGGTCCGGTTAGTGTTATTTTGCTAAATCGAGAAGGATCAGGTTTTTTTTGTCGGTTCAGTTTTGAGCCCAAAACCTGCCTCCCCCCCTCCCCCTCCTCCCCTCATCCAATGGGAAAGAAAGTCACCTTCGTCGTGTGTTGGTGCGTTGATCGATTGATCGTGCGAGCGGGGAAGGTGTGGAAAAGCGAAAAATAAAAATATCCGCTCAGCCAGTTAGCCATGACCCAGTGGAGACCCCTTCAGTTGTTGCTCGTTGGTCGGTTCGGCGTTGGGGCTCGTTGGATGGTGTTTGGTCGTTGGCAGTGACAAAAAAACACACACACACGAGCGACAATATTGCAAACTGGAGGGAACTTCCGAAAGCACCGTATTGGTGTTTGGGTATTAATCGGATAATTTAGTAACACACCCGAAGTGGGTGAAGGAAGTCGCATTATGTGCACTTCCTTCGCACTATTACGTAGATGACGAGAGGTGTATGCTTTTTTTTATAGTTCATGCAAGATCCACGACACGTCCCAGTGTGATAATGTCGTTTACGAAGCGTTTATGACAAATTGGACCCACCCCGATGTGTTCGCCTATGACTGACAAGCGAGCGGGCGAACGAGTGCGAGCGCTTCCAATCCGGCTCGAAGGACCAGAACTGTACGGCACGCAGTTACGGGAACCGTTTTTTATCCTTTCGATTTCGAGCAACACGGGCTGCACTGCAACGACAATCACCGCTAAGCAGCCAGCACCTTCCACACACAAGGCCACGGTTGCGGGGGGCATCGGTTGCTTAGGAAACTTCGGTTTGAGTTAAATGTCACAACCGCACAACAGTGATCGCCCCGTCTTGCGCAGAGCCCTTCCGCCACCCAAGAAAGGGACGCCATTCTGCCAAAACACGTGTGTGGTGTGCGCGATACGACATGACACATCAATGCGGTCCCGGTCGGACAAAACATAAAACTGGTGACCCCAATTATTGCAAATAGTATTTTGCCAGGCTTGCCCGGTTTGCGAAAGCTCACACCGCGGTGGCGGCCACCATCGGGGGAACGAATGTATTCGCCTACGCCTGCGCTTAGCCAACTCATCTTCAATCGGAATGCCGAATCGATCGACACCGTCGGCTTAGGTGTGTTCCCGCCTGGGTAGAGGTTAAGGGGTAAACCGCCTAACGGACACGGACAGCGGTTGATGCGATTCGCACGCTGGACCCTAGCGGTGATGTGTACAACGAACCCCTAATGCCGCGAGACGGCTTCAAGCAACAAAGGACACAACGATTTACGGATGCTTTAACGGCGACTTCTTTTGTAATTGCAGCTATGAGGCAATCGAAAGTGTTAGACCGATGAGTTAGGAACAGTGTTAGTGTGGGAATAAACCGACGCTGGAGACTTCTCCTTTTCAAAATTGCCTTTTAGTAATTATTTGCCAAAAAACCTTTCTTTTTGCGCTCCAAAAACCTGCCCTCGAGCAGTTCCATTCTTCCTTCCTTTGGCCACATGATGAGCCACTTTACGCAGTCACATTCCCCACGTTCCCTCAATGATGCAACAAGGGCCAACCAGACCAGCCAGGGGGTGGTAAATTGTGTGTAGAAAGATGACACAATTCCCAAACCAGCGTGGCATCCCTTCCGAACAATCATGGTTTATGTTCCAGCCCGATCCCGCACGAAACCGAACCAGTTGTCAAAACTACACACTTCCATGCACGATTGCTTTCAACGATCAATCAAACACAAGCAAGCGGGAATTACATTTCGTCGAGTTATTTGTCAAACATTTCAACCAGCAAAAAAAAGGCACGAACAAAACAACATCCCAACATCCCGTAAAAGGACACTGAAAAATTGCAACCCAAACACAGCGCGTGCAAAGCTGTGTAGAGGAGTTAGAAAAGCGGAGGAGGAAGAGCACGACACACGACACAAACACCCAACGACACGGCACCACTGGTTTAAATGTCATGGTTAATTTTTCACTTTCCCTCACCATCGTCGTCCGAAAGCGTCCGAGTCCACCACCAGCACATGTCATTCGTGCAAAAACATTCGGTCCGTTGCATAGTCGGAGTGAATCACGCTGTGGCACCGGAACGGAAGCAATCGCGTGCGATGATAAAGTGAAAGATCAACAACACAAAAATCCGATCCCTAAAAAGACATGTTCGTTTCCTTCAGCGCAGTGCATGACATAAATGCGCCAAATGTGCGCGCAACAGGAAGCTGTGTCGCAGCGATGGAAAGTGTATTTGATTTTGGGCTCTTCAGTTTTCCATCCACGGGTTTCGTGACACACATTTCGGTGTCCCGTCCTCCTTTGGCCCGTTTCCTCCTCATCCCACCATTCGCTTTCAAGAGGCGCAAGCGGCCAAAGTAAGCGCAAAGTAAGTAATAACCGTTTCCTTTCGTTTTCATTTCGATTGCCCACTTTCGGCAGCGGCAGGAGGGGTGAAGATTCTGTACGTAAATGAAGCGAAATAAACCAAAAACCCGAACCACTGGATGGAAAGGAAGTGCACAGAAAGAGCGGTGAAAAGGCATGTACGAGACACACAGGGTTGCATAAGCCATGGCCTTTGCATGTTCCAGCTTGCGGGCACAATGCAGAGACGTGCCGATTGTTTGGTAATGATCGATTCATATGATTATGCGCAACGCCGGGAAGTGTGGTCCATTTCGGGGCGGGTTTTTTTTCCCCCAAGCGAAGAGGATGGAAATGATTGAAAGTAATTGGGGGCAAGTACGATCAGATTGTGTGCTGTAAACCGTAGGGCAGGCGAGTTAATCTGTTGTGTGTTATTTATGAATCGTTCTTTTCCCTTTGATTTGTATCATATTTAGCGTGATTTGGGCTCATTTGGGATGGTTGGTACTTAAGTCATTCACTAATTTTATGGCACAGTAGGGTCTTGTGAGAGCGCCCTCTAGCGTAAAAGTATTTAAAATTACACTAAGCTCCTTAAATAATTCGCAAATCTTCAATACTTTAGTTAAATTTAGCAGCAAAATCAGCTTCTCTTCGTTGTCCGTTATCTAGAACGTCGACTGCTTAATTAAGTTCAATGACCCATGTTTTCAAGAGCTCAAATTTAAATCGGGTTGGGGAAGGTGTCGCGAAAGAATTCATCCACTACGGGCTACGGTCCCAGGGAATGCATCCATCCAAAAGGGAATCAGATTTCTGGTATCACCTTTTTTCTGTTTGTTTGTTTGTCTGTTCCGAACTCATTTCCCTACAAGCCGGTACTGCCTTCTGGCATGCTCCATGCGTATGGCAATGTGGTGAAGGACAGTTTTTTCACCGTTTCAGTTGTAATACGACCCAACGGTTCGATTGTCCACTCGTGTGCCACGTGAATGAGAGGTTGGGTGCGCTGAAAGTGATTTGCTAATTCATTTGAACGTGAAATTTGTTCTTGTAACATGCACTTTTAAATAGACTACAGTCCAATAATTGTACAAATAGTTCAAAGTAAAGCCAAAGCAAATGTTTTATCCACTTCTGCCCACCGTCTGCACCCATTATGCGACACGCTCGATAAACCGACCACCGATCGGATTGCGGAAACTTGAACAAACATTGACACTGGCGAGGCAAAAGTTCCTCGTTACCCCATGCCCGTCCAACGTGCCCAAACGTCTCCGTGCTTTCTTTTCACGCATTGCAACCAATTTTGCCGACCGATGCAATGCGAAACGTCGGTGCGGCCACTGCACTTGACCGTCAAATTAGCCCGCCTTCCCGTTTCCCATCGAAAACGAGGAACAAAGTAGCACAAACACAATCCGATTGCGTTGCCGTATGGCAAATTAAGCAACAAACAAATCAATTACTAATTGCGCTGGACCGACTGCGCAAGGTGAAAATGCACATTCTTCACAATACATGTACGCCTCCCACCGCGAAAGCATAAGCTTCTGCTTTACATGTTCCTCCGGTTTGATCCCTCACCGGGAAGGGAAGCTTCACATTTCACTGAGGCTGAAACAAATTCAAAACGGGTCGTGCTTCCGTTTGGGTGCATTATTGTGGGTTACGGTTTTTTGTTTTCTTTGTTGTTGTCGGGTGGAATGATAATGCTTGAACAGCAGATTTTTTTTTCAGGAACAAAGAGTCCCACAATCAAACACTATATGCACAGTTCGTTTTGGGCTGGGATGTCACCAAGCGTGGACAAAAATGGGCAGTGGAAGTTGTTTACTTAACGGTTTGGGGGTTTTTTTGCACCATTTTCAAAAGGTGTTTGTTTGAAATTGATTTTAAAACAGGTAAAAACTATAGAACATAATTAAAACCTCTTCCTTTGGTAGCAGCGTTGAAATAACGGCAGCAGCACAAACTACGCGCAGTTTAGCTAGTGAGCAATAGATGGCGCCACCAGCTCACATGCGGCTGCAACGGATTTTCCATTCAAATTTAACCGTTGCATGTACATGAACTCTGATACGCCTTTTTTGCCTAATATCTCTGTTTTTGCTTAACACAACTGTGTAGTTTCTATGAAATCCAATGAAATAAATTTTGCAAATGATACAAATACCTGCTTTTATGTGAAATTATCAAATGAAGAACATGTGCCTGCATCTACCTCTTTTTTTCTTTCCTAACTCTTCCGGTGCGAAATAAAACAATACCCTTACCTTTTATGACGATGTCGGGCGGTTTGTTTGCTCGTCCACCGTTACTGCTACTGCTCCCATTGCTGCTGCTGTGATGATTGTTGCCAATGTTGCTGCCGCCGCTACTGCTGCTGGACGGCACGCCGAGTGCATCCAGACTGGTAACACCATTTTGACTGTTTGTGTGGGTATGATGGAGGTGTAGCTGTTGTTGCTGCTGCTGCTGATGGTGATGGTGGTTCTGCAGGAGCTTTTCGGCGAGCAGCGAGTTGTTGAAGCGATTCTGCTGCAGCAACCCTTGCGCTTGGGCGAGCAGTATCTGCTCCTGCAGCTGTTGCGTGGTGAGTCCACCACTGCCAACGAGCTGATCGTTTCCACCGGAGCAAAGCCGCTGCAGCCCACCGTCCAGATCGTTTGGCTCGGTGACGGAGAGGGCGCTCAGCTGGGCGGCCGCCGCTGCCGACGTTAGGAACTGGCTACAATTCTGCAGGAAGATCTGTCCGTTCGTTTCCTCGTCTAGCTGAAGATCATTGTTATTCTCCTCCTGCAAAGTGAATGGAAATTGAAGCACACTTCTCGGGCATGATCTCCCCCCATCAAACGATCGATACTACTTACGACTTTTATCTCGGTGGCAGGAAAGTCCTGGAAGAACTGTTCCAACTCGAACGTGTTCTCGGTCAGCTGTCGCAACAGCTCGTCCGAATCATTTTCCAGCTGCTCCTCCAGCGTGTTTAACTCGCTCGCCAGCTCGGCCGTTTGGCTTGCCGTGGCTTGGTTGCTCTCCTGCGAAGAAATTGGGAAAGATTATTAATTTAATTATTTTTTCTAGTGATTCAACTATAATTTCGATTATACCGTTTGCAGACATGCTTGCAGATCCACCATCCGTCCATCGTTGTCCGGGGACCACAGCAACTCATCGTCGATAAATGGCATCGCCACGATGGCAGAGCCACCTCGTAAGCTCGCTAACGCCAGCGTACAATATTATTCAATCAAATTATATCCGAATACGATCCGATCACTGTACATTGGCCACAATTACAATAAATGATCTAAACCACACTCTCTCACTTTCGAACGGTTTCAGCAAAACGCCTATTGCTTATACACCACACACACACACTCACCACTTGTATTCACCAATCTTGTTTAGCCAAGACACAGTATGGTCACCTTCGCGAGCTTCCATACGATTCCGCCTAGGTGGCGCTCAGAACACAAACACGCTTTCACCACTCGATTATATTCACCACAAGCGCGCAAACTTAAAATCACCTAAAGCTTTTAATTTAAAACTTCTAGTTTCACCACATTTCACCACTACAGTAACGGTCGTTTCTAATTCGTTTTACAAAAATATACTTTCGACACGTTTATCACACGTACGTTTGCTCAGAACGATTATCATTTATCACAGATCTCGTTGCAGGGGGTAGGTTAGGTAAATGGTGTGAGGCTTTTCTCGCTGGTGCGTAAAAGTTTCACCATACGCGCTGTTTGCTGCAGACTGTATTGCTTGTTGCGCTTTGCTAGCTTGAAGACATTTCGTGTTGCTTTGCCGATGGTACGATGTTTGCCAACGACCGTCGCCTTTGCTGTTCGAGGAGGCGAGCTGGAGTAGCAGTTGGTTGGTTTGCTTGATAAGTTGTTGGCAAGATGTGGCTCGCAACGGAACTGCAGTATCATTTTCTGGGCTCGTTCAACAGGGCGGGAGTATTCCAGGTGAAGGAAATTAACAAGCGATCATAGAGGTGATTCGTTTGTCTAATGCAACAATCTGTAATTGGAGAAAAGTAGAAAGATAATTTTAGCTTACATTTTAAACACATACACATTTGTAAAGCAAGTGTTATTGATTCGTTTAAACATTCAAAGCTCCAAAATTCCCACACAAAATTCGATTGTTACGCGCATGCCGGTCACTAAACTACGACGAAAGCTTGTAATTCGATATCTTCTTCAACAGGTGACATTGAAACAGAGTGCAAGACGATTCTTGTACCCGAAAGTATTGCATAGCTACCTTCGTTCGAAATTCAATCCTTTCGTCTGGGCATGGACTTACCGATTGACGTAAATTACGTAAACACATAAGCCTGTTAGGTCCATCTCGTTAACAAAACTCATCCAAAGGTATTCTTACATTGGGCTGTACAAATAAACATAATTAATAAGGGGTGTTAGGAGCGCCAAAATAACAACACAATTCAATTAGTAGCTAAAATCGAAATAATAGCATTAAAGCGTTTGAATTACGTCAATTACAAGTGCTATTACAACATACAACAACGTTTCTTTTCAAATCATTGCATTTGAATTTAAAATGCTGAATTGATGCCCAATGATGGAGCTGTTCGAATTTCGAACATGGTTGGTGTCTTGGCTGCTTTTTGTTCATGAGTAATTTTTGTTGTTAATTTTGATAATTCCACTTTTGATACAAAATGTTTAAAAGCTTTGAATAAAACCGTTCTAATGATAAGTATATCAACCAGACGGAATCGAAAATATCATAAAACAGAGATTCTCACCACACCATCGCGTTCGAACTAGTTGCTCACCCCTGACGTAAACATTCCCATTTGACAGATCCGGCCTGCTGTCAGGCCAGTACAAAACATCTCGTTTCGTGTTGTTAAATTCGTTCCGCTTAATATCGTTACTAAAAACTGCCGCCAAAAGCATGGGAAATAGTGATACGGACAGCACAACGTCCGAATCGGACAGTTCCGGCGAGCTGGACGTCGGAAGTAAACGGTTCAATCCACTGAAAGCACTGTATTCCGTCAAGCTGAAGGTGCCGGTTCCAAAGGCTCGCCTGCACGACAATATAAGCTCGCTGGAAGGGAAGCAACTCACGTTGGGCGGCTTTACGGAAAAGTTCGACGAGGCACGTATCAGACAGATCCGAGCGGCCCAAAACAAGCCTAAGCTTGCAGAAAACGAAATGCCACAGAGAAGGTTTCTTCCCGAGCAAGGTAAGCGGCGGTGAGGTTGTGTTGTGCATATGTGTGGTTTGTTTTTACCAGTTTGTCCACTCTTCCCTTCCACAACACGCTAGGGCCAGTGACACGCGTCAGGTCCATCCGACACACAAAGAACATTTTCATCCGGCTCGAGAAAGGCTTCGAGGGGCCGCTGGGCCAGCTGCAGCGGTGGATGGAGGGCCGGAACCGGGTGCGCGTGTCCATACGCAAACAGAAGGGTGTCCGGGGGCACGTTTCGGGTGTGCTCGAGCTGTTCGACAAGCACTGGAACCTGGCGCTGAGCGACGTGTGCGAAACGTGGACGAGGCGCAAGTACCGGTACAGCGAGAACCGCCAGCATCCGGACAGCATGGAAGCGCCGCGCGACTGTAGCGAGCGGTTGCGGCGGCTCGGGATCGTGCTGCCCGAGCTGAAGGTGCGCCCGGCGGACGGGAAAAAGAATGTGATAATCACCCGCAAGGTGCCTCAGTTGCTGGTTAAGGGCGAAATGGTGGTGCTGGTAACGCTCGAGCCGGGCGAACCGCAGGCAAGTACTTCGAAAGGGACGAAATAAAACGCACCTATTTGTTTTCTGTAATCGGATAATGTTACCATATGTACAAATACGAAATTCCACTGCTTATTTCGCTAGCTAGCTGCATTAGTGGTCCAACAGGGAATCGAAAAATAAGTCTATTCAGTCCGAAAAGATACAAAACGCCTTAAGCTATGCAATTCATTTAACAACATTGCAAGTTTTTAACATAAAATTAACTTATTGTTTTCTTATGAACGATCTTATCCTTTCTTGCCAATGTAAGTGTAAGGCTATCAATAGTAGTGAAAAGCTCCATTCCACCCCATTCGTTACCCTGCGCTTACACGTTTTCCAGTCATTGGCCTTTCCTGGCCGAAAGTTCGCCACACAGGCCAATCGAAGAAAAGTCTATTGCCCTCGCCGCTTCACGCCACCTACCATCGAGAGCCCGGGCATTATCCTCTATCAACCCGGACACACAAACACACACTTACACCTTCTAGCGCCATTCAATTGCATCGGGCGCAAAAAACACAACGCGCCAGATAAAACCACGATAGCAAGATGGGAAGCATAGGAGAGAAAGTTGAAATCATTTCACTTTTCAATACGCACACGCTCTTTGGAGTGGCCACAACTGGTCGTTTCCTTCTCCGTGTGCGTCATTCGTAACCGCAAGGAAAGGTGGAGAGGGACGATGGGAAGAGCGGGGACAATTGCGATATAAACCATTGCGCTTCATGTGTTGCATATTCTTCTGCAGTAGCAGTAGCAGTCGTTGCACTTGCGGATGGGATCGTGTATGGGTACTGTGATATTACATCTCGCTGGTCGCTCACTGGCTGCCACCATGCGCATTTGATGGCATTGATAACAAGCGCAGCGCAGCAGTGGCAATGTCCGTTTCGGCTCTCCATGCTGTGCCATCATTATGCGATGGCCGAGGCCAGTCACATTTAACCTAACCTTTTTCGGTGTTCCCTCCTGCTCCTCTGGAGGAGAGCTCGGGCTGTAAATGATGAATAGGAGTTGGCTTTCCCGTTGTCCGAAAAGGTCATGCTGTGTGGGGCGCTCGTGATGGATGGCTTACTCGTTCAGTATCAACCTTTATTGGCACCATGAATACTATTATTTAGTAGACTCATCAATAGCGATCAAAGAGTTTAATGCTACTGAAAAACGGAACTTCACTTTTGTATAGCAAAAGCGCGTTCATTGGCCCCTCTCTCTCTCACTGTGTTGTGTGCCTGTATGTTATGTTGCAGCATAAGGGGCCACCGGTTTGTGGAGCAATGTGCAATGTACCATGTGTTTGTTTAGCCTAAGTACCGTTAGACCGCTTCTCGCAAAAAGAGAAAGAGATGCAACATGAAAGGGAAAGAGCGCGCCAAATGGGGAGCTGCAGGTGCAAACGAGCGATGCACCACCGTGCGCTTGTTGCGTGCGGTGCATCATTTACGCGCCAAAGCATAGAGTGGGAAGGAAACACGCATCCCACGACAACTCCCCCTCCCTCGCGCTGCATCGCATAGAAAAAAGGTCATTTTTCTTTCGCTTTCGCTGCGCGTTGCTTTTTTGTTTTGATCGTGATCTTCCATTCGGACCACAGAGAAGGGGAGAGAAAGAGAGGGAAGGTGCTTTTGCTTTTCAATGAATCCGAAGTGCAACAAACTGTCCGCTATTCATCGTTGGAGTTAGCGTCATCGGAAGTCGGAAGCACCAGCTACGGCCGGAGGAAGGGAAAGAGAAAACACCAACACACACACACACACACTGGCGCGCGTTTTGTATGAGGCAATCAGCACACATGGGGAGAGAAGAAAAAAAACCGCACAGAATTGCTTCCAAGCGAGATAAGATTCGCATCTCGGAACGGAGCAAGTGCAGCATAAGAAAGGCGAGGGCGAGGGAGAAGAAGGAGAGAGTGCGCATTAGAAAGGCCTGAGGCTTGTGTCGGCTTGTGTCGTTGCATTGACCGCGATCAGGCGAAAGTGCAGCCTAAAAGGGCAATGGACTTTTCCCGCCACCCTCCAATGCTGCTGAGTGCATAAGATCGAGTTGCATCAGTGGAACGAATGAGAAATAATGCAGCAGTAAAAGGGACGATGCACCACCACGTACCCTGCCTTGTTTCGAGTAGATCGCATTTGTGCAATAATCTCCTATTACTTTTATGATCACCTTTTTTTTGCTTAAAATTCACATTTATCAATAGACTTCAATCAAGCGGGAAACCTTCGGGCAACATTGTACCGCGTAGAAGCGGTTAAGCGGCTCGTACAATAAAGAGACAATTCACTTTCACTATTTGTTGTCGTGCGAGTGGTGGCAGCATCATAAGCAAACCGCCCGCACCCGTGGCCACTCCTCGTGGCGCCCGTCGGGATAGAATTGAAATAAATTAAATAATTACAAACACACAGGCTGGCGCGATCGCGTTGATGTAATCCGCAAACAGCAAAATGATTAACATTCTTGACCACATTCGTCGCGCGCGCGCACTCGTTCCAGCCAGAGATCGAGTTCCAATGATTGCGATCGGACGGGTAAGGCACGCCGGTTCATGCCGCGGACCCGAAATCGATATTTCTCCGGAAGCAAACCGGTTGATCTGCCGTTAGATTTTTCCCGCCAGCACGACCCGTCAGGGCACGACATTGTTTCGACCTGATCTGCGGTGTAAAGTTAATTACACTTTTTTTTGCTCTCTCTCTCACTCTTTTAATGCGCGATCGATTAGTATTCTAATCGACCCAACGACCCTCGGATAGCGTGTCGGGTGTATCGGAGCGGTGCGGTCTGACAGATTTATGCCCTATGTGGAGGGGGGCCCTCCAGCATACATCAGGGAGCCCGATGGCTGCTGCACCTACTTGTCTCGCAAGCCTCACCCAAGTGCAAAAACCCATAAGGTGCGCACTTTTCCACACACTGTTTGTTGGAGCTGTTATTTATGCAAATGTCTCAACGATGTTACACGATCTCCGGTCTGTCATGTGCGATCTGACCCCGGGTACCTTATGACAGGTCGTTTGTCACACTTCTGGAGGGGAATCTGAGGTGCTCTGCGCCATAAATCGCCATCTACGCTGCAGTGGGAAAATGGTAGCGAGACGAACCTGTCGAATTCTTACGCGATCCGTTTTTGGAGCGCGATCTACGCCGTGTTCTTTCAACTAATGAACTCTCCACGCCATTGACATTGAGCGAGTGTGTGGGGTCTAGATGAGTTGAGAGGTTCATGGCGTTGGGTAAAGCGAGAGTCTATGGAACAAACCTGTTACGCCGTTCGTCGCTTGCTCCGGAGCCTCCGAGCGGGTGTCCAGCGGCGTTTGATTGATCAAATGTTTTCCGCGTTCGTGGTTGCGAGCGTGGGGCTGCTTTTTAAGTGTTGCTTCTTTGAAGCAAAGAATCCCGCGCGTAGAATATAGCTCCAATATCTTAATGCGCCGGTGGTGCGTTCTTAGAGCCTCACATTCAAGGAGAACTGGTACACGATCTCTAGGTTGTTGTTTTCGTAGTAGCGCCATAGTTGGGTAGAATTAGCTCCAAAACCATGCTCCATTTACATCGAAACTATCAGAACCTATTGCTGTCGATGCTATCTTGGAAATTGGGAGGTCCTAAGTTCTCACCAAACTCCCAAAATAGATCCTTGCATTTTGATATCAAAATATCGTTCAAGATCATGATTCTGTATTTCGGAATGTATTCCCAAAAAAACGAAACGAAATCTGACTGAGATCTGCTCACCATTTGCCAGACAGTCTCACTCGCTCACGCACGCGCGGCATTGCAGCATTTGCCAATGTGTGGTGCGGACGCGGACGAAGGGACGG